>NC_056752.1:29473750-29823333 GCF_018687715.1 Carya illinoinensis | reverse complement strand
GCTTCAATAGATGTATGGGGAGAGGACTGCAGTCCAGTCAAAAAATGGAGAAGAAACTATGCTGACTTCAGAACACTATGGTCTGATTTTCAATCCAAGCTTGAAGAAGGAAAGCTTCACATAGTAACTGAGGTGCTCTATGGCCTATGGAAAAGGAGAAATGAAGCTATTTTTGAAGGAAGGTTCAAAAGCCCTTCTGTCACCTTTCAGCTAGCATTGCAGGAAGTAGAAGCAACCAAGCTGACTCAGGACAAGCCGAGAGAGAGTCAAGCCAGACTAACAGCAGTGATGAGAACCTTGTGGAGACCACCTAGAATGGATTACATGAAAGTGAATGTTGATGCAGCCATGGATAGAAAAATGGGAAGGATGGGGATTGGCATTGTAGTAAGGGACTGTAATGGTGAGGTACATGTGGTGCTGGCCTCTCCCAACCAAATAACAAGGTCTGCTTATGTAGCTGAGAGCTGGGCCATGCTTCGAGCTATTCAGTTGTGCAGGGAACTAGGCTTCAGACAGGTGCAACTGGAAGGAGATGCGAAGTTGGTAGTGGATGCAATCAATTCAAATACACAAGATTCTTCATGGGATGGACAAGTGATAGAGGACATCAAATCTGTATTGAAAGCCCAGGCAGGGTGGTCAGTATCATTCTCGGGTAGAAGCAGCAACAAAGCAGTGCATGATACTCAAGACTAGCCTTATCTTTGGGTACTGAATGTATTTGGGTAGAGGAGGTACCACCTGAGGTCCTCCCTGCAATTTTTTCAGACAAGAATGTTTCTGTTGAGTCATATTAATGAAGTTTCGTTTCATTACAAAAAAAAAAAAAAAATAGTGTACTAACTCAAAATTGATCAAATAATAAAAAGTCAACATTGTTCTACAAATATAAGAGCAAAAGCAAATGATAAAAATTATGCAACCAAAAAATAAACTTCTTTGTTGAATCTAAGACCGAATTTTATAAAACCTATACTATATATAGGAATAGTCATGTGAGATTTATTGCGGCCTCCACTCCTAATTGTTAATTTGATGGTAGCATATACGTTGTTGACGAAATCAGTCAAAATAAGCTAGTTATAGGAAGACTTGAGAGAAAAATTATAAATAAATAGGAAAAATGAGATCGTAAATTTATCAAATAGCTTGTAAAAAGAGACCAAGATATTTTCTTGCCTCTTATGAGAAGTGAAAAATAAATAAATAAAAGTGGGAATGTGAGATTTTATTAATGACAAAAACAACAGATAGGTGAGATTTTTGAAAAACTTTTGGGGAGAAAATTGTCCATATAATGAGAACAACCTATAATGAGAAAATTATATATAATATAAAAATATTATATATGTAATATAAAAAATTAAAAATAATATATATGTACCGGTCAGGTTCAATTCGAATTGGTGTTCTAAAAATCAAAACTAGAACGGGACTGATTTTCAACTAATTTTGCTAAATAGGAGCCGGTACTGAACTAGACCCAGCAGTTCGGTCCAGTTAACCGATTTTCTGATTTTTTTTACAGCCCTAAGAACAAGACAAAAATAATGGTAAATGGCCTAAACTCGTTAAGGTTCAATATATCAATTCTATGCATGTGTGGCAAAGTGATTGGGTGAAAGATTGTGACAATGCAATTGTAATGAACGAGTAGCTTTTGAATATATATATGTACAATCATTTTTATAACTTTTTATATAATCTTGTTTCAAGATGAATTTAATTTAATGAAATGATGGTACTTTTATGATTTATTTCACTAAAATATTTGTCATTTAAAACACGGTTTTATTATTAAAAAAAAAACTGTAAAAAGATCATGTGTTTATCATTTTTCTTGAACAAGCAAGAAAGAAGAAGAAAGAGATTAAAGATTATGGGTATACATTAACCGGTCCGCATCAGAAAACCCAACCAGGCGGAAAGGTTCCTATCGGTTCGAAGTAGTTCAATAACACTAATGGTTCGGTTTGGTCCTATAGATTGTAAAAATTCAAATCTTTTGGACCGGACTGGACCATACTGACCGAAATAGATATATATCTATTTAATTATTTCTTATGTAGTATTTTATATAATAGTTGTATAACTTAATTATGTAATTTTCATCTAAATTATAACCATTAACCTTTTATGTTAAATATAATATTAAATCTGAACTAATATGCTATTGATGATTAATTAATATATTATATGATAAGTCATAACATCATATGCAATAATACATACTCTAGTTACCTAGTATTTGTATTGAATTAAAATAGTCAAGTACATTTTTTGAAAGATACCCAAGTTACATATAGGAAATATTTATGGATCAATTATTTATTAACCATATATAAAATATTAAAATTTTAATATAGACAATTATGTATTAACTATCATAATTCACACACATACTATTGAGTATTGAGTACTAAGTTAGTAACGTCATAAATATAATTATAATTAATTAATTAATAAATGATTTAATTAGATACAATCCATGCTTTGGTGATTCAATTTTGTTGGCCTTAAGCGAATGGGCTTTTAATAGGGTTTGAGTTTCTATCAAGCCCAATCTGATTTTTCTTAGCCCAATGAAATTACCAAGATTTCAAATAATAAATAATGACGTTGTAATGTGAACTTGAGTGGTTAATAGCATGTGGAAGTGATATAATCAAGTGACTAAATACTAAGTTAAAACTGGGTTCTTTAGGATTTGGAGACAAACTTTAGGATCTGAGGAAACCATATAGGGTTTTGTTTTCAACTAAGATTTTGGAGTTTCAATTGAATTCCAAGTATTTGGGAATTTACTAGGGATGAAACCCTCTTTGGTTTGACACAAATTGGATGGTTGAATAGCATAGTGTTAATCTTAGGTGGCATGATCACAAAGCTTGATTTTTTTTTTTTTTTACGTTTCTATCTCATGATTCCTTTTGGTGTCAATTATCCAATACTATTTACCAAGTGTGGCTAAGATCTTTCCATGTGTCCAAATAAAACTTCTCTAACCTAATTTGGACATTCCACACTTTGATTTTAGAAACACTACTCTAAGTGTTAGCACCGAGGTTACTATTCACTCCAAAAGTTTAAAAATTAACTTGGCATTGTAAAATCTTTAATATTTATACTAACCTTAGTGTCCAAATTGTTTATTGAAATTCAACTCTGAAGTACCTCAAAAGACTTAAAAAATGCATTTTCAAACAAATGTTATTCAGGAAATTGAAAATGGTTTTATTATGCCATAAAATTTTAAATATTTGTACAAAACTAATAGCTTAAACTGTAAAAATCCGTTAGAAATTTAATGGTGAAATTTTATAGGCTTTAGGAACCTCATGAAAATCTCGTAAGTTTTCACGAATCGACTAATGGCGTAGGTTTTAGTCTCTTAGCATAGTCAATGTTATCATTCACTATGATGCTAGAATTGCGATTTTTTTTTTTTTTTTTATAACTACAATGCACTTTATTCAAATAAGCAAGTATCAAGCATTACAAAGATAAATTTGCCCACATAGCTTGGGAAATACATTGTGGGACCAAATCCCACCAAACAACTATATCATTAAGATTCCATGCATATCTTGCCAAAGAATGAGCCACTCCATTTGCTTCCCTCCCTTTATGTTGCACTTTCCATGATGGGAATCTGTTAAGTATAAGCTTTATATCATGGACAAGAGTACCCCACAAGGTTGAAGAGTAGTCCTATTTTTGCAGCTCCTGAACAACAAGTAAAGCATCTGTTTCAATCTGTAATTCTGATATGCCTAAAGGAATGCACAATTGCAGGCCCCTTAACGTAGCAATTAATTCAATTTCCATAGGATCAGCAAGTGCTTCTTCTGGTTTACTAGCTACAAACAAGACCTGTCCTCTGTCATCTCTTAAAACCACTCCAATACCTAACCTGAATTGATCACTAAAGAGGGCCCCATCTACATTAAGCTTTAGCATGCCCGAAGGAAGTGGTTTCCATCTGCATTGATACCTCAAACCAACTTTCAGCCCTGCTGCAGTTGCCTTATGCTCCTGATATAAAGATAAAGCATTCTCTATGACTTGGCTTGGTGTCAAAATTTTTTTATCATACATCCATTGATTTCGCCTATACCAGAAACCCCATGCCATTAGAAAGAGCTTCTCCAACTCACCCTCAAATTTTCTTCTTATGACAGACAGAACAAGTTGTAAAAAATCGTGTCTCTGAATAGATGTTTTGATGGATGGAAAGAGTTGCATCCAACAATCTATAATTAAAGGGCAGTAAACTAGTGCATGGTTAATATCTTCCATTTCTTCTTGGCACCAAATGCAACTGTCATCCACAAGTAACTTTCGAATTTTCAAATTTTTGAGAGTAGGGAGTATATTCTTAAACACCCTCCATGCAAAAACTTTAATTCTGTGAGGAACATGAAGCTTCCAAATATTCTTGCATATCAATTTCTGATCTGCAGCTGTTGAGCTCTCAGCTTCTTGTCTATTTTGCTCCACTTTAGTGAAAAAAGAGTATGCACTCTTGACACTATATATACCACTCTTCTCATGTTCCCACACAAGTTTATCTGCCACATTTTCAGAACGAATTCTGATCTTAAGAACCTCAGTGGCCATATGAACTGGTAGTAGACTTTTGACCTTGTCAATGTCCCAGCTTCTTTGATCATCATGCATCAGATAAGCCACTGTATAATCCCTTAAGTGTTCAAAACCAGGTTGATGAGATATGAGCTTGTGATTTGACAGCCAGTAATCAGGCCATATTTTTATAGATAAGCCATTTCCCACACGCCACCTGCATCCATGAAGTAAACTGTTCTTTGCTTCCCAAATACCTCTCCACACATAGGAAGGGGCACTCCCTAAAGAAGAATTCTAAAAACTAGATGTAGGGAAATATCTTGCCTTAAAAACCTTATGGAGAAGTGAATCTTCATTTGACAAAATTCTCCATCCCTGTTTTGCAAGGAGAGCTTTGTTAAAAATCTGTAAATTTCGAAATCCCATACTGCGTTCAGTATTAGGACTACACATTTTATGCCAACTCACCCAACACAGCTTCCTTTCTTCTTTCTTTTGACCCCACCAAAAATTTGCCATCATGCCCTCTAGCTCAGAACATACGGACTTAGGTAGTTTAAAGCAGCTCATTGTGTAGGTGGGAATTGAAAGGGCCACTGCCTTCAACAGAACTTCTTTCCCTCCTTGAGACAGTAGTTTTTCTTTCCACCTTTGCAACTTAGACCAAACTCTATGCTTCAAAGCTGAGAAAGCTCTATATTTCCCTCTTCCAACCATAGGAGGAAGGCCTAGGTACTTTCCATATTGATGGTAATGTTGAACACCCCAAAACTGCATAATTGCCTCCC
This sequence comes from Carya illinoinensis, assembly GCF_018687715.1. NCBI lineage: Eukaryota > Viridiplantae > Streptophyta > Magnoliopsida > Fagales > Juglandaceae > Carya > Carya illinoinensis. The sequence continues at coordinate 29,817,955 of NC_056752.1, read as the reverse complement.
TTTGAGAAGATGGTACATTATAACTGAATACCATAGAAGTTTTCTCACGGTTGATCTTTTGACCTGAAGCTTGCTCATATATACCCAGCCTATGTTGAAGATTTAAACAGGTTTGCAAGTTTGCTTTATAGAAAATGACACTATCATCTGCAAACAACAGATGATTCAACTTAGGGGCTCCTCTACATACTCAAATACCTTCAATTTGTTGATAAGTGTTTGCCTGATCCAACAAAGAAATAAGACCTTCTGTGCAAAGCAAGAAAAGATAGGGTGAAATAGGATCCCCTTGCCTCAACCCATGAGAAGGAACAATGTGACCTTTTGGCTCTCCATTCACTAAAATAGAAAATGATCAGAACGTGATATAGTTTGCGCCATTAGACTATGAATTATTTAGGATTTTTTGGTACAATAATCCCATTTTTATATTTTCAGATGAAATGCATGTTTGAAACTTATTTTTTATTTTTTACTTTTAAGGGCACTTCAAGATTGAATTTTGATAAACGAACTATAGTATTAGATTTGTATGAATAATTAAGATTTTATAGTGTAAATTTTATTGTTCACTTTGTGAGATGAATAGTAACCTTGATAAGAACACCAAGTGTAGTTGTGACGTCCCCAAATCCCACGTACGGACACGTGAAAATCGAGACGTCGGGATGATGACAACACGGGTCACCACCCTATCGCCAAGTGCCAAGTGTGTGTATAAGCAACAAGTGTGCAAAAGAAAACACGCAGCGAATAAACAAAGTCATATAACTAAGTACCAGAATTTTTCTTTGTTTAATACAAAACTGTTCAAAACATACATAATAAAATATTACAAGCCATAAATATAGTTTCAAACCAAACTACAAAGCATAAACTCTAAATCAAAACTTCGGGGGAGCCGCCTCCTCGGGCTTAGCCTCCTCCTCCTCCTCGGGCTTAGCCTCCTCCTCCTCCTAGACCTCTGCATCAAAATCTACGGTACCAAAATGGTGCCGCAGGTAAGTAAGATCCAAACGCTACTAGATAAAAACATATTAAAACTCAATAATATGCATCAAAGAATGCAAAAACACATAACCCATAAAACCACATTTTTCCACGCACGCCAAAAATCCCACTTGGCCCAAAAAACGTATTACTTTCCAACTCATGCCAAAAGTCTCATTTGGCCCAAATCCAACTCAATTCAATAACCAATTAATCCGAATACACCATGACCTCCCCTAGGGGTCATCCGTACACTCTGGCTCCCATCGTCACACCACGAGTAACGACCGTGCGTGTGACTTCGTAACGAGCGATTCCTAGTTTCGTGCCCCGCCGTACGTAGCCAAGTATCCTCTAGCCCTCGCCAGCGAAGGGCCACGGAGTCGGTACGAGAGCGTTACCATCTCGTTCGCTCCCGTTGTCGCCCAACGACAACCCAGGGGACGTCACTCAGTATCTTATGCTCCCGAGTGACCAGAGGAGCTCCACCGAGATAATACCCCATCTCGGGTTGGGGTCGTGATACACACGCACCCGAAAATCTATTTACGCAAATAAAACAAGATTTTCTCAATTTAAATAAAATGCACATGAATGCATCATGCAATGCACGCCTCAAGATGCAAAACATTCAACCGATCACAAAAACAACAAAACCAAGCAACTACGTCCTCAATCCATCCGACCCCTAAACTCCTCGGACTTAGTCCGGAATCAACCAACCAGTAAAATAATTAATTGTAAGAGCAAAAATATATTTAAATCTAAGATAGAGTTTGAAAAGTACTTACAACGCTATAAGATATTTTTCAAAGGATCACGACGTTGCAGACTGTGGAGGAAAAGCAATGTAACGGTATATTTTACACTATGGGCGTGGGTTGTAAAATACCCACTTTCGAACGGGGACAAACCAAGACATGAAATTGATAGGAAATGGTCTAGAGATGTTTATGAAGCTAATGGAAGTGAGTTTTGGCCATGGGTGGCGGTGGAAATAACGGTGGAAGTGCAAAAGGGGACAGATCAGAGTTGAGCTCGTGGGAGCTGCTCCGGCAACGGATCGGGGCTGAAAATGGGTGGGTTAGGATGGCAAGAGGTAGGGAATGAAGTGGTGAAGAGGTGGTAGCCGGAGGTGGAGCGACGTCGCCAGAAATGGCCCAAAGCCGTGCGGCTTAGATAGGCTGTAGGGGGTTAACAGCGGCACGGGAGGGCTGGTTTTTGGTGGAGTGGTGCGCCAGCCGGAGGGGAGTTGAATGGTGGGGGCTGTCTCGGCCACGTCGGCCGACGGTGGTGGGTTTGGGTGGGAGAGCTGGATGGAGACGGAAGAGGGAGAGAGAGAGAGAGAGAGAGAGGGCAGGTTGCACGGGGAGGAAGGAAAAAGAAGAAGAAGAAAAGAAAGAAAGAAGAAAGGAAAGGAAGAAAAAGGAAAAAGGGAAAAAGAAAAAGAAAAGATGAGGGAAAAAAAATGAGGTCCCAATCCTCACCTCCGGAGTCCAAAAACTGATCCGACGAAAACGATTTTAAAAATATAAAACGACTAAAATAAATTAAACACCACATCAAACTAAAATAAAACTAATTAAAATACAATAATTTAAAATAAAAGAACCAATATATTAATTAAATTAAAAAAAAACTCCTTCTGTGAAAATACACATAAAAACGGGGTATCACATCCTCCCCCCTTAAAACAAATTTCGTCCTTGAAATTTGTAAGATCATACACTAACTTGAAGCAAGCCACATGATTCTACTGAGACCAAGATTAAAAAACATACTGTCATTTACTCAAACAAGTAGGGGTACTGCTCCCTCATGTCAGCTACTCTCTTCCAAGAGAAATCTTGAGCTAACGGATCTCCCCATGCCACCTTTACCAGAGGTATCGTCTTGGATCTCAAATGTTGCTCTTTTCAATCCATAATCTGTGAAGGAACAACCTCATAAGTAAGGTTCGGTTGCAACTGAATACTCTCTGGGTCGACAAAGCACGGCTATTGTTGTCCAAAACTCTTCTTCAAGGATGATACATGGAAGATATTGTGAATATCCTCAAAATATTCTGGCAAAACAATTCTATAAGCGACGGACCCTACCTTCTCCAAAATTTGAAAAGGGCCTACATATGTTGGATCCAGTTTCCTTCTTTTACCAAAATGCTTAACTCCTTTCATGGAAAAGATTTTGAGATAAACCCAATCACCTTCTTCAAAAGATAATTCTCTTTCTTGTATCTGCATAGCTTTTCTGACGACTCTGAGCTGCCGCCATTTGTTGCCTGATAATCTGAACTTGGCTTTGCATTTCTTGAATTATTTCGGGCCCAATTATTTTATTCTCCCCGACTTCATCCCAACACAATGGCGATCTGCACTTCCTCCCATAAAGAGTTTCATAAGGAGCCATCTGGATAGACGCATGGAAGCTATTATTATATGCAAATTCTATGAGCGGCAAGTGATTTTTCCAACTCCCTTGAAATTCTATAACACATGCTCGCAACATATCTTCAAGAGTCTGAATAGTGCGCTCTGATTGGCCGTCTGTATGAGGGTGATATGCAGTACTAAACTTCAACTTAGTACCCAATGCTGCCTGCAAACTTTTCCAAAACTGAGATGTGAACCTTGGGTCCCGATCTGATACAATACTCTTCGGTATACCGTGCAGCCGCACTATCTCTTTCACGTACAAGCGAGTCAACTTACCCAAAGAATCAGTATTATTAACAGGCAAGAAATGAGCACTCTTAGTCAACCGGTCAACAATCACCCAAACTGAATTCTTCCCACTAGGAGTCCTCGGTAAGCCCACCACAAAATCCATCGTGATGTCGTCTCACTTCCACTCAGGAATAGGCAGGGTTGGAGCATACCAGCAGGTTTTTGATGCTCGGCCTTGACTTGACGGCATATGTGGCATCTCTTGATATACAAGTCAATATCCTTCTTCATCCTTTCCCACCAATAATTTTTCTTCAAGTCCCGGTATATCTTCGTACTGCCAGGATGAACTGAATAAGGGGCCGCATGAGCTTCTGCCATGATTTGCTCCTTGAATTCTGAATCTTTGGGGACCACTCTATGATCTTGAAATCGAAGAATTCCATCTTTATCCATACTATAATGCAACGACCCTCGAGATTTTTTGACTCTTTTTCTAATATCCAACAGCTTCTGATCCTTCCTTTGAAGAGTCTTCAATTCCTCAAAATCAGCTATTCGAACATCAAGAATCGAAGATAATATCTCCTCTAGCTATGAACTTTCAATAAGGAGTCTTCTCATCCTGCAAAGTAAAGAATCCAATTCTAACGATTCAGCTTTATCTTCCAAGTGTGACTTTCGACTCAAAGCATTTGCAACTATATTTGCCTTCCCCGGATGATACTTGATCTCGCACTGGTAGTCACTGATTAACTCTAGCTATCGTCTTTGCCTCATGTTTAGATTCTTCTGGGAAAATAAGTGCTTCAAGCTCTTGTGATCGGTTTATACTTCGTAAACTTCCCCATACAAAAAGTGCCGCCAGATCTTAAGAGCAAATACAATTGCAGCCAATTCTAAATCGTTAGTCGGATAATTCTTCTCATGATCCTTTAGCTGACGGGATGCATAAGCAACAACCAGTCCCTCCTACATAAGGACACATCCCAATTTAAATTTAGACGCATCTCTGAAAACTACGAATGGCTTATGCAGTTCGTGAAAATCGAGACGTCGGGATGATGACAACACGGGTCACCACCCTATCGCCAAGTGCCAAGTGTGTGTATAAGCAACAAGTGTGCAAAAGAAAACACGCAGCGAATAAACAAAGTCATATAACTAAGTACCAGAATTTTTCTTTGTTTAATACAAAACTGTTCAAAACATACATAATAAAATATTACAAGCCATAAATATAGTTTCAAACCAAACTACAAAGTATAAACTCTAAATCAAAACTCCGGGGGAGCCGCCTCCTCGGGCTTAGCCTCCTCCTCCTCCTCGGGCTTAGCCTCCTCCTCCTCCTCGACCTCTGCATCAAAATCTACGGTACCAAAATGGTGCCGCAGGTAAGTAAGATCCAAACGCTACTAGATAAAAACATATTAAAACTCAACAATATGCATGAAAGAATACAAAAGCACATAACCCATAAAACCACATTTTTCCACGCACGCCAAAAATCCCACTTGGCCCCAAAAACGTATTACTTTCCAACTCATGCCAAAAGTCTCATTTGGCCCAAATCCAATTCAATTCAATAACCAATTAATCTGAATGCACCATGACCTCCCCTAGGGGTCATCCGCACACCTGGCTCCCATCGTCACACCACGAGTAACAATCATGCGTGTGACTTCGTAACGAGCGATGCCTAGTTCTGTGCCCCACGCGTATGTATCCAAGCATCCTCTAGCCCTCGCCAGCGAAGGGCCACGGAGTCGGTACGAGAGCGTTACCATCCTGCCCGCTCCCATTGTCACCCAACGACAATCCAGGGGACATCACTCAGTATATTATGCTCCCGAGTGACCAGAGGAGCTCCACCAAGATAATACCCCATCTCGGGTTGGGGTCATGATACACACGCACCCGAAAATCCATTTAAGCAAATAAAACAGGATTTTCTCAATTTAAATAAAATGCACATGAATGCATCATGCAATACATGCCCCAAGATGCAAAACATCCAACCAATCACAGAAACAACAAAACCAAGCAACTCTGTCCTCAATCCATCCGACCCCTGAACTCCTCGGAATTAGTTCGGAATCAACCAACCAGTCAAATAATTAATTGTAAGAGAAAAAATATATTTAAATCTAAAATAGAGTTTGAAAAATACTTATAGTGCTATAAGGTATTTTTCGAAGAATCACGACGTTGCAAATGGCGGAGGAAAAGAAACGTAACAGTATATTTTACATTGTGGTCGTGGGTTGTAAAATACCCACTTTCGAACGGGGACAAACCAAGACACGAAATTGATAGGGAATGGTCTAGAGATGTTTATGAAGCTAATGGAAGTGAGTTTTGGTCATAGGTGGCGGTGGAAATGGCGGTGGAAGTGCAAATAGGGGCAGATCGGAGTTGAGCTAGTGGGAGTTGCTCCTGCAATAGATTGGGGCCAAAAATGCGTTGGTTAGGATGGCAAGAGGTAGGAGATGAAGTGGTGAAGAGGTGGTTGCCGGAGGTGGAGCGACGGTGCCAAAAATGGCCCAAAGCTGTGCAGCTTAGATGGGCTGTAGGGGGTTAACCGCGGCACGGGGGGGCTGGTTTTTGGTGGGGTGGTGCGACGGCCGGAGGGGATTCAAACGGCGGGGGCTGTCTCAGCCACGTTGGCCGGCGGTGGTGGGTCTAGGTGGGAGAACTGGACGGCGACGGAAGAGGGAGAGAGAGAGAGGGCAGGTCGTGCGGGGAGGAAGGAAAAAGAAGAAGAGGAAAAGAAAGAAAGAAGAAAAGAAAGAAAAAATAGGAAAAAGGGAAAAAAAAGAAAAGATGAGGGAAAAGAAATGAGGTTCAATCCTCACCTCTGGAGTCCAAAAACTAATCCGACGAAAACGATTTTAAAAACATAAAACGACTAAAATAAATTAAACACCACATCAAACTAAAATAAAACCAATTAAAATACAATAATTTAAAATAAAAGAACCAATATATTAATTAAATTAAAAAAAAAACTCATTCAGTGAAAATACACGTAAAAACGGGGTATCACAGTAGTGTTTTCAAAATCATAGTGTGGAATATCTAAATTAAATTAGAGAAATTTTCTTTGAATACTTGACAACATCTTAGCCACATATGATGAATAGTATCGAAAACTTGGTACCAAGAGGAACCATTGGATGGATTGTGAATGAATAAATGTGTGAGATCATGCCATCTAAGCAAAACCCTATTCCATTCGACCAACCAGATTGTGCCAAATCAAAGAAGATTTCAACCCTAGAAAAATCCTAATTGGTTGGAATCCAATTGAAACTCCAAAAGTATGGTTGAAATTGAAACCCTAAACGATTTTCTCCAAATCCAAAAGTTGACCTCCAAACCCTAACCGAATCGCTTATAGCATTACTTTTAATCACTTGATTAAATCTCTTTCACATGCTATTCATCCTTCAAATTTATGTTATAACATCATTATCCAACTTTCTAACCCTTGGATATTTTATTGGGCTAAGAGAAATTGGATTTGAGCTTGATAGCATCCCAAACCTCTTTAAACCCTAAATTGAGGCCCATTTGGTTAAGGCCCATTAGGACCAATGAATTTGGCTACTTTGGCATTACTTCTTGGCTAAGTATTACACCTCCACATGGCTGACGAAATCGACCCAAGAAAGCCCTAGAGTATACTTGAAGCCAAGACTAGAAGCCACCTTACTCTTCTCCTTTTACACGGAACTTGGAGAGAAATATCTTGGGCTAATTTTTATCCACTGATTTGGGTTGTCAAGACCAACACTCAAGTTCATTCACAGCCTTCTCATCATCCCTCACTTGTGTAAGAAATCGTCTAGCCCATTTCACACTCATTCCATCCATTTTTTCTACTTTTCTTAGAAAGAAAACAAAAGACTCTCTCAGATAGTTTTTTTAAGTCCCTTTGCAGGTCTGTTTCACAGCTTTTGTAAGTGTTTTCTCACAAAGTTTCCTTCATGAAAGTTGTTCCCTTTTGAATCTAGTTTCAATGGATATCTTGTTTGATTAGTCAAAAGTTGTTTTAACCCCAGAAAGGTCATTATGGACAATAAACTGAAAAGTGTGTTTTTGGAGTTTTTGACCAAGATAATGGATAGATATTGGTCTGAAATTTTTATTGAGTATTTTTAATATGTGTATTTAAAGCTTTTGATGAAATATTTTCTTAGATCTAGAAACTTAGAAACTGGAAGAGGAAAAACATTTTCTGTTTTGAGAAAGTTAAGATATTTTGTGGTTTAATCTTGGTCCAATAGTTTTGATATTTTTATTTGAAGATCCCCAGCCTCTTATATACATGTTCGGATATTAGTTTGAAGATATTTGATGTTAATTTCAAAAATATGAATTTTTATACAACAGAATATTCAGTTAGGCCATAGGATTGATGTTTTTGGCTAGATACATGTTTTGGTTCATTTTTAGCCATGTGATTTTGAGTTTAAAGTTTGGATCCACTTTAGGACACATTTTTAAACCATTTGATGTTTTGGTTTGAGGATCTAATCTTTTTAAGTCATGGACAATTGGTTGATCAAAACTAGTTCATAAACAAATTCTGTTTTGTGATTTGGTCACTTTTGTTTAATAATTCAAAGCATGGTTGTTCTTAGGAATATGTTATGAAGATATCAGAAAAAAATTTTACTTTGAATATGAGTTTTAAAATTTGAATAATTGCAACAAAAATCAAGAATTTAACATGTATTGTTTATGCGCTCCCAATGAAGTTTTTCATGGTTGTGAATTCTTTTAAATTTTTCTAAGTTGATATTTGAGTTTAGAACAAAATTTACACAAGATATGTAAATTTTGGTGATTTTTAGAGTTAGGATGCAAAATCTTTAAGTTAGGAGTAAAATGATCATTTTCTCATATGTGGAGAGTAAAATAGTAATTTTACTCTAAATTAGTATTTTTCCCATGTTTTTAATTATTAGTGATGATGTTTCTAACTTTAAGAATTACTACTTACAGTTCCTTATACTCACGCTTAAATTCTTGTAAAACACAATGATTGAACTAAGTTAGCTTTTAACTAACTAAAAGTTTACTGGGTATGTGTGATGGTGACTCGTGGTTGAATGTGCTTCCAAGTGTAGAAGTGTCAAGTTGTATCAAGGATAAGTCCAAGATCGTATTCCACAGGGACAATGGGTTATCAAAGCGTATAAGAGATTTGTGAGTAACAAATGAATCAAGTATGAGAGATAAAAGTAAAATTCAAATGCAATGCAAAAAGATAATCGAAGTTGAAATTAGAGTTTCTAAAAAAAAAAATTAACGAACACTTGGGTTGGGTATAAGACTCTCTTTATTTCAGATTCTAGATAATTTTCTCGATTAACAATCCAGTCAAGGCATTGATAAACGGAAGATAAAAAGTTATGCTCAAGTTTTGCAATATTTTCCTAAGTAATTCTCTACTTTACTAGTCAAACGCACATTAACAAACAACTGAGAGAGGCCTTGATAGTTTTCAAGCTTTTGTTGTGCCTTATGTCAACAACACAACAAGGGCAAGAGCTGCAATCTATTTTCAATTTAAATCCGACTAGTAACATAGTGAAATCAACAATTATCAACAAAATATTGCATCGATCTAGAATCCAAAACAAATCACGTCCCATTCCACAACCCAAGCTTAAGAAATTAGCTACGCATAATATTTCTATCAATAAAAAGTAATCTAAGTAAACTCATAACAAAATCTGAAAGATAAAGAAACCCAAAATAAATAAAAAATGAACCGAAAGCAAGAAAGAAAATTAAACAAAGAAGACGCCGCACCAGCTGAATTTAAAACTGGAAAAATAAAATGAAAAGAGATCCAACACGAGAGAGAGATTCACGCCACAAACAAAAAAATAAAGAGCCTCAGCCGAATAGGAATAAAGATACCGTCTGCAATGAAAGAAAGTATTCTCTAAAAAAACAATAAAAAAAACTGCACTATCCTCTACGTCTTAACGAAAAGCAAAGAAAATAAAGATCAAAGTTACTCTGCTGCCGCCGAAGGTCTCTAACGAAAAGTAAAGCAGAATAAAATGAAGATTACCTTACTACTACCAGCTAAAAAATGAAGTAAAGAAAATAAATAATTGTTCTGTTGCTAGCGTCTAAAACAAAACGCAAGAATTAATGTGTGAAAAAAAATAAAAATAAGCTGCTGCGCCGAAGACTCCAATGGAAAGTAGAAAATGAATAAAAACAAAAACTGCTACCTGTGTCTAAATCAAAAGAAAAGAAAATAAAATAAAACTCAAAGCTATGAACTAATCTGCTGCTGCCGCTAGCTTCTAAACGAAAAGCAGGAATGAAAATTAAAGAGCCAAAACCCAGCCGTGAAGACCAATAGCATGCCGCCGTAAGAGTCTCATGCTGTCTGAACGAACAATAAATTACTGAAAGAAAAGGATTAAGAACTACTCTACTGCTTCGAAGGTCTAGAACCAAAAAAAAGTAAGTAAAACTGCTTCCATGTGTTGCTGCCTCCAGCTAAATAAATATTGATCTCCTGCTGCTGCTCAGCGATCCAGCGCATACATCCATGTTCTGTTGTAGAACCGACAAAGGGAATAAGACCTGCTGTCTTCCTGTGCTTCTATGAGATTAATTGAAATAAATTGTGCAGAAGAACATGTGCGTCCAGCTGTCTTCCATCTCTCAGGTCTGAAATGCTCTTGCTTTCCAACAAAATCCAGCGTGTGTGAGTGTCTTTGCTGCAGCTTGCATGTGTGAGTGGCTGCTGTTCGAATGTGTTTGTTGATGAATGTGTGAGTTGCTGTCACTTTTCTGCATGTGTGAGCTGGTCTGCATGTTTATTGCATGTGTGAGTTACTGTCACGTTTTCTGCATGTGTGAGTTTGTATGAGTGCTGTCCGAGTGAGGCTGCTGTCTGCTGTGTTTGTTGTTGAATGTGTGAGTTGCTGTCACTTTTCTGCATGTGTGAGCTGGTCTGCATGTTTATTGCATGTGTGAGTCCGGCTGTGTGTTGTTCGAATGAGGCTGGTCTGCATGTGTGCATTCACACTTGAATGATATCTTTGCTGTGTATTGCCCAAACTACCCCTGTTATGAGAGGAATAAAAAATGAAATATTTATTTTCATGTGAAACAATTGTATTATAAATCTTTTTAAGGACAAAAATACCAGAATTTATCAATTGACTCAAGTATTGTGATCTATTGCATAATTAAGTACTTAAATTATTTTTTTATTAAATAATTTATTCACTTAAGTAACTTAATCATGCAGTTTTAGCGCTTCATCAGATGGGTAAAGGAACTATAGTTTATATATGTTTGTTATCATATATGTCATACTATACCATATCACTACATGTTCATCTGTTACTCATATTACGTTATACCATTTGTTACAGGTATGCCATATTATGAAATATTCTTTGTTACATGTATGCCATGTCTTGAAATATTATCCATTTATGTTGTACCATGTTACAGAATGTTGTCCGTTATATGTTATGTCATGTTACAAAATATTTTATGCCAAGTACGTCATGTCTTTCTACTTATGTTCATGTCACGTTTTATCTCAAATACATTTTGTGTATCTCGTGATAGCCTTTCAATTTATGTCAAGTTCACGTTCATGTACGTCCTCATGCAATTAAGTTATTGTTCAGTTCATGGTTGTTATTAAATCGTGGTAACTCTATGAGATAAGGCTACGCTATCATAATAATCCCATAAGACAAGACTACGCTATCATGATAACCCAATGAGGCAAAACTATTCTATCGTGATAACCCTATGAGACAAGACTACGCTGTTGTGGTAACCCCATGAGACAAGAACTTTGTGGTAACTCTATGAGACAAGAATACATTTCAAGTTCACATTCATGTTATGTTCAAATTCACGCTCATGTCATGTTTCAAGTTCACATTTATGTTATATTCAAATTCACGTTCGTGTCATGTTTCATGTTCACATTTATGCTATGTTTAAGTTCACATTCAGTCATGATTCAACTTTACATTCATGCTTAAGTTCATGCTCAAGTTTAGTTAAATGAACAAGATTCCAACTTCATATATTTCATGCTTAAGTCTACACTTATGTTATGTTTAAGTTTATATTCATGTTATGTTCAAGTTCACATTCATGTTATGTTCATGTTCACATTTATGTCAAGTTGATCAATGCAAAACTGCAAGTGCACAATATTGTAATTTTATAATAAAGTAATGAGAAGAGTATCATCCTCAGGGATTGAAAACTTTTGACAAATACTGAAATTAAACTAATCTTGACTTTATTTAGAAAAGTCACTAAGATTTTTGTGATTGCAATTTGAAATAAAATCAACTGAAAGAAAATATTCAAAGGAAAATGAAGTTGTTGATCGATGATCAAATTAATGAGGAAAAATAACTTCTAGGAAATTGATTTCACCTAATCTCTCACTATGTTTTTCTCATCTAACTAATTGAATTGAATTATATTTATTTGTTAGTAAAATCTCCAAATGCATCCAAAAGTCTCTTTCAATAGTCAATTAAAAATATTCTTGTTCATTATTTTACATATGAGTATGAAGTTCTACCATATAATTCCCTCTTTCGATAAGACATCACAATAATAAAAAAATCTAATTAATGGCTAGTTAATTAGAATTAATAAACTCAGAATAAATTAGACAAACATAGAAGATAATTACTTCAAATTAGCATAGAAAAGTAAACATAGTTTAAACTGAATTATATCATTTTCTTAAAATAAAGAAAATTTAATTCATACTAAAATTTAAATTCAATATAAACGAATTTAGCAAATTTTTTTCTAAGAGGAATAGAAAAAAATAAACACTGAAAAATATTCATCATGTCTTAACCTCTCATTCGCAGCATCTTCAAACGAAAAGAAAAATAAAATTCCATCCGTGTGTGTCCCCCTCTACGTCAATAGAAACCTAACATAAAAGAATAATAAAAAAAAAAACTTCCGTTAGTTTCGCTCGTGCCAGCCAAAGGGCCCAGCATAAATAAAATCTACTCCTCGTTCGTGTGGTAAGTCAACCCGAAAGTGCCCCTCATGCGTGACACTCTCTTCGCATCGTGCATCTTCCTTCAGCTTACATCTTGGTCCGTAACAAGGCAAGAGAATGGCTCGTGTTGCATGCCAGCATCTAAAGTCCAAACCGCCAGCTCCTTTCCGCATCAGAAGTGTTGCCAGCTTCTACAGAACCGCAAAACCTGCTGGTGCCTACTAAAAGCGAAAGGAACTACTCCGTTTCTTTTTTAGTCTCGCAAGTTACGTCTGTTGCTTCCTTCATCGTGCATCTCGCATCTTCTGGTACAGTAGCAAGAGACGTGTTGGTCCAGCATTCCATTTAGCTCAAAACTTCTACCTGCTGCTACGTCTAACATCCAAGAGCTACCAGTGTAAAACTCCTTGTGTATATCCATTCAAACCGAGAAGCAAATCCTTCTGGGTCCTGCGTATTTCTCCAACGTTCCATTCCAAAAAACCAGCCTTGCATCTTGCTATGTGCTGCTCCAAACAGCAGCTTACGTCCAAGTCAAAACCAAAGGATAACAGCTGTTGTGTGTCACATAAACCAGAAGGAATTAATAGCTCTAATGATGAGCTCTCATGTTCAAATAAATCTTCATTTAAATGAGAAAGAGTCCTTAGATGATAGGCTTATTAAAATTTAAATCTTCCTTTTCTTGAAATTTGAAATAAAATTTAAATAACAACAATAAAACTTAAAATTAACAAAAATAAATAAAATTAGACTAAAATATACTAAATTATGCAAGTCATCAAACATCTCCAAACTTAAAACTTTGTTTGTCCTCAAGCAAAAATAAAATAAAATAAAAGACCACTATAGACGATATCAATTAGACCCCATAGATAAGTGCTATCACTCACCAAGCCATAATCTGAATTAAATTTCATATCTAGTGTCTTACTCTTTTAATATCAAGATAGCAGGAAAATCAATAAAAAAAATTAGCATTTTCTGAAGCAAGAGTTAAGAGGTTACTTCAATCTAAAGCTAAGACTTTCAGAGTGTGTGTGTGATATAGTCAATTTAACTTCAAATTACCTGCAAATTTTGATAAAAGTAGAACAACTGAACCAAAGAAAGTCTCTCAAAACTAAACCCCATAAGTCCAATTTTTAGAAATCCTCTCCACTAATGTAGTCAAACACCAAAATCAAAAATCAAAAGGATTTTAATAAGATTGTAATGATGGCCACAAGGTGAGGGCTAAGAAAGAAATGGATAAGGAAAATTAAAGTAAACTAGAAAAATATTTGGTGGAAAGAACAATAAAAGAGATATTCCACAGGATTCAAACCATAACTCTTTCTTGACTATATGCTCATACTGATGATATTATTGTCGCTGTAATAAATGAAGCAATACCTATGTAACAACCCTGCCATGGGAAGGGTGGAATCAATACATACATACTTGTCATTTTTTCTTTCTTTTTTTTTTTCTCTCTCTTCTCATTTTCTTTCCTAGTACTATGCGATTAGCATGAACATGATAGACTTGTATTCTAAATTTCTAATTTAATAAAGGGAACACCTAATAGATATTTTATTCAAGCATTCATCCATAAGAGGCTCCCAAAGTCCATCCTACATTCATAAGAACATAACTATTCTAGTTAGGAAGGGACTCCATCTCTACCATACATGTACATATAAGAAGGCACTAAGTCAATATATAAGGGTTTACCATCACTCCATCATAACAGTTACACCATACCAAAAGATACACGGTTTAAAGTCAAACCCAACAAAACATCCCGACAAGGGACTCATCCCAACATAAAAACATAACATCCATAAACATAACCCATAATTCATGTAAGATCGAACCAACAGGGAAGACACTAAGCATCTGCCTCTCCTTTTGCAGTAATACCTTACTTCCCAGCCTTTTTGTCATTACCTGGACGTTTAAAACATAAACACAAAATAGTCTAATACTCAGTAAGCATTACATCATGCCGTTAACGTACTAATAATCTATTATTTTTCTTTTGAAAACATGCATACATAAATATTTGCTATTTAGACAATGCTTTCATGCGTAAAAAAATTTAAGAATTAAATCATACTTTCATGCATAAATATTTAAACAGTACTTTCATGCATAACATTTAAACAATACTTTCATGCATAAATATTTAAACAGTGCTTTCAAGCATAAATATTTAAACAGCATTCTTATGCATAACATTTAAACAATACTTTCATGTATAAACATTTAGACAACATAAACATTTAAATAGTACTTTCATGCATAACATTTAAATAGTACTTTCATTTATAAACATTTAAACAGTACTTTCATGATAACACTTAGACAATACTTTCATGCATAACATTACTTTCATGTTTCACTTTTATTTGGCTGGTACACATTATTACGCCCCATGTGTTGGGGTTAGTGGTCTTTTGGACCTAGACTTCGCTTGTAGTTGTGGGTTAGGAATCCCTTTTCGTCAGGGTGCAACACTGGGTGGTCCACCAATACTACTAACCCAACATTACAATCTGCTCAGTCTTTTGGTACCATCATTCATTTATCAGTCATGGCCATTAAATAGTTTCATACATTAAAACATTCATTTCCTTTCAATCCTTTCTTTCTTTCATTCAGTCCTTTACTTTTTCAATCCTTTTCATTTAACAGTTCATTCATGGAAAAACTTCATTTAAAATAATGGGATTAAACATCATCTCTTATGCAGTTACGTATTTTCATACATAAATATTCTTTTCATTTCTTTTCTTTTTTTGCAATTAAACATTTTCATTATCTTTATTTAGTCCAATGCATATGCATTTATTTTTGAAAATGAGCATTTCATGTCACGCTACATATAAATAAGACATTAATACTTTAAGAGAGCATGTATGAAAATCTCATGACTTAGCATCTACGTGCATGCATTACCTTATACACATACAAACAATTATAATCGACAGGGTGCTTAACAGTGAGTACCAAGAAAGCCTTGTACATAGTATATACATTTACAATTTTTTGTCAAGAACATTTGAAAAGAGAGAAAGACATTCTTCCATAAGAGAAATTTGTGTAAAATCATGGTCATAGCTACTTACCTCTATACTCCTCGATACTTCCAATTGTCAATACAAGTCCTATTCCAATAAAAAATATAAGCGTTTTAATACTTATACAATATATCTTTAGCCCTCTTTTTAAAAGAAAAAGCCACAATATTACAATCTAAATTCCTTTCTACCCTTAACGTTATCTTAATTAACTAACTTCTCGTCTAACCTTTACAATAATAACATAATTAATACTAGAGCACGTAATACTCTAATCACACAAGCAATATTTAATAGTTTAGATAACATCTCCCATTAGAATTAAACATAGCATAAAGTATAGCAAAATTACCCATTAAACAAATTGTAAAACATTTAAACACTCAACCTTATGATCTACCCATTTAATACCTTTTAAAAGCAAGGTATAAAATTATTAAAACCCAAGCAAAACCTCTAAATAAATCTCAACATAGTACACATGGCATTAACATATATATATATATATATATCAAAAGATCAACTAACATCAATTATGACTGATCAAGTTAGTTATTAAAAATACAATTTTCAAATATAGGAGAAATACATAGCAAATTCCCTTAATAAATTTAGCAACATACCATTTTCGGACATGGGAAAAATATATAGCAAAACTCCTTTAAAATTTTTAGCTTGGCCAAAATAGAACATATATAATATATTGCAACATAAGGATTTAACCACAAATAAATATAAGCTAAAAACAATTAAATCATCCTCCAAAATCAAGCTAAAACTGAAGGGTCAGGTTAGGGTTTTTCGCACCTTTGATGAATCCCTTCCAAAAAATGAAAATGATGAATGGAAGAGGTGATTTCGGCTTAATGGACTAGAGAAACACAAAACCTTGGCTGGAAAAACCCAAAACTGAACATATATGTGAGATTAAGTTATGAAATTCGAAACCCATACATAAACCATATTAGGGAACAAATCAAGGGTCGCTTACCTTCCAGGTTTCATCATTTAGAAGTGAAAATGTGCTCTGAATTTCCAACTAGGAACAACCCGAAAATGGGTATGGAAGAGTGGTAAGGCACGGCTTGGGGAAAGAAGAAATTAGTTTCTTCCTTTTCTTGTAAGTCGCACAGTACTAGGAAGTGGAGAGAAAGCTATGGTTTTCCTTGATCTTGAAGAAGAGAAGGAGAAGAAGAGAGGACACTGGGTTTGGTTTGGAGGAAGAAGAGGAGAAGAGGCTTTCTTCCTTATTGAAGTAGCCGACGGGTTGAAAAGGGGAATAAAGACTTGGGCTATTTTAATTAAACTTACCTCAAAAGCTACAAGGTAGCCAATGGAAAGGGGGAAGAGAATCACTTTAAGACTTAGTCAAAGCTTACCTAAGAAGCTTGGTGAAATGGATGGCTAGGTAGGAAGATATTGACTCCACCTACCACATCCAATGATAGAAATCAAATGGGGATATTTCTAAATTAATTAAAGTTAAGGGCTTAAGAGAAAATATTATAAGGCCTTAAAAATTATGTACTTAATTTATTTTAACAACCCACATAAAATAAAAGCACATCCATCTTAAAATAAAATAATAAAGTATAAAATTATAAAAATAGCTTAAGATATTTAATTTAAGGAATTAATAAAAATGAAATAATGTAAGGACTTATGTAGTAAGACTTGGATATTACAACCTATGACACCCCCAGATTCTGCTTGGAATGGAACAGACATATAAAGCGTTAGGATATGTAACATAAGGTTACCTGCCTCCATTCATAACATATCAAATGCAATATTCCTATTATGTATCAAATATTATGCAATATTAGCAGGGAATAATTTTTTTTTTTTTTGGAAATATCATGCACCAAACTTATAATATCCCAAATAGTTAAAGTGCAAACCATGCATATTTTATGAAATAAACATCTACGATTACAATAGGGGTCTTAGAAGAATGTAATCTCAAAACATGGGAGATTGGGCTCCATATTTACACTATCATAATACACTATTGGGCAAGTTCGTTGAGTAACTTGCGTAACTAGACTAACGAGACCAAAATACTATAAAAAAAACCTAACTATGAAAGCTGTAAATTTCGTGTCGAGTCTGCGGCATCTAGTCAACTTCCTGTAGTCTGTCAATGTCCGCTCCCTGCTCTGATTTTGACACATCACCTACCATTCAGGGGAAATGGTAATTGGAACTACCATGGTGTGATTTGATTTCAAATTTCAATAAGTTAATAGGAAACTTCCACATAAATTAGTGATGCATGTATCGCAGTAAAGGCATGAATTCACAATCAAAGTTAATAGTAAGTATACCACAACTTGACATAACATGGCATGAAATAATAAGCACAACTAACTTGATATAACATGGCATGGCTGACATAACTTAAACAGAAATTGAAACTTAGATTGACATGACATGAACTTGAAACATGACATGGATGTGAACTTGATGTGACGCCCCCAAATCTCCACGCACGATCACGGGAAAATCGAGACGTCCGGATGATGACATTACAGGTCATCATCCTATCGACGTGTGCCAAATGGGTGAAAAAGCGACGAATGTGCACGAGAAATACACAGCGAAAAGCAAGTCAATAACTAAGTACCAGAATTTTTCTTGTTTAATACAAAACTATTCAAAACATACATAAATAAATATTACAGGACACAAACATAATTTTAAACTAAATACAAAGCATAAACTTCAGCACCCCGGCGGAGCCGCGTCCTCGGGCTCAACCTCCTCCTCCTCATCCTCGATCTCTGCACCAAAATCTACAGAACCAAAAATGGTGCCGCAGGTAAGTAAAATCCAAACACCACTAGATAAAAACATATAGAACTCAAACAATATGCATGAAGTGATGCCAATGCGCAAAACCCATAAAATCATATTTTTACCACGCACGCCAAAAATCCCATTTGGCCCAAAAACATATCATTTCCAAATATCACGCCAAAAGTCACATTTGGCCCATATCCATCTCAAACCATTATCCAATTAATCTGTATGCACCATGACCTCCCCTAGGGGTCATCCACACACTCTGGCTCCAGTGCCACACTGCAGGTTACGACCACGCATGTGACACCTAACGAGCGATGCCCAGTTTCGCGCCCCGCGCGTTCGTAGCCAAGCATCCTCTAGCCCTTGTCAGCGAAGGGCCACGGAGTCGGTGCGTAGAGCGATGCCCGGTTCCGCGCCTGGCGCGTTTGTAGCCAAGCATCCCCTAGCCCCCGCTCCCGTCGTCGCCCAGCGACAACTCAGGGGACGTCACTCAGTTTATTCCGCTCCCGAGTGACCAGAGGAGCTCCACCGAGATAATACCCCATCCCGGCGTGGGGTCGTGATACACACGCACCCGAAAATCCACTTACGCCAATAAAACAGGTTTTTCTCAATTAAATAAAAATGCATGTGCATGCACTATGTAAATGCGATATTAATGCACAAAATAATCAACCATCCATAAATCAACAAAACCAAGCACTCCGTCCACAACCCATCCGACCCCCGAACTCCTCGGACTCAGTCCGGAATCAGCCAACCAACAGATAAATATTTATTGAATGAGCAAAATATATTTAAATCTAAAAGTAGAGTTTGAAAAATACTTACAACGCTATATGGTATTTTTAGGAAACACGCGGCGTTGCAAATGGCGGAAGGAAAGCAACGTAACAGTGCAAATTCACTGTGGCTGTGGGTTGTAAAATACCCACTTTTGAAAGGGGACAAACCAAGGCTCGGGATTGATAGGGAATGGCCTTGAGATATTTATGAAGCTAAGGAAAATGAGTTTTGGCCGTGGGTGGTGGTGGAAATGGCGGTTGAAGACCAAAAATGAGCTGAACGGAATTGAGCTCATGGGAGCTGCTCCGGCAACGGATCGAGGCCGGAAATGGGTGGTTTAGGTCGGCAAGAGGTAGGGAAAGAAGATGTGAAAAGATGGTGGCCGGAGGTGGTGCGACGGCGCTGAAAACGCTAAAAAACCGTATGGCTTGGAGGAGCTCGTGGCGGCTAACAGTGGCACAAATGGAGGTGAAACTTGGTGGGGATGTTCACTGGTGAGAGGGGAAGAAAACTGGGTGGGTGGTGTAGGCCACTCCCCCGAGGAGCGGCGGTTCTGGGCTGTGAAAGCAACCGACGACAGGGGCAAAAACAGAGCAGGTGCAGCGACTTCCGGTGGCTCTCAAAGGCTAACGGCTGGTCTCATGACTCTAAAAATTGGTGGGGATGATCTCTGGTGGAAGGGGAAGAGAATGGTGGTGGCGGTGCACTAAACGGTGACCGGACAGCAGAGAACTGGGCTGACAAACAGGCGGCGACGGAAGGAGAAAAAAGGGGCTGCTGTGCGTACGCGGGAGAGGAGGAAGAAGAAAGAAAAAGAAAAGGAGGAAAAAGAAGGAAAAAGAAAGAAAAAGAAAAAAGAAAAAGAAAGAAAAGAAAAAAAAAAGAAAAGATAAGGGAAAAGAAATGAGGTCCAGTCCTCACTCTGGAAATCAAAACAGATCCACCGAAAACGATATTAAAAACCGTAAAACAACTAAAATAAATTAAACACAACATCAAATAAATTAAAACCAATTAAAATACATTAATTTAAAATAAATAAACTAATATATTAATTAAATTAAAAACAACCATTCAGTAAAAATGCACGTAAAAGCGGGTCATCACACTTGAAGCTTGACATGAACATAAACTTGAACATAACATAACTCATAACATGACTTGAACGTGAAATGCATGAATCTGGAATCTTGTTTAATAGATTTAATTAATAAAGTGACCATACGGGTGCTACATAGGTCTCCTTAAGCTATATGTCCCTGCTGATTACCCATCATAACACAAGTATCTATACCAACTGTAAGTGCATTAATACGTAATATATAATTATTGTGGCCACACGTATTCTACGTGTCACAATTGATATGTCTCACATAGTGTATGCTCCACAGTTGTTATGGCCTCATACTTCATGCTCCACAGTTGTTGTGGCCCCATGAGTTGTTTATACCACAATTGTTGTAAACACATAAAAAAAATATGGCTCTGTTGGTGTTAGTGCTTGGCGCGCTCTAGTGACCAGCCAGCTAGGCTTAATTTACAACTTGTTGATTGTATTTCATCAATCCAAAGAATTTTACACCTATATAGACACTTTAGAGTGAACAAAGGAGTTTTGCTAGGATATTACCACATCCTAGCACTTAGAGTCATGATTGACATGACTAATGTTGACATACACAAACTGTATTCGAGATGGAATGTGCATGAATATGAAAGTACAAAAGTCTTGATGTAACGTAACATGACATGATGTATTTTGAGACATAAACGTAATAGATAACATTTCATAACATGGCATACATGTAATAGATAACATTTTATAGCATGGCATACATGCAACAGACAATATTTCATAACATGGCATATCATGTGACAGACAATATTTCATAATATGTCATAAGATGTAACAGCCAATATTTCATAATATAAAATAATATTGGACAGTCAATATTACGTGACATGACATACATGTAATAGATAGTATACTTAATGTGACATACTTGCAATAGATAGCAACATGTGACAAAATATATTGTGTAACATATAAGTATTTTGTGATAGAATAATTCGTATAACAGATAAATATTTCATGACAGAATAATTTATGTAACAAATAAACATGTGATTACATGGCATGGTATGTCATATATAACAACATACAAATATAAATTGTAGTTTCCTTACCTATTACACATACACAGCAAATTGATAGTATGTTAACAACTAGTTCACCTCGATCGTCGCATTCTATAAGAATAAAGTGTGAAATATGAGGAACTATAAGAGAGTATTTTAAAAGTTAGAAATTTAATTACTAATAATTAGAAATGTGTAAAAGAGATAACTTATGATAAAATTATCATTTTACCCTCTACATGTAGGAAAATGACCATTTTGCCCCTAACTAAGGATTTCACATTCTAACACCAAAAATTATAAAAATTTACATTCCTCATGTCAATTGTGTCCTAAACTCTAATACCAATTCAGAGAAATTTAAAAAATTCACAACTATGAGAAACTCACTATGGCCGAAACATTTATAGGCCATTTATCTTGATTTTTGTTGCAATTTCTTCGAATTTCAAAACTCATTATTAAATCAAAATTATGTTATATTATGAAAGTTGTTGCAATTTCTTCAACCAAAAGACCTAAACATTTTAACAACAAAGTAAACATTTGAATCACAAGTTTTGACCTTAATCAAAACATCTCCAAGAATTCCAAAAAGTAAATCTTACTTTTAACATATTCATTACATTATCCTAAGATCAATCATACTTTAAATCATCAAACAAAAGTCAACAAAAACTACAAAACAACACTTGAAGTTTTTGGTTTTTCACTTTTTTCTCAACCAACTTTCATCAATCTCTTGATCCATGGCTTAAAAGGATGAGATCTTTAAACTAAAATATCACATGGTTTAAAAATGTATCATAAAGAAGATCCAACCATCAAACTTAAAATCACATGGCTAAAATGAATAAAATATGGATCTAACCTAAAAATATCAAATCATAGGCCTAACCAAAATCCTCTTATATAGAAAAATCATATCCTTGAAAATAATGCTCGATATTTTCAAAATAACATCCTAACATGCACGTAAGAGGTTTAGGATCATCACATAAAAATATTAAAGCCTTTAGAGTAAGATTGGACGACGAAATACAAAAACTTTCTCAAAACAAAAATTGTTTTTCCACTTCTAGTTTTTAAGTTTCTAGATCTAAGGAAATCTATCATCAAAAGCTTTATTCATATAACAAAGTCTCAAATAAAAATTCATAAACACATGCTAACAACATTACATAAAATTTTTGGACCAAGATATGTCTACTAGTTTGATCAAAAACTCCAAAACATAACATACTCTTTGGTTTAATGCTTAGAATGACCTTTCTATGGTTAAAATTACTTTTGACCAATCCAATGACTATGAAATGATACGAATATAGATATTCACAGAAACTACACTCAAAGAGAAACAACTTTAATCAATGAGTCATTGCGAGAAAATACATACAAAGGGTAAAAAATGGCCAAGCAAAAATTCCTAGAAATCTACCTAAGAAAACTCTTTTGGGTTTCTCTCTGAGAATGGGGTGGAGAAGTGATAAAATAAAGTGAAGTGTGTCTTGCATGACTTTAGATCTCTGGAGGGTGAAGGCATGAGATTGAATGACCCTTGATTGGAGGTGCTCATGTAACATAAAGTTAAGAATAGTGAGGGGCATGGACTACCTGAAGCAGTTGTGAGTAAGGGTGTAACTGGACTAGTTTGGTCCAGTTTTGGCCAAAACCTAGGACTGAACTAGTAACACCAGTTTTGCATTTTTTTAAACTAATTATGCAATGTTTACACGCTAAACCGATACTTCCGGTTTTATCGGTTTTGGTCTGGTTCGGTCTGGTTTTCCAGTTTTAATATATTAAGTATATTAACACTATTAATGTATTTATCAAAAGAAATATGTTGAGAATTTATTAGGCAATAAATTTTATTTAACATATATATTTTATATTTAAAATATATAATCAAATAAATATTGATGTTTAAGATTAAATGTTATGTTATAAATTATAATATATTATTTCATACATAATTATATATATTATATATAAAAAATCATATATAATATTACAAATTAATAAAATATATATAATATGTGAACTGGTCCGGTTTGGTTTTGAAAAACGTAACACCAATTCCAGATCAAATTTGATCGATTTTTAAAATGAATAAACTAATTCCAGACTAAACGAGTCAAAAGCTAGACTGAACCAACTAGGCCAATCCTGGCTGGTTTTCAGTTTTCCAGTTTATTTTTACACACCTAGCTATGTGGTATAGATGGTGATGATGTGGATTTCTTCTTTAGATCAAGACACTATTGGGTGCAGCCAAGGGCAGTGGATGGTCTACTATGTGGGGGTGAAAACTTCTTTAAGAAGTTTTGCTAAGGTGGCGAAATTTGTAGGCCTTAACCAAGTGAACTTCAATTTGAGGTTTAAGGGGGATTTAGTTAGGGTTTAAGATAGTATCAAGCCCAAATCTAATTTTTCTTGGCCCAATTAAATTTTCAAGGGTTAAAAGGTTGGATAATAATATTATAACAAGAATTTAATGAATTAATAGCATATGAAAGTGATTTGACCAAGTGATTAAACACAATATTAGAAATCAGATAAAAAAGGATTTAGAGGTCAAGTTTAGGGTTTGGGGAAACCGTTTAGCTTAATTTTTAGGGGTTTCACTAGGATTGAAACCTTCTTTGGTTTGGCACAATTTGGTTGATCAAATAAAAAATAGGATTTCGCTTAGATGGCATGATCTCACATCTTGATTCCTTCACAATCCATCTCATTATTCCTCACGGTATCACGTGTCCAATAATATTCACCATGTGTGGCTAAGATCTTGTTATGTGTCCAAATAAAACTTTTCTAACATAATTTGGATATTCCACACTGTGATTTTGAAAACACTGCGCTAGATCTACTACTGAGGTTACTATTCACTTCAAGAAAGTGAAAAGAATAAACTTTGCATTGTAAAATCCTAAATATTCATACACACCTTACTGTGCAATTCGTTTATCAAAATTCAACCTTAAACAGCCTTAAAAAAATGCATTTTTGAGCAAGTATATCGTCTAACAACTAAAATTAAATTATTGCGTCATAAAATAGTAAATAATCAATTGAGTCTAATGGCACAGACCATATCTCATTCTAACACTTCTAACTATATCAAATAAATAAAATTGAACTTCCAGTTCCAAAGTGAGTGATAATATTGACTATACTGATAAACTAAAACCTACGTGATTGGTCGATCCATAAAAACTTACAGAGTTTGCGCAAGATTCCTAAAATTTATAGAAATTCTACCATTAAATTTCTAGCTGGCTGTTACAATACCAACTACACCTTTAGCAAAATTTGAAGTGATCCACACTCCATTTGTTGGATTTTCTCTATTTTTTTCTGCCATGATGGATAAATCACCTTTGAACAAAATACAAACCTAGAAAAAATACTTCTTTTTTTTCTCTTTTTCAGCGTCCCACCTTTTTCGTTGAGCCATCTCTGTTCTTGTAGCCTTTTCAAATTTTCAACCACTTCAGCTTTTCTCGATTCTTGCCATTCACATTTTCTTTTTCATTTTTTTCTACACACTTTGATCAAACGGACCAAACATATAATGTGGATAATTTCCTTTGAACTAAATTTCTCTTTAAATGTATATTTTCACCAAAGTATTGTCTCAAACTGTAAAATGTAAATTCATGATTTTTCAAGCGTAGAACGGGAATAGTAATGTAATTGAAAGAACAAATAAAGGCTTATGCAAAGTAAGGCTCATGGGGGGATTGATCATGGAAAGTACACCATGTGATGATGGCATGATAATAGGGATGGCTAGGAAAGCTTTTTGGTTATGACAAAAAAATGCCTAGATCATTTCTCTAATATTTTGTATTAACTAGGATTTCGACTCGATGATCCATCAACGGATTCTAAAGGAAAGCGAGATTGAACTTCCTTGACCTGGTTAATTCTACTCATTCTCTTCATAAGCAAAATGGATAGACTATGTGCCCAATTGTGTTCAAAAATAAATTTTTGCCAAAGTACCCACAAAATTTAGTCTGACATAAAAGAAATTTTTGAAAATTTTTCTTAGTCCTATCCTCAATCACAAATTTCAGAGTCATGGAGAATTCAATCATACTCAAATGCATACTTAGTAAGAGAATTCAAAAACTCAAGACTTATAGAATCACAAGGAAAAAAATTAAAATAGACCAAATGGTTATAGGAGTTTATGCCCCAAACTTAAACTTAACAATATCCTCATTGTAATTTCAAAGTGAAAAAAATTGAAGAGATGAAAGGAATTTCCCTAGTTTCATAGTGAATCAGTCGTAATTTGTAATTTCCCGCTCTTTATTCACTCTAAATAAACCTACATCAAAATCTAAATTACTCAAAAATAAAAATAAAATAAATAAGAAAATCCTATGAGCTGCCTCCCATAAGCGCTTGGTTTAATGTCTATAGCCAGACTTTTCAATCTTCATCAATTAAGATCTCTAAAAGGAATAAGTGCACAGTTCCTCTCCACTTATTCTCCATGATGGTGCTTCAATCTCTAACCGTTAACTCTAAATATATTCCCTATCTTGTTCTTCAAATCTATTGCTCCAAAAGATGAAATTTTGTCAATTGTATAGGGACTAGTCCATCTTGATCTTAACTTACCCAGGAACAGTTTGAGTCGTGAATTGAAGAGTAAAACTTGTTGTCTTGGTGCAAACTCACACCTAAGAATTTGTTTGTCATGCCACTTCTTCATTTGTACTTTGTAGATCTTCGCATTTTCATAAGTATTGTTTCGGAACTCATTCATCTCATTCAATTGAAGAAGTCATTTTTCCCTTATTGCCTTCAAGTCAAAATTAAACTTCTTTACAGTCCAATAAGTTTTATGCTCCAACTCAATAGAAAGATGACATGCCTTTCTAAACACTAATCAGTAAGGAGACATCTCGGTAGGTGTTTTAAAGGCTATACAGTATGCCCACAAAGCATCCTTAAGTTTTTTTGCCCAATCCTTTCTATTGTTGTTGACCATCTTCTCAAGGATATTCTTGATTTCTCGATTCAAAATTTTAATTTGACCATTAGTTTGAGGATAGTAACCAAGTACTATCTTGTGCTTCACACCATATTTAAAAAGTAAGTTATCAAACAACTTGTTGAAAAATAGGTTCCTTTGTTGCTAATAATATCTCATGGCATGCCAAATCTTGTGAATATATTCTTATGCAAAAATTTAAGCACTACCTTTGCATCATTTGTTGTTGCAGCAATTATTTCCACCCATTTTGACACATAATCCATTGCTAGCAAGATATAAACACAGCCAAAAGAAGGAGGAAAATGACCCATCAAATCAATTCTCCAAATAGCAAATAACTCAACCTCTAAGATATTTTTCAATGGTAGCCCCTGACGCCTTGAAATATTTTCCATACTTTGGCAACGGTCACAAGTCTTCACCAAATTATAACTATCACGAAAAATATAAGGCCAAAAGAAACCACTTTGAAGTATCTTAGTTGTTGTACGTGTTGCTCCAAAGTGTCCTCCATATGATAATGAATGGCAATGATGGAGAAGGGCTTGCGGTACACATCTTCGGATGATTTGATCGTTGCATCTTTTAAACAGCAAAGACTCCTCATAAAGATAATATTTCACATCATGCATAAGTGAGATATGGTGGCAGTACTTTACAAACTAGGTAGTTTACAATATCAGCATACCAAGGAAACTTGATCTCACATGCAAACAGCTACTCATCAGGGAATGCTTCTTGGATCACTGAATGTGGTTTTACTTCATCTTGCTCTAGTCGAGAGAGATGATCAACAATTAAACTTTCACTTCCTCTCTTATCTCGAATCTCCAAATCAAATTTTTGAAGAAGCAAAATCCAACGAATCAGCCTAGGCTTAGCATCCTTCTTGCCAAACAAATAACGACTTGCTGTATGATCAGTAAACATTATCACCTTTGTACCAACGAGGTAAGACTGAAATTTATCACAAGCAAAAGCAACAGTAAGCATCTCCTTCTTAATTGTTATATAATTTAATTAAGTTTCGTTCAAAGTCTGGCTTGCATAATAAATTGCCTTAAACGGTTTGTCTCACCTTTGTCCTAATACTACTCCAATTACACAGTCACTTGCATCACATATGACTTCAAAAGGTTGACTCCAATCAGGTACAGTCATAACTGGTGCAAATTAGTTTCTCCTTGATTACATTAAAGGCCTGGAAACAAGCATTATCAAAGTCAAATGTAGAATTTTTTTCAAGAAGATTGCATAAAGGTTTAGAGAGTTTAGAAAAATCCTTTACAAATCTTCTATAAAATCCTACATGTCCCAAAAAGTTTCTGATTCCCTTCACATTCTTTGGAGGTGATAGTTTTTCTATGGTTACAATTTTAGCTCGTTCAACCTTAATTCATTTAGATGATACTCTATAGTCAAGCACAATCCCTTCTTGAACCATGAAATGACACTTCTCCCAATTTAGTACTACATTTTTGTCTTCACATTTTTGCAAAACAAGAGCTAAATTATACAGCTTGATATTATTGGCCTCATGCCTGTCATAATTACTTTGAGACTTTTGAGGCGAAGATGTCTAGAGAGAATGAAGGGTTCCTTGGAATCGTATGATACGGTTGTCAAATCTATCTCTATTTGGATTGGTTCCCTTGGTCTTGTGAGTGATAAGTATTACAACTTGTCTCGTTTTGATGGCATGATCCTGGAGTCATTACGTATCAGACCAGCTCCTTTAAAAGAAAGGACTTGCAAAGTAGTCCAATGGCCTAAACCTCCTTCAAGGTGGTTTAAACTGAACACGGATGGGAGTAGTCTTAGGAACCCAAGTTATTGTGGTATTGGTGGTGTTATTCACAATGATACTGGATAGCTTGTGAAAGCTTTCGCCTCACCTATTGGAATTGTGATGACCCGCTTTTACGTGTATTTTCATTGAAGGGTTGTTTTTAATTTAATTAATATATTGATTTATTTATTTTAAATTATTGCGTTTTAAAATTGGTTTTTATTTATTTGATAATGTGTTTTATTTATTTAGTCGTTTTACGGTTTTTAATCTCGTTTTCGGCGGATTTGTTTTATTTTCCAGAGTGAGGATTGGACCTCATTTATTTCCTACATCTTTTCTTTTCCTTTTTTCCTTTTTCTCTTTTTCTCTTTTCTTTCCTTTTTTCTTTTTTTTCTTTTTCTTTTTTCTTCTTCCTTTTCCCTCCCCTCTCCAGCGCGTAACTCCCTCCCCCGTTCGTCTCTCTCTCTCTCTCCTCTCCCATGCCGGAAACCTCATCAGCCCAGACCCACCGCCTCCGGCCACCGTGTGGCACACCACCCCTACCAAAATCTTCCCCTCCCTCCAGTGAACCACCCCACCAATTTTCACCGACAACGGAGCCGCCGTTTGGCCGGAAAAAGCCCAGCAAGCCTCACGGATTTTGCTCCGCTCCGCCGTTGTCGCTCCACCTCCGGCCACCACCTCTTCACCACTTCATCACCGACTCCTTGCCGTCCTAACTCACCCATTTCCGGCCTCTAATAGTCACCAAAACAGCTTCCACGAGCTAGCTTTCCATTTTGGGAAATCTGGCCATCAACCACCGTTTCCGCCGCCACCCACGGCCAAACTTCACTTCCACTAGCTTCATAAACATCATTAGACCCTTCCCTATCAATCCTGAGCTTTGGTTTGTCCCCGTTCAAAAGTAGGTATTTTACAACCCACGGCCACAGTGAATTTTCACTGTTACGTTGCTTTCATTCCGCCGTTTGCAATGCCGCGTGTTTTCTAAAAATACCATATAGCGCTGTAAGTATTTTCCAAACCCTACTTTTAGATTTAAATATATTTTTCTCTTTCAATAATTAATTGTTGTTGGTTGGCTGATTCCGGACTGAGTCCGAGGAGTTCAGGGTCGGATGGATTGAGGACGGAGTGCTTGGTTTTGCTTGTTTGTGTTTGCTTGATTATTTGAGCCATGAGGCATGAGTTGCATATTGTGTTTATGTGCATTTTGTTTTAATCGAGAAAATCCCGTTTTATTGGCGTAAATGGTTTTGGGTGCGTGTCTCACGAGCCCAAGCCGGGATGGGTTAATATCTCGGTGGAGCTCCTCTGGTCACTCGGGAGTGGATAATACTGAGTGATATCCCCTGGGTTGTCGCTAGGCGACGACCGGATTGCACGATACGGTAACGCTGTCGTGACGACTCCGTGGTCCCTAGAGTGGTGGGAACTAGAGGATGGCCTGGCCAGGTATGCGCGGGGCGCAAGTCTGGGCATCGCTCGTTTAGGTGTCACATGCGTAGTTGTTACTTGCGGTGTGGCACAGAGCCAGGGTGTGCGGATGATCCCTAGGGGAGATCATGGTGCATGCATAACCGGATTGTTTTTATGGTTTTTGGATGTGGGCCATTTTCTGGAAAAATGGCGATATTTGGTTTTCGAGGCTTTTGATATATTTTCTGGAAAAATGGTGGTTTGGGCCATTATCTGGGATAATGGCAAGACTTGGTTTTAAGGATATGTTTTTGTGGGCCAAATGGGTTTTTGGCGTGCGTGGAAAAATTATGGTTTTATGGCGCATGTGCATTGGTTTTTCTTTCACGCATATTGTTTGAGTTTTATATGTTTTTATCTAGTGGTGTTTGGAGTTTACTTACCTGCGGCACCATTTTTGGTACCGTAGATTTTGGTGCGGAGATCGAGGATGAGGAGGAGGAGGCTGAGCCCGAGGATGCGGCTCCGCCGGGATGCTGAAGTTTATGCTTTGTATTTAGTTTAAAATTATGTTTGTGTCTTGTAATATTTATTTAAGTATGTGTTGATCAGTTTTGTATTAAACAAGAAAAATTTTGGTACTTAGTTATTGACTTGCTTTTTGCTGTGTATTTCTCGTGCACATCTGTCGCTTATACACACACTTGGCACACTTCGATAGGGTGATGACCCGTGATGTCATCATCCGGACGTCTCGATTTTCCCGTGTTCATGCATGGGGATTTGGGGACGTTACAGGTGGTATCAGAGCAGTTTGGCTCTGGGTAAAACCACATGTCCTGTAGGTAGTACCAGAATATTTTTAAGGTTGTGTTTTAAAAATTATGTTAAGTAAAGTTGTTATTTGATTTGTTTTATTTGTTTGAACTTGTTTGCTTGTTTTTATTTATTTAGTTATGTTTTTGCAAGCTGCTTTCTTTTTGTTTCTTGTTATGTGGTGTTGGTCTTTGGTTTTTATTTTTGTTTGTTGTTGGTTTTATTTATTTTTGTTTTCTTAAAGGGGTTCAAAAGTTGTGGTGGCAGGAAAATGGTGAGACCAAGGAAATCTACTCAGGAGCCACGGGACAATACATCAAGAGATGACTCCATAGCCCAAGTAATACGGCAGATGACGGAGTTTATGCAGCAAAATTTTAGGCCACAGTAGACAGGGCTTTGGCCACAACCAGGAGGACCTTGGCCACAACAAGGGGGTCCCTGGCCGCCACAAGGAGGGCCTTGTCTGCAACAATGAGGACTTTGGCCGCAACCAGGAGGTCCTTGGCCACATCAGGGTTGGCCTTGGCTATACCCGGGAGGATCTAGTAGCATGGTGCAAGCCGGATGCACTTATGAGCGCTTTCTGGCGCATAGGACCCCACACTTCACTGGAGAAGAGGATCCGCTTCAAGCTGGAAAGTGGATCAAGGACTTGGAAAGAACTTTTGAGGTGTGTGGTCGCACTGAGGCGCAATAAGTACTCTACGCCAGCTATCTGTTGCAAGGCACCGCTTCTGATTGGTGGGATACCAAGAGGGTGATGCTGGAATCAGAGTTGGGATCCTTCGCCGCTGTGACCTGGCAGCGTTTCAAGAAAGAATTTAACGACCGCTTCTTTCCCGCATCTGTAAGGAAGCAAAAGGCCAGAGAGTTCTCAAATTTGGTTCAAGGGAGCACGACAGTGGAACAGTACGCCCGAAGATTTATAGAACTTGGGCAGTTTGCTCCCCACCTCATCGCCACAGAGGAGATGCAAGCTGAGCGTTTTCAGGAGGGACTACGCCCTGATATATGCCATATGGTGGTCAGTCACCGGATATCCACTTTTCAGGACTTAGTGGATGTGGCCACCTTTGTGGAGCAAGAGAATAATCTGAGTATGGGCTCCCCTCCGGGTCATAAGAGGTGGAGTTTTTCTGGTGAAGGAAGCAACTCGGGTTCGCCTCAAAAACTTGTTCAGCGGACCGGAACTCGACTGCAAGCATCCTCAGGTGTTCACATGGGAGGACGTGTGCCTGTTTGCGGAGTTTGTAATAAAGCCCATGTGGGTGAGTGCCCTTCTGGTGGGGCTCGATGTTATAATTGTGGCAAGCAGGGTCACTTTGCCCGAGAGTGTCCAAGACCAGTTCAAGGAAGCCATGGAGGTAGACGCGGTGGAAGAACAAATCCAAAGCAAGCAGTGCAAGCCCGGGTTTATGCTGTCACATCCGAAGATGTGGATGATGAGGCACCAGCGACCCATGATGCTGGAGTAATTACAGGTATGGATTAATTTATTTTAATTTTATGTTGGATTTAATTTTTGGTGTATTTGGTTTCTCCTTTGTTTTTTTTTTTGGATTTCATGGGTTATGTGTTTGGTTTAGGGAGAGTCCGTTTATATGAGTTTTATGCTTGCACTTTCTTTGATTCCGGTGCGTCGCAGTCGTTTGTATCTTCCACATTTGCGTGGATGTGTAATTTGGTCACGGAACCTTTACCAAAGTCATTGGTAGTGGCTTTACCCAATGGTGAAATGGTGTGGTGTTCCAAGGTTGCTTTGGGATGCCCGTTAAATTTTGATGGAAGGTTCTTGGATGCTGATTTGGTGGTGTTTAAGCTGTTGGGTTTTGATATCATCCTCGGGATGGATTGGCTATACCGATATTCTGCGAGTATTAATTGCAGAAGTCGGGTAATTACCTTTCAGCTTCCAGATGGTGATTGTCTGGAATTTGCAGGGAGTAAGTTAAAAGAAAAGCCGGTAATTATATCGGCAATTCAAGCAAGAAGAGAGATTGCATGGGGAGCGGATGCATTCTTAGTTCAAATGGTGTCTACGTTGTCTGAGAAGAAGTCTTTGGCAGACATTCCAGTTGTAGAAGAATTTCCCGATGTGTTTGTGGACGACTTGCCCGGACTACCCCTTGTGCGAGAAATGGAGTTTGTTATAGACTTGGAACCTGGAGCGGCTCCTGTACATAAATCTCCTTATCGCATGGCACTGACTGAATTAAAAGAGTTGAAGACTCAGTTGCAAGAGCTGGTAGATAAGGGGTTTATTCAGCCTAGTACTTCGCTGTGGGGTGCACCAGTGTTGTTCGTTAAAAAGAAAGATGGAACCCTCCGTATGTGCATCGATTATCGGGAATTAAATAAGGTGACCATCAAAAATAAATATCCTCTCATGCGGATAGATGATTTATTTGATCAGCTTCAAGGAGCAGTTGTGTTCTCGAAGATTGATTTGAGGTCGGGATACTACCAGCTGAGGATCAGAGACAAGGATGTGCCCAAAACTGCTTTCAGGTCGAGATATGGGCATTATGAATTTAAGGTGATGCCGTTTGGGCTAGCTAATGCCCCTGCTGCTTTTATGGATTTAATGAATCGAATATTTCGACCTTATCTGGATTCCTTTGTGGTAGTATTCATTGATGATATTCTAATTTATTCCCGAGATGTTGAAGAGCATGTGTATCATCTTCGTCTGGTACTTGGGAAATTGAGAGAACACCAGTTATATGCCAAGCTTAGCAAGTGTGAATTCTAGTTAGAGGAAGTCAGATTTCTTGGGCATGTGATTTCCCGAGACGGAGTGGCTGTTGATCCTAGTAAGGTGGAAGCTATTTTGTCATGGCAGCGCCCGACTACAGTGCGCCAGATCCGAAGTTTCTTGAGACTTGTCGGATATTACCGAAGATTTGTGGAGGGATTTGCTCGCCTATCCAGACCTCTCACAGCTTTGACTTGGAAGAATGCAAAATTTGTTTGGTCAGATAAGTGTGAGAGAAGCTTCCAAGAATTGAAGAACAGGTTGACGACGGCACCAGTATTAGCGCTTCCAGAACCGCATAAGCCATTCGTAGTCTTCAGTGATGCGTCTAAATTTGGATTGGGTTGTGTCCTTATACAAGAAGGACGGGTTGTTGCCTATGCATCTCGTCAGCTAAAGAACCATAAGAAGAATTATCCGACGCACGATTTGGAATTGGCTGTGATTGTTTTTGCTCTCAAGATCTGGCGGCACTTTTTGTATGGGGAAGCATGTGAGGTATACACTGATCACAAGAGCTTAAAGCACTTGTTTTCCTAGAAAAATCTGAACATGAGGCAGAGACGATGGCTAGAGCTAATCAATGACTACCAATGTGAGATCAAGTATCATCCGGGGAAGGCTAATATAGTTGCTGATGCTTTGAGCTGAAAATCGCACTTGGAAGATGAAGTCGAGCCGTCGGAATTGGATTCTTTGCTTTGTGGGATGAGAAGGCTCCTTATTAAAAGTTCACAACAAGAAGAGATTCTATCTTCAGTTATTGATGTTCGGGTAACTGATTTTGAGGAATTGAAGACTCTTTAAAGGAAGGATTTGAAGCTGCTGAATATCAGAAAAAGAGTCAAAAAATCTCGAGGGCCGTTGTACTATAGTATGGATAAAGATGGAATACTTCGGTTTCGAAATCGCAGAGTGCTCCCCAAAGATTCAGAATTCAAGGAGCGGATCATGGCAGAAGCTCATGCGGCCCCTTACTCAGTTCATCTCAGCAGTACGAAGATGTACCGGGACTTGAAGAAAAATTATTGGTGGGATGGAATGAAGAGGGATATTGCCTTGTATGTTGAAAAATGCCACACATGCCGTCAAGTGAAGGCCAAGCATCAAAGACCCGCTGGTATGCTCCAACCCCTCCCTATTCCAGAGTGGAAATGGGATGACATCACGATGGACTTTGTAGTGGGTTTGCCGAGAACGCCTAGTGGAAAAAATTCTGTTTGGGTGATTGTTGACCGGTTAACAAAGAGTGCTCATTTCTTGCCTATTAATAACACCGATTCCTTGGGCAAGTTGACCCACTTGTATGTCAAGGAGATAGTGCGGCTGCACGGCATACTAAAGAGTATAGTGTCGGATCGAGACCCAAGGTTCACATCCCAGTTCTGGAAGAGTTTGCAGGCAGCTTTGGGTACTAAGTTGAAGTTCAGTACTGCATATCACCTACAGACAGACGGTCAATCGGAGCGCACCATTCAAACCCTTGAAGACATGTTGTAAGCATGTGTCATGGAATTTCAAGGGAGTTGGGAAAACCATTTGCCGCTCATAGAGTTTGCATATAATAACAGCTTCCATGCGACCATTCAGATGGCTCCCTATGAAGCTCTTTATGGGAGGAAGTGCAGATCGCCCTTGTGTTGGGATGAAGTCGGGGAGAGTAGGATAATTGGACCCGAAATAATTCAAGAGATGCAAAGCCAAGTTTGGATCATCAGGGATAAAATGGCGGCAGCTCAGAGTCGTCAGAAAAGCTACGTTGACACCAGGAGGAGAGACTTATCTTTTGAAGAAGGTGATTGGGTTTATCTCAAAGTCTCTCCCATGAGAGGTGTTAAGCGTTTTGGTAAGAAGAGGAAATTGGATCCGAGGTATGTCGGCCCTTTTCAGATTCTGGAGAAGGTAGGGCCCGTCGCCTATAGAGTTGCTTTGCCAAAATATTTTAGGGATATTCATGATGTCTTCCATGTATCGTCCTTGAAGAAGAGCTTTGAACTACAAGAGCCACGCTTTGTCGACCCAGAGAGTATTCAGTTGCAACCGGATCTCACTTATAAGGTTGTTCTGTCGCAAATCATGGATTGGAAGGAACAACAGTTGAGGTCCAAGATGATACCTTTGGTTAAGGTGGCATGGGGAGATCCGTTAGCTCAAGACTTCTCTTGAGAGCGAGTAGCGGACATGAGGGAGTAGTACCCATACTTGTTTGAGTAAAGAATGTACGTTTCTTAATCTTTGTCACAGTTGGTTTATGTGATTTTATGTGGCTTGTTTTAAGTTGGTGGTTGATCTTGCAAATTTCGAGGACGAAATTTGTTTTTAAGGAGGGGATGATGTGATGACCCGCTTTTACGTGTATTTTCACTGAATGGTTGGCTTTAATTTAATTAATATATTGGTTTATTTATTTTAAATTATTATGTTTTAAAATTGATTTTTATTTATTTGATAATGTGTTTTATTTATTTAGTCGTTTTACGGTTTTTAATCTCGTTTTCGGTGGATTTGTTTTGTTTTCCGGAGTGAGGATTGGACCTCATTTCTTTCATACATCTTTTCTTTTACCTTTTTCCTTTTTCTCCTTTTCTCTTTTCTTTCCTTTTTTCTTTTTTTTTTCTTTTTCTTTTTTCTTCTTCCTTTTCCCTCCCCTCTCCCGCACGTAACTCCCCCCGTTCGTCTCTCTCTCTCTCTCCTCTCCCACACTGGAAACTTCATCAGCCCAGACCCACCGCCGCCGGCCACCGTGCGGCACACCACCCCTACCAAAATCTTCCCCTCCCTCTGGTGAACCACCCCACCAATTTTCACCGCCAACGGAGCCACCGTTTGGCCAGAAAAAGCCCAGCAAGCCTCACGGATTTTACTCCGATCCGCCGCCGTCACTCCACCTTCGGCCACCACCTCTTCACCACTTCATCACCGACTCCTTGCCGTCCTAACCCACCCATTTCCGGCCTCTAATAGTCACCGGAACAGCTCCCACAAGCTAGCTTTCCATTTTGGGAAATCCGGCCATCAACCACCGTTTCCGCTGCCACCCATGGCCAAACTTCACTTCCACTAGTTTCATAAACATCCTTAGACCCTTCCCTATCAATCACAAGTTTTGGTTTGTTCCCGTTCAAAAGTGGGTATTTTACAACCCACAGCCACAGTGAATTTTCACTATTACGTTGTTTTCCTTCCGCCGTTTGCAACGCCGCGTGTTTTCTAAAAATGCCATATAGCGCTGTAAGTATTTTCCAAACCCTACTTTTAGATTTAAATATATTTTGCTCTTTCAATAATTAATTGTTATTGATTGGCTGATTCCAGACTGAGTCCGAGGAGTTTGGGGGTCGGATGGATTGAGGACGGAGTGCTTGGTTTTGCTTGTTTGTGTTTACTTGATTATTTGAGCCATGAGGCGTGAGTTGCATATTGCGTTTATGTGCATTTTGTTTTAATCGAGAAATTTCCGTTTTATTGGCGTAAATGGTTTTGGGTGCGTGTGTCCCACGAGCCCAAGCCGGGATGGGTTAATATTTCGGTGGAGCTCTTCTGGTCACTCGGGAGTGGATAATACTGAGTGACATCCCCTGGGTTGTCGCTAGGCGACGACCGGATCGCACGATACGGTAGCGCTGTTGTGACGACTCCGTGGTCTCTAGAGTGGCGGGAACTAGAGGATGGCCTGGCCAGGTACGCGCGGGGCGCAATTTTGGGCATCGCTCGTTTAGGTGTCACATGCGTGGTCGTTACCTGCGGTGTGACACAGAGCCAGGGTGTGCGGATGATCCCTAGGGGAGATCATGGTGCATGCATAACCGGATTGTTTTTATGATTTTCGGATGTGGGCCATTTTCTGGGAAAATGGCGATGTTTGGTTTTCGAGGCTTTTGATCCATTTTCTGGGAAAATAGTGGTTTGGGCCATTATCTGGGATAATGGCGAGGCTTGGTTTTAAGGATATGTTTTTGTGGGCCAAATGGGTTTTTGGCGTGCGTGGAAAAATTATGGTTTCATGGCGCATGTGCATTGGTTTTTCTTTCACGCATATTGTTTGAGTTTTATATGTTTTTATCTAATAGTGTTTGGAGTTTACTTACATGCGGCACCATTTTTGGTACCGTAGATTTTGGTGCAGAGATTAAGGTGAGGAGGAGGAGGCTGAGCCCGAGGATGCGGCTCCACCGGGATGCTGAAGTTTATGCTTTGTATTTAGTTTAAAATTATGTTTGTGTCTTGTAATATTTATATAAGTATGTGTTGATCAGTTTTGTATTAAACAAGAAAAATTCTGGTACTTAGTTATTGACTTGCTTTTCGCTGCGTATTTCTCGTGCACATTCGTCGCTTATACACACACTTGGCACACGTCGATAGGGTGATGACCCGTGATGTCATCATCCGGACGTCTCCATTTCCCCGTGGTCATGCATGGGGATTTGGGGGCGTCACAGGAATGGGTTCTAATAATAAATCGAAACTTCTAGCTACTACATGGCCTGCAATTGTGCATGTCCCTTCAACTTTTTAATGTAATCATGGAGGTTGACTCGATGGTGATTATTTGTTGGTGGCATAAAGGTCAGTGTGGGGTTTGGTACTTGGAGGATTATTGGAATGAGATTGTGGTCTTAGCCCAATCTATTAATTGTTACTTTCAGCATGTTCTACGTAAAGGTAATAAAGTGGCAAACTGGTTGGCTAAAGTTGGCACTATTGATGCTACTTCAGACTACTCTAATACTTCTTCTTTGCCTCGGGTCCTTCAAGGGTTGATATGTTTGGATTTATCAGGATTACTTTGTTTTTGCACTTAGGATTGTTTAGAGACTTCTCTGGGTTTTGTTTTTTTTTCTTTTTTCAAAAGGCCTTGTTTTGTTTTCACGATTTTCCTCCTCCATAAGCGAGGTTTTTTTTTTAATAAATTAGGGCAGGTGTCACTATTAGACAGGTGATTGCTCACTCTTTTCCAAAAAAAAAAAAAGAGCTAAATTATACAAACAATGATCAAAAGATGTACCAAAAACTAAAAAATAATCCATGAAAATTTCCATTATATCTTCTGTCATATCAGAAAAGATAGCCATCATGCAACATTGAAGTGTCACTGGGGTGTTGCACAATTCGAATGGCATCCTCCTAAAAGTGAATGTTCCGTAGGGGCAGGTGAATGTATTTTTCTTTTGATCTTCGGGGGCTATGGCAATCTAGTCATTCCTTGAATAACCATCTAAGCAATAGCAGGAATACCCAGCCAATTGATCCAACATTTTATCAATGAAAGGAGGTAGAAAATGATCCTTCCTTATTGCTTGGTTCAACTTGCAGTAGTCCATACATGCAGGCCACCCCGTGACTATTTTTGTAGAAATAAACTCATTGTTGTCTTTTTCACCACCATCATTCTACCCTTTTTTGGTACACTTGCACTAGACTTACCCATAAGCTGTCTAAAATAGCATATATAATTCCAGCATTGAGGAGTTTTAAAATTTCATTTGTCACTACTTTATTCATTGTTGGATTTAATCTTCTTTGGTGCTCGTTTGACAGTTTGTAAAATTCTTCCATTAAAATCTTGTGAATGCAAATGAAGGGGCTTATACCTTTTATGTCAGAAATAGTCCATCCTAAGGTTGTTCTATGCTCCCTTAACACATGCAACAGCTTTTTCTCTTTTTCGGGTGTGAGTAATGCAGCAACAATCCCTAGAAAGATGTAACTATCACCAAAAAGTGCTTATCGAAGATGCTCTGGTAATTGCTTCAACTTTGGAGTTGTAGTTTACTACATCTTTTCTCTAGAAATTGTAGAATCCAGCTTTGATACAATTGGCTCTAGCCTCTCCACTTCATTGCTAAGTAATGTATCCAACTACAAGGCTCCCAAGGAAAATGCATAGTCGATAAATTCTTCACTAACAAAAGGTAAATCATATTCACAAATAGCAGAGTTAGTAAAAATGTAAGCTAGAGACAAAGTGGTGATACATCATTCTAGGTGATTGGCTGGTACATCTTCTTGAAAAGCTTCGTCCACATATTGCTTAATGACATTTATCCAAAAGTAAGTGCTTGGATTTTATGAAAATCTCATGGCTTCATAAATGTTGAACATAACCTCTTCCTTAAAAATGTTAAAGATAAGAAAGTGGAGTAGGGAGAATAGATTGTCAGGAAATGAAATTGCTAAAGGCTTCTCAGTTTCCCTTAATGTATCATCCACAATTTCTTCTTCTTCTACTTTAGTCTTGCTTTAGCCATTATTTGCAGATGTACGGGTACACTTGGTTTCCTTTGATGATGACCTCTCAATTTCTCTTCCACTCCTAAGTGTGATAGCCTTGCATTGTTCATTCGGATTCACTTTTGTGTTGTTAGGAAAAAATTTCTCTTTGTTGGGCATTGATGGTTGTGGCTAGTTGCCCAATTTTCACTTCAAGATTCTTGATTGTGGCTCCCATGTCACTACAATGAGTCTCAATGTTGTCTAACTATGAATTATTCTTTTTGAACCTTGCTTTTGTCTCCTCAACAAAGGAAATCATGGTATCCTTAAGTGACAAGTTCTTCTCGCTTGGTTGACTATCAAATCTCAGAGGAGGTTGCAACACATTCTTTATATTTCCATAAGACAAATTTTCAGGATTTCGAAATCTTGGATGGTAGTAATTTGGCATAGGATTACCATGATAGTTGTAGTTCTGATCGTTGATAGACTGAACTTGTTCTTGACTCACTTCATTACTTAAAACTGTCATACTTGTAGCTACAACATATTCTGCACTGTGTGGTATTTTTTTGTGTTGTCAAAGCTGAAATTTGATAGGATAAAGAAGCAACTTGAGTTGAAAGGAATGCTAACGGCTCCAATTCATGACTACTTGCAACTTTCCTAGCCATAGTTTTTTCGGTTGACTATTGATAGTTGTTTGAGGCCATTTCTTCCAAAAGAGAGGTAGCACCTTTAATTGTCTTTGACATCAAAGTTTCACCAGAAGCAGTATCAACTATAATCCGAGTTTTTCCATTTAACTCATTATAGAATATTTGAATTTGCAACTAGTCCATCAATTCATGTTGAGGATAACGTTGAATCAAATCTTTATACCTTTCTCATGATTTATAGAGTGATTCGAAATCATTTTGCTTGAATTAAACAGTCTCACTCCTAAGTTGGGCTGTTTTTGCAGGTGGGAAGAATTTAGCAAGAACAAACGCAATCCCCAGTTTATGTAAGTAAATATCAAGGTGTATATATTCTAGAGTTGTATATACATCAAAACTCTAAAATTCACAAGGTTTAAAGTTTCATTGATTACACTAGCTATAAATGATTCAATCTCTTTTTTAACTGCCAAAAGCATTAGCAATGATCCAGTCAATCATTCTAAGCTAAAAATGTTATCTAAACCCACCCTCTTTTTTATCTACATCAAATTAGTTTATGTTCAATTGAGGGTAATTTTCAAGATTTTAGTTTGATTTCCATTTTTTTTTTTTAATTCTGAACTTTGATTTGGAGTTTGGTTCATTTCGTATATGTTGTTTGTTCATTTCGAAATTACTTTGTGTTACTTTCATATTTGTAGTATTATTATTGTAACAACCCAAAAAAAATTTCCCTATTGAATTCTTTAGCCCTTAGAGATGTCGTGAAATCCCGAATGGATTTCACAAATCGAACGATTGATTAGGTTTTAGTCTATCAGTAGAGTCGGATCCCAATCCATAATAGTGACAGAGTTGCCTTTCAATTTAATTAAGAAACTTAGGAGTATAAATTTATGAAACAATTTACACCATTAGCCTTGGATGAATAATTAGGATTTTATAGTGCAATACAAAGTTTTAAATTTTTCAAGAGAACAATGAATGAGAGTGCCTTTAATATTAATTAAGGCACTTAGGAGTTGAATTTCATGAAAAAAATTGTACCACTAGACTTGTATGAGTATTTAGGATTTTATAGTGCAATAAAAAGTTTCAAATTTTTTAGATGAATATAGTAGAGAGACCGCCATGTGGCACCCATTTCAAACGGTTGTTTAATCATCGTGTAGGATCTTCAAATTCACTAAGGCATACTGGGAATTCTTTTTAGTTTAACATATGGTACAATTCTAGCCATTCATTGGGATAGTAATAGAACACATATCAAGAGAAGAATGGAGTGTGATGGAATGGAGTGTAAATCAAGACATGTGATCATGCCCCTTACACCAAACCCTATTTGGTCAACAAAATAGGATTTCAACCCTAATGATACCCAAACATTGAAATCCAACCAAAACCCGAAGCCACATGTGATGGCCGAAACCAAAAATTTGGTTTCCAAACCCTAAACCACTCGATTTTGATGAAGTCATTTATCATTTGATTAAATCACTTTCTCATATAATTAACCACTCGTTATACACTCATATACCCTTAACCATTCTCTTATATCTAAGTAATTCATTTAACCAACAAAAGTTTAATTTAAGCCAAGCACTTTCCAAAACCCTAACTAGACCCTGAACTAAGTGCATTTCAATTAGGATCTTTTTAGTCCTCCAAAAACTCCCACATAGGCCAAGCTTCTTGGACACATTTTTTCACTCTTACAAAGCCATACTTAGGGTGTCAAGCCACCTCATGATTGACTATAAATAGATGCTTGATGGCACCTCATGAAATTTGCTTAGAAGCTGCTTACCGAAGATAATCTATGGACTCGGTTTTTCAAATCCAAGTATGTTAAAAACTCCCATATCTCTTTACTTATTCCCTCAATAGGTATGAGTTTTTGGCAGATGCTTAGCATTCCAGAAGTAATATAGTTTGCAAGATGGCAAGTCAAGGATGGCAATGTATCCTTCTGGTGTGATACGTGGTTGGCGGATGGTCCACTTTGCAATGACTTTAGTAGTGTTGCAAATTTGTCCCTAAAAATCAAGGATTACACTTTGGAGGACGGCTAGAATTGTGAGCTCATAAATCAGTTGGTTGGTCCTAACCATGTGGAGCAAATCTTGAAGGTTTTGGGCAAGAGGAAAAATGGAGTGGATGTGCTGGTATGGACCCCATCTCCTGAAGGGGTATTCTCCACAAAAAGTGCATGGGATTTTGTTTGGATCAAAATGCCAACTGATGTGTGGGCTGGCTGGGTTTGGCATCCTTCTCTTCCTAAATTCATGGCTATTACTATGTGGAAGGGGCTCCATGGGGCTTTGAGTGTAGATGACCGACTGAGAAGAATTGGCATCCCTATTGTGTCAAAGTGCAACTGTTGTAACCATGGAGCTTATGAAGATCTAAATCATGTGCTGGCTAAAAGGGAGTTTGCTAAATGTATTTGGAGAAAAAGTGCTTTATAGGTGGGAATGAATGTGAGGGAGGGTTGGTCTTGGAAGGAAATAGTTGGTAGTTGGTTCAATACTGCCACTAAATCTTCTACTATGGGCAACCTTATTGGAATCATCCCTTCTATTATTAAGTGGAGATTATGGCTGAAAATGTGTAGAACCTATATGGAAGGCAGCGGCGAGTCCGTGAAACATGTTTGGAGAAGTATTCGGTTTTGGATTACCAGAATTGGTGAGAAACTAAGGGCTGGAAAAAAAAATTGGAAAAAAGAGATGAGGTGATTTAAAAGAGCTAAATGTTCCTCCAAAAATGGTTACAAAGAAAACACCACAGGTAGTCAAATGGCTTCGACCATACCAGGGTATATACAAACTCAATACCGATGGAAGTAGCTGGAGGAGTAATCAGAAATTCATCAGGTAATTTGGTTAGAGCCTTTTCGGTTTCTCTAGGTCAAGGAACAGTTTCCTTTTCAGAATTCATGGTGGTCTATCATGAAGTAAAATTGGCTAAGAGTATAGGTATTGTTCGATTAGTAATAGAACTGGATTCTAGTACTATGATAAAATGGTTGAAAACATCACTTTGTGGTTTATGGTATATGGAAGACTTTTAGGAAGA
The DNA here is from genome assembly GCF_018687715.1 of Carya illinoinensis. NCBI lineage: Eukaryota > Viridiplantae > Streptophyta > Magnoliopsida > Fagales > Juglandaceae > Carya > Carya illinoinensis. The sequence goes on along the minus strand of NC_056752.1, from coordinate 29,774,694 downwards.
ACTGGCAGTGATGATAAGAAGTATGAATGTAAATGTCACTCATGTTTACTGAGAAGCAAACGCTCCAGCAGATCTCTTAGCTAGAATGGGTTCGGAAGGATGCACTAATTACTGGGAACACTATTTTGACTTACCTTGGAAGCTTCGTGGCCTACTGAAGACGGATAAAGCTGGATTGCCATATAAACGAGATGGTTAAAATGATTTTTTGTATTTGGTTTTTGTTATATATGGAGTTTTTGTATCCATGATTTTCCTCCGCCACACGTGAGGTTTTGAATATACCTCGGAGGGTCCCTCCCCCTCTTCAAAAAAAAAAAAAGAGCATAAGATTTGCTATTGCACTTTGCAGCCCTCTTTCCTCCACATTTTCGATTGCCACTGATGTATTTAATTTCTATATAACTTTTTTCATATTGTTACTCTTATTTTTATACTAGTTTGTGTTTAATTTTTTTATTTATTAGAGTTTTTATTAATTTTGTTTATTTTTGTTTAGGAATAAAAAAATTGAATGAGTCATGGGAATTAAGGAAAAACTTTCATTTTCAAACTCAAATTCCCTTCATCAAGAGTCCATTAAAACTTTCCTTTCTTAAATTTTATGAAATACCCTTCAGGATTTTGAATATAGCTTTTCCTAGAGAACTCCAAAAAGGGCGGTCTAGGTATCTACAAAAATCTAAGACAAAACCCTACAACTTTCATGTTGAAGACTTTTGAAAAAAAAAAAAAAAGATCTCGATAGAGCAAAAAGCATATCAAGGTGACAGTAGAGAAATAACCGATTTGGGAGAATCTTGTTTTGGGGAGATAAGAGGGAGGACGAATAGAGTCTTGAAAATGGAGGATTTTGTTCACCATTGAAGGGGAATTCAAAGCTTGGGAAAAGCAGAAGAAGACAGAAGCCGAATTGGAATTGTTGACGATTGAGATTCTCGATCTACATACAGTTTCCTTCTTAACTATTTCATCTTCTCTTTGTACAATTTTTATTATGAATTTCTAAATTATTATGGTTTGTTTTGATTCTATTATGAGCTAATTTCTATTGCAAAGGCTATGATGTAGCTTCTCCATGACAATTTCAAATCTTATTTCTATATGATCATAATTTTATCATTCGTTTTGAGTACACTTAATTGAGTTTATTGTTTTCAATTATCTGGTCAATAATTGCGTGATTTTTTGTGCATGTTAATTTGAGAAATAATGCATATAATGTAGCTTTGTATGATGTATGCTATGAATTGAACGAAAGACAGGAATGTGTCAGCGTGATTTATGCGGCTTTTATGTGAAATATTATAAATCTTAATGTTCCCAAATACTTTTAAATTCGCATAAACATATCGTTTGTTATCATATGTTGGGTAATTCTAATTCTGCTTGAGAAAGGGTCTTAGATAAGTTAGAATATTTCACCGTCAACTCGAATAATTATTGATTGATTGCATGATTAGGATTTGGGATTTGATTGGTTAGTTGAGTCAGATGCTTTAGTGTTTTTTTATTGGGTGAAATCTTCTTCTTTTTAAGTATTTGGTCAATTCTTCATTTTCTGATTTAATTTTATTTATTTATTATTTTTATTTTTCAGATTCAAAATCCACCACTTTTCTTGATTTTCAAATAATTTAGAATCGAACAATTTCAATAGTTAACAGGTAAATAGTCTTCGTGAGTTTGACATCCTTCTTTATCACTATATTACTTGTGACGATTTCATGCACTCGCAAATTTTCATAACAGCCCCTTCCATCCAAAGGTCGCTTCCCACCCACCATGTCAGCCTCCATCTATACCTCACTCCCCTTGCTCCTCGCTTCACACACATTGCTTTTTTTCCACTTGCTTTCCAATAGAGAAACCGAGAGTGCAAGAAAGGAAAACTGGGCAGTTTTGGTTCTACCTTCCAGTCTTTGTAATTTATTTTCCTATGGCTCAGTCATCTTGTAGTTTTTTCTATTTTGAGTCTAGTTTACTTGGGTATGTGTTGGAAAATATTTCATAGAGTTTTAATTGGGGAAATTTGAGTTTGGATGTGCAAAGGTTCTGTTTTGACAGTTTTTGGTGTTCATTGATGAACCTTGGAAGTTTGGTATTATTGGATGAAATAATGTGTGGGTCTCAACTTGATAAATTGCTTACTTGGTTTATATACATGTTAGGATGTGAATCAAAGAATGATAGGTTTTTATAAAAGAGTTTTGCATGATCTTCAAAGTCATAGAAACCAAATGACTCAAAACAATTTTTGTTTTGGTGTAGTTTGTGCTTTTTCTTCTAAGAACTAGATCTAATGGCTTTTATTTTCATATATGTTGTTCTTGAGGCTTTTATATATGTGTTAAGAGGTTATTTTGAAAGATTCATGGTTTAGAGCTTTCATGGAATGTTGATAAACAAGCAAAAGTTTGTTTAAAACTCAATCTAGAGGCTCTCCGGTATGATGATTTGTTTGGATGAAATTTTGACCATGACATGCTAGATTTAATGCTTCGATCAAGTTAGAACTTGAATATGAGGTATATTTTTTTGTTATGTGTAGAGTTATTGCATAAAAATCAAGGATCTAGTCGCTTTGATTCAAGTCCATAGCATGCTATACTCAGTTTTAGTGTTTTAGAACAAGCCATTGTTCTATGAAGTGTCTGGTGATTTTTGGTTGTTTAGTCAAGCATATCACCTAGGTTTGAATGATGAATGTGTTAGGAGAGTGTTTATGGAATTTTGGAGTCATGCAGTTGATTTGGAACGTGTTAGACCAAGAACATCAAGGGTTAGTTCTCTTTTACCTAATCTTGATTTTTTTGGCATTTTTCTTTTTATGATGAGTCTAAGTTTCTGTGAAATGTATATTTTGATATCTTAGTATGATTTAAGAACTAAATAGATGGTTTTTTAGAGTTGATGAAATGGGTTTATGCATGTTAGTACGTTACGAGGTCAAGTTACAATAAAAATCAAGTTTTTGGCCTATGAGTGATTCGGCCTAAGCATGTTTCTCATGGTTGTGATTATTTATAATTTTCTGAGTTAATATTGAGATTAAGGGCAAAATTTATATGAGAAATGTAAATTTTGGTAAGTTTACATAACAGTAACCATGTCATTATCACATGCCACGAATGCCATGTCATCTATCACATGTTTATCTGTCACAAGTCATGAATGTCATGCCATCTATTACATACCACAAATGCCAAGTCTTAATTTCTGTTATGCGATTATCTGTTACCTGCCATGAATGCCACCATTGAGTATGTTATGAAATATTTCTAAGTCATGCATAAGTCTTTTATGTTATCACAACCCCAAGCGCATAAGAGTCTATCACAAAATATTTTTGAATCAAGCATAAAACATTTATCAAGCTAAATTGTATTACAGTCAAGGATATACGATCTCTCGAGTACTATGGCAAAAGGCATACATCTACCATAATATAAATGGTACTCAGTGTGAAGGCGTGCTGGTTGCCTAAGTACTCCTATTCTTAGTTAAAATACATAAATTCAGTTTACACGAGCAATCATGCCATGTTCATATCAATTTAATTGTTTTTACTCATGTCACGTTCATGTGAAGTTGTGCTACGTAGGGGTGTAATTAGTCCAATTCGGTTTGAGAAAGATTAGGGACCAAAAATTTAGTCTCATTTTTGTCAGACCAGACCATTAACTATGGTCTGGTCAGTCCATGAATATTTTTTCTCGTTTTACTTATTTTAACAAAAAAAATGATTAAATTAGTAAAATTAAAATATAGTGATCTCTTTAACATTTTATATATGGTTAAAACATTTTAAATAATTTCATTGAATATATGGTTAATGATGATCCCTTGGATGAAAGGTACATAATTAATTTATACAACTATTATATAAAATAATATATTATATATATAATATTTAAAAATATATACATTTGGTCAGTCTTAGTCCGGTTCGGTCCACAAAACCCACACCCTGAGATTGACCAATAAGACTATTGGTTTGGTCTGATTAGTTTTTCCAGTCTAAACTAATAGTCTTATACCACTAATGCCATGCTCAAGTCAAGTCATGTCACATTCATGTCAAAGTCATGTTCATGTATAGCAATGTTAATTTCAAGTCATGTCACCCATGTTCAAGTTCATGTCATGATGCACAAATATCATATTACTGTCATGCATGCATATTCATGCTATTAGTAATTTAGGAGATTTACTTCTTGATGTTTTATAAATTTCATTGTTATAGTCCCAACTACCATTCGGGTAGGAGTTATGTCAGATTGGATAAAGTCGAGTGGATCGGGGACAAGCCTCGAAAAATTAGTGAGGATGATAATTTAGTTTTTTAATGTGATCTTGGCACTGATAATTGAGCTACGTGATTGGCTTGGCACATAGTTAGATATCTTTTAGTTTGTAACTAAGGAGTTTGAACTCCAGTACCATGTCTATTTAATTTAAAATCTTATTGGACTAATGATGTTACTTTTGAGTATGCTTATATGAATGAAACATAAATATGTTTTTGGGATCACTATTATGGTATATTGTGTATTTCTTGAAAAGAAAAAAATTATCTATTGCAAGCACTGCATACTGTTAGATGCATGGTAGGTATACTATATTTTTAACTGTCATGAATAAGGGTTTATAACCTTGTGTTGTATGTTTCAATGCTTCAAGTTTCGTCAAATTGCAAGTGGAACCTATGGGCATCACAATTATATATAAAATTTTTGTGTTATTATCTTGATGAACATATTAATACTGCAAAAGATCAACTGTTAATCAATATGCGAGCAATCTAATTGCTATTATTCTGGTGGCTATTTATCAACAGAAGCTGAATGATTAAGATTAGTGTTATATATAAACAAGAATACTTGACATGTGGCTTGAGATGATCAGCCTGGTCAAACTTAGATTCGATTGGACTTATTTATTAAATGAGTCATTCATAAACAAAATATTATGACCGATTATTAAACTATAAAATTCATCTAAAACTTGGCTCGACTCGTATAAACTCAACTAACTTCTTAATTATTATTTTTTTTTTATTGTACTAACTATTTATAATGAAAATAATATTCCTAATACTGAATACGTTACTTGAATCATTATAAATATAATCATTGGAATATGTACCATATATTAACTTTATAAAGATATTAGCAAAAAGTACAGATTTTTTTGGTCAAAATTTGTAAATAATTTCATAAAATATAATATAAATAATCTATTATTTTATTTAAATGAAGTAGATTGTGAAAAGCTCGAACTTGCTTGAATGTTAAACAATCTACTTGTGAACATAAAATGCAACTCGTTGTAAAGCTTGAACTCGACTAACATCAAATAAAAGTTAAACGAATAAAGTTTGACCCACTAGTTGTCACTCGAACTCAACTCGTTTACACACCTAATAAAACTCTGGAAGGTATTGTTTATTGATAAAATTCAAATATCTCATTGGAGTGCATAAGCTACCTAAATAGCTTTAGAAATTCAAAACTAGGAGAAGTTTTTTCGAAAAGCAAACATCATAATTATCCCATAAAAATTAAATCGAACTAATTAAACAAGAATATTCAGCCACAAATCTGGCCACTGGAGTGATCAAAATCAGTAACTAATTATCAAGATCTAATTTTATATATATATATAGTTATATTTTATAATTTTTAATCTCTTTTATGTTACATGATAATGTGTCACACGATAAAAAAAATTGTCCTCCATTACAAGAAAAATAGATTTTTACGTCATTTAAATTAGATATAAAAAACATAAAATAGTTACCAAAATTTCCAAATGGTTGCTATTTTATCCATCTAATTTAAGTTATGCAAAAAATTACTTTTCTTATTGTTAGAAAGTACAGCGGAAAGTACCTCAAACTCAGCTTGTAAAGTTACTCCACAAGTTTCTCCAGATTGTCAAATCTCAAGAGTTTTCACTTAGTGGTAAAGCGTACTACGTAGTTTAAAACTAGAGTAACACTTTAACAAATCCACATCCTAAATACTATTTTAAAAGAGAAAAAAAGAGAGAGATTTTTACTAATTCAGATGATTACCAAGAACCAAAAGAGGGGGGCTATATACGGCTGACCTTAAAGGCCAACCTTAAACTGCCAATTAAATGGCAGTAACGCATGGCTTTAAGCCATGCGTTTAACCAAGTAACGCATGGCTTAAAGCCATGTGTTATGCAGTCCAGGGGAGGGGTCTGCCCCACGTGGGCCCCCTTCCATTTAACATCTCCCACTCGCACATAATGGGCATAACCCCAGATCAGCATCTCTCTAATGTTCTCAATCTTATTCATACAAGTAAATAGGCTGTGCAACCACCAAGCATATCTGTAGGAAGGTGGGAGTACATACACTAAATCTCTCCCAGAGAAGACTAGCATAGTAACATCCCTAAAGTGTCTAGTTTTGTCCTAGACTCATTCGATCACATCAATTCAAGCATTTTCGAAACCCTCTTGAGTTTCAGAAAACTCAGAACAATGCTTGACTACCTCTAAATCATTTCAATATGTTCAGAACCTTAGTCGCTACCAGTACGTAGCGTCATAGCTTGACGTCAGCAAATACTATCGAAGATGCGATATTGAAAAATCTTCCCTTTGCACTCATATCATTCAACTTTGGTCAAACCGCTTTTCCAGTAATGCCTCTTTAGACCGTATTGATCATGGCCATAGACAACATGCTAAAGTAGCAAACATCATAACCTCCATCTTGTGACATAGTCAAAAGTAAAGAACACTTAAAAAATGAGATTCACACAGTGAGAAAGAGGGGAACCATTTACTCACTTACTCATTTGGTCGAATAAGCACATGTAGTATGAACACATGCTACGGTGGATTTCTCTTTCTCAAAGAGCATATGTCTATATCAACACCGTACAGATCTTAGTCTAGCCGCTCCTTAAGCGCCTAACCCGAGTTCCTCTATTTGCTTACCTCCAAGGCGTTAAAGAGGATCTCACATCTGGCTAACAACAGGCTACATAGGTTGTGGGGTAACCCATGCATAGTCCTCTCATTGGACCTCATCTTAGCTCCCACTAAAATGACATATCTTTGTGTCAACTAACTTATCCATTTGGACAAGTATCCAAGAATACAATGTCTCATCTCTACTCGCTTCTCAAGCACTAGAGGCGATCGCTCGTGTGAGTGAGACGATCTAAGCCTGTTGACATATCTTGTGTGTGAATTAGAAAAACAATATGATAAAGACAATAACTAAATCATATTGTATTAATATCCCAAAAGGAAATGTTACATTTCAATTTCTTTTGAAACACAAAATACATTTACAGTCTACGTAGTCCTAGATTCCTAACATGAGCCTCAAATACATCTCTTGTTATGGGTTTCGTTAAGGGATCAGCAACCATGCAACTTGTAGAGAGGTGTTTCAGAACCACTTCCTTTTGCACTACCATATCTCTGATGTAGTAATATCTGATATCTATGTGTTTGGTTCTTCCATGGTACTTAGAGTCATTAACATATGCGAAAGCAGCCGTGTTATCGCAGAATATTGTCACCAGATCTAAAGTATCTGTTAGATCTAGTGACAATGTCTAAATGCTTGAGGAATCTCTGTAACCAAACAGCTTCTTGAACTGCTGCAGAACAAGCTATGTATTCTGCTTCCATGTTGGATAAAGCTATACAGGGTTGTTTCTTGCTACTCCATGTAATGGCGCCATTGTTGAGCAGAAAGGCATACCCAGTGGTTGATTTACGCTCATCTAGGTCACTGCACCAGTCAGCATTGTTGTAACCTTTTAGCTGCAAATCTGAACCTTGATAGCATAGCACACAGTCTGCAGTTCCCTTGAGATATTGCATAATCCTCTTGACTGCTTTCCAGTGAGCCAGTCCAGGGTTAGATTGGAATCTACTTACTAAGCCAACTGCATAGCATATGTCAGGCCGAGTACACATCATTGCATACATCAAACTACCCACAGCATTAGCATAAGGGACACAGGCCATCTTTTCTTTTTCTATTTGAGTCTTAGGACATAACTCTTTATATAAGTTTGCAACAGGGGTGTCAATGGGTTTACATCCATACATTAGGAAATGCTCGAGAACTTTCTTTATGTAAGTCTGTTGGGACAAACACAAAAGTCTCTTTGAGTGATCTCTGTAGATCTTAACTCTCAGAATGTATTCTACCTCACCCATATCATTCATCTCAAAATTGAAGGATAACCACTCTTTTGTGGTGACTATCAACCCTTTATCATTTCCAGTTAGTAGTATGTCGTCAACATAATGAAACTCTTCTTGGATCTTTCGACATAGACACAATGGTCCTCTGTGATCATCATAAACCCATTCGAAAGAATGGCTCGATGGAATCCAAGGTACCATTGCCTAGATGATTGTTTTAAGCCATATATTGATCGGTTGAGCTTGCACACTTTGCGCTCTTGACCTTTGACCACAAAACTCGTTGGTTGATCCATCTAGATCTCCTCATCTAGTTCTCCATTGAGAAATGCTACCTTAACATCCATCTGGTAGAATTCCAAATCCATGTTTGCTACTATAGTTAGAATCAGGCAAATTGAAGCAAACCTCACCACTGGTGAAAAAGTTTCCTCATAGTCTATACCCTCTTGTTGGGTATATCCTTTCGCCACTAAGCGAGCTTTATACTTATCTATCTATCCATCCAACTTGCGTTTGACTTTAAGAACTCATTTGTTCCCAATAGTCTTACGCCCTATCGGTAGATCAACTAGATCCCATACCTGGTTAGTCTTCATAGACTCAATCTCATCATTAAGAGCTTTCATCGACTTATCTTTAGTAGAAGATGAGAGAGCCTCATGAATTGTCCTAGGCTCATCATCATCATGCAGAGCTACCATAAAAGATTCCCCTTCAATCTCAAAACAACGACAGGGAATACTTTCACGTGTGCTTCTACGCGGCTGAAGTTGTTGTGATTGATTGACAAGTGGTGTGCTCCCACTAGGATTTAAGTCTTTTTTATTATTTGTAGGAGCTTGAAGAATTTCTTCCTCATTCTAAACTAAATTCCTTGGAGCACTTTCCTCTTGTTCCACAATCTCATGAAGTTCTAAACTCCTATCAACCTCACCTCTACGTGGAAATTCATTTTCAATGAAGTCCACATCTCGTGATTCAATCTCAGTTATACTTCCATCAGTTTGTTCACCTATTAACATATTCCCTTTGGAGTGTTCTGAGTGCCTTATAAAGATACAATTCTTCCCTCTAGGGCTTAATTTCCCATACTTATAAGAAAGATCATGAACAAAACCTGTTGAACCCCATGGCCGCAAGTTACTCAAATTTGGTTTCTCGCCAGTCCATAGTTCATATGGGGTGGAAGTTACTGATTTGGAGGGCAGTCAGTTAAGCATGTAGGCAGCAGTCAAAAGTGCATCCCCCCAAAAAGAAATTGGCAGGTTTGATTGTGCCATCATTGACCTAACCATCTCAAGCAGTGTTCAATTTCTCCTTTCCGTCACACCATTTTGCTACGGCGTATTTGGCATCGTTAACTGTCTATTGATTCCTTTTTCATCACAGAGCCTTTTAAATTGGTCAGAGAGATATTCTCGTCCTCGGTCAGTTCTTAGAGTTTTTAAACTCTTGTCTAACTGATTCTCAACCATTCTTAGATATCTCCTAAAACATTCCAATGATTCAGACTTATGGGAGATTAAGTAGACGTGACCGTAACGTGAAAAATCATCTATAAAAGTGATGAAGTAGACACCTCCGTGTCTTGCCCTCACACTCATTGGACCACAGATGTCTGAGTGGACTAATTGCAATGGAAAAGATGCCCTAGTGGCTTTTCCAAACGGTTTTCTCTTAGCTTTTCCCATTAGACAATGTTCACATATGGGCAAGATGACCCTAGTGAGATTGCCTATCAGGCCTTCTCTAGCTAACCGAGTCATTCTATCTTGCCCTATATGGCCAAGCCTAGTATGCCATGTATATGAATCCAAATTATCAACAGATGAAGAAAGATAAGCAATAGATTCATTTATATTAGAATAAACCAAATCCAATATCATAAAACCGTCTTGCAGAAAAGCATTGCCATAAAACACATGGCCCAAATGAAAGGAAACATAATTGTTTTAAAAAACAATCCGAAAACCAAGTTTTAATAGAGTAACAACTGAAAGTAAGTTTCGTCAGATCTCGGGAGCGTATAGCACATTGTGGAGGAAAAGAGTGTGGCCACCCCGCAAGTCCAGCTTGTAGGTACCAAGTCCCAGTACCTCCACGCTAGCTCCATTCCCCACCTTGATATCACGGCTCCCAGTTTGAATCTAGCTATACTCCACAAATCTAACTCTATCTCACGCTATGTGCTCGGTCGCTCATGAATCAACAGTCCATAAAGGATAGAAGTCGGTAACCATCACATGGCTAGTTACAAAAACAATGCGAAAAAAATCAGAGTGTACCTTCTTCGGCTCTGTGCAGTCACGAGCAAAGTGGTCAATCTTTCCACAATTGAAATACTTTAATTTTAACTTGTTTTTCTCGTGCTTGCCCCTCTTGGTGCGCTGACAAGTTCCTAACACCTTTTTAATTTGTCCAGCAGTTATCCCATTCTTGGACTTCTTGCACTTAGGCCTTGATGCCTTGCGTGAACCAATATTAGCCACATAGGCTGTATGATTGGGCTTAGCAGCCTCTAGGCACTCAGCCTCCAATTCCAAGTGACGCGAGACATCATCAAAGTCTTTTATATTCTCGTTATGCGTCAGAATCTGGCTCATATTCTCCCAAGAATTTGGTAGTGATCTTATCATTGCCTATACTTGCTGCTCATCTGTCAGGTTGTTTCTTGCCGACCTAAGCTCGTGGATCATAGTTGACATAGCCCTAAGATGCTGCTTCATCATGTGGTCAGAGCGTATCTTATAGAAGTTGAACCTCATGGTTAATCCATGCAACCTAGTAGCTGAAATTCCACCAAACTTCAATTTCAAAGCCTCCCACACGCTTTGGGTAGTGTCATAGACCTCGAATTCATACATTAGATCATTGTGCATGCTGCTTAACATTATTATGCGTGCGCACCGATTTTTCTTAGCCCATTGAGTATAGGATTGTTAATCTATCTTGTGTTGTTCCAAGTTCCCTTCCCCAGGCACAGTAAGGGTGTGAGATAAGGCCTCCAAGACCTCTTGCTCATCTAAGACATATTGGATCTTGCGATACCATATGTCATAGTTTTTCCCATCTAATTTCTCCCCTTTGTTTAAGTCGGCGACAATATTCTTGGATGCCATTTCACTACAATACGCAAAGAAGGGATATTAGTTACACACCTAAGAAATTTGCCACGTCCTTTCAACTAGAAAAAAGAATAATTTAGACATATCGCAAGATCGAAAAATCGCTAGACTTCAGAATCATCTCTTGCGCCACAATATCCAATTATTAAATTTCTAACTTAATTCCCGCGCAAATTTTAAAAACCAAATATGGGAGAATTTATCATCATAAATCTCAACCATACTCCCACTATCTTAAGTAGTCATCTAGGCCTAGTCAAATGTAAAGACATAACCTACTAAAACTGCAGTAACCTTTTGGGCCAGTTTACAAGGACAGCTACCCAAACCATAGCAAGCTGTTGGGCCAGTCTACAAAGACAGCCAGACTACAACAACCTGTTGAGCCAGTCTATAAAGATGGTTCATATGAGACCATTACAGTCTATTTTTCTTGTTCCATCAATGCATTTACAGTTTTTACTGGAGCCATTGTAGTCTTTTTGGCTATATAGTGCATTTACAGTTCTTACTGAGGTTACTGCAATTCTTTCAGCCTATCATTCACACTGACAATTTTAACTAGGACTACTTAGTGGGATTCTCTATTTTATCACTAAAAGAAATAAAGACAAATGTGTAAACATTCAAGTCTAACATTCATAAATGATAAAATATCACATTTCCACATGTTCAATACACACATACATGTTATCACATTTAATCTAAAAAATTAAATAAAAGATCACATGTAATATAACATTATGGAAAAAAATAGCATGAAAATAGCCAAATATTCACATGTAATCACATTTAATCTAAAACATTAAATAAAAGATCTCATGTAATATAACAATATATCTAAGCATATATTAAATCATGCCAAATTTTTTTTTTTATTAATTTTTTTTAACAAAAACAAACTATTATAAAAACATTTAAAACCCTCACCTAAACCAAAGGATATTTGCAGCCCAGTGGTGCACCCATTTCCTTAGTTTAGTAGGAGGTCTTGGGTTCAAAATCTATTATGCTACTTTATTTCAGTTTTTAAAAAAAGACATAACTTAAAAAATAGAAAAAACACTGGGCTGAAAGGCCCATTCCCCCTTTTTTTTTCCTTTTTAATCCCAAAACATAGTGGGCCCGCCCATGCAAAAAACCAGATGACTTAAGTCATCTTCTTCCTCCAGCAGTTACTGTTCACGTGAATAGTAACTGCAAAACCAACAAAAAAAGCCGCTGCTTAAGGATGTCACTAGTGACGATGTTCACCAGAAACAGCTCCCAGAGGAAGCTGGGTGCTACCGCAGCACCCTTGAGGCGGTGTTTACCACACCAAAATGGTGCTCCCATGGTGCACGGAGCACCGTGGGCCCCTTATGGTGTGCGCGGCACCGTGGTGCGTGTAGCACCATTACAGGCGTGCCACGCTACACCTCAACTAACAGGTGGTGCGCGCTGCACCACCGTATGTGGGTGGTGAGCGCAACACCCTTTGGTGCGCGCTGCACCTACATGCACAGGTGATGCGCACAACACCGCTACAAAGCGGCTTAGCCCACTTTTTCTTTTTCTTTTTTTTTTTTAAAAAAAACATTGCAGCACCACATGTGCACGAATCACATGAAAAAAAAACACAATCACAGTTTACATGCATATGCAAAAAAGAAACTAGAAGCAATTATAAAATCTCTGATACCAATGTTAGAAAGTACAGCAGAAAGTACCTTAAACTCAACTTATAAAGTTGCTCCACAAGTTTATCTAGATCGAAAAATCTCAAGAGTTTCCACTTAGTGGTAAAGCGTATTACGTAGTGTTGAACCCAAGATTTCAAGTTTTGTGTAATTATATATTTACACATGGATTTTGATGATAACAAATGAATTCAAAGAATAAAGAAGTCTCAAGCTCAAGTTATCTACACAATGGAGTCAAGCACATCAAGGAAACAAGCATGAGCAAGAAGGGAACAAGTTCACATTAAAATTATAGAGTAATGTTGTAAATCTCTTCAACATTCAAAATTAGGATTAATGCTCAAAATTAATATTTTATCATAAAGCATTAAAATACATTTTCCACATGTGCATGAATATTTTTGAAAATTAAATTTGAAAATTTTGAAAGATGATTGATTGTCATCTTTTGCATGTGCATGCCTTGATTAAAGGGTTGAACTTTGAAAATATTAAAGATGATTGATTGTCATCTTTCACATGTGCATGTTTTATTTGAATATTTTCAAAAGTGATTGATACTTTTTTGGACTTATACAAAAGGTAGATGATTTTGTTTGAAAAATTTGAAAAGTAAAGTGTGCTCATTTTGTCATATGCAAAAAGTAAAAGATTAGATTTGAATTTTTTGAAAAGGAAAATGTGCTCATTTTGTCATATGCCAAAAGTAAAAGATTAGGTTTGATTTTTTTGAAAAAGTGAATGATGTTGTCTTTGACAATTGAAAAAGAAGAACCTTTATTTGAATTTTTTGAAAAAGTGAATGATGTTGTCTTTGACATGTGAATCTTTTTAAATTTGAATATGAAGTCTCATATGCCTATAAATAGATCATTTGAGAGCTTCACATTCACAACACCAAGAGCATACAACATTCATTCAAAGCTTTCATTCTCTCTTCTCTAAACATTGAGCATTAATCCTTATTCATTTTGAGAGATATAGTTTGCGCTGTATTATTTTTATTTCACTCATTGAGGAGTGTTTTCTAATAACCTACCCACTATCAGCTTTTGTATCAGAAAAAGGGTGTGTATAACCCTTATACGTGTAGAAAGTATTCTACACGGGGAATAGTTGAATCACCACATGTAAGGTGATTGCAAATGTAGAGGGTGTCCTACACGGATCCTTTGTAGCAGTATTGTTCAAAGGTGTAATAGGTTTCTATCTCCACCTGAAGGAGGTTGAATAGTGAATTTGGAAATCCTCAAGGGGTAGCTTGAGGCGAGGACGTAGGCAGTGGAGCCGAACCTCGTTAACATACTGAGTTTACTTCTCTCTTACCCTTACTCTTTATATTTATTGTTATTTCATATTTTATTTATATTTTATATTATATATTTGATTTATAATTGTTATTTTTTTTAATACAACTCAATTCACCCCCCTCTTGTGTTAGTCATCTGGGCAACACGTAGTTTAAAACTAGAGTAACACTTTAACAAATCTACAACCTAAATATTATTTTAAGAGAGAATAAAAGAGATAGAGATTTTACTAATTCAGATGATTACTAAGAACTAAAAGAGGGGAGCTATATATAGCCCCCTACACGGCTGGCCTTAAAGGCCAGCCTTAAACTGCCAATTAAATGGCAGTAACGTATGGTTTTAAGCCATGCATTATAACCAAGTAACACCATGCATTATGCAGTCCATGAAAGGGATCTGCCTCACGTGGACTCCCCTCCATTTAACACTTATATTAGCTAGTACTGTTCCGCTACCACTTTCATGGAACTATAGCCTTGATAGAGAGGGGGGTGGAAGATCAATAATGAAGGTCAAAATAGTCAGCTGGAGAGTCTGGATCACAAAGTAATACGTAAATTAACATGGTGAAATTAATGAACACATCTCAGAGAAGCAAACAGTACTACCATATCTACGTACAGAGCTTGAATCACCTGTAAAGTAAAAATCTCGTTTTTCATGCAGGATGTATGGTTCTAACCTCAATATATATATATAAAGCTAGATAGATCAAATTAATTAAAAAATAATATTAGATATAATCATAAAATATATAAGTATCATATAATTATTTTAAAAAATAATAAAATTTACTATTAAAAAATTAACTTCTTTTATATAAATTTTATATTTATTTTTATTTAAAAAAAAATTATACAATACTTACACGTTCGTTATCGTAACTGTCACTTCTCTTTCTCCTGGTTGACCAAAAGTAGGTTAGATTGAGGTCCAAGACTCTGCACGTACTAATGTAAAGCAGATCATATATATCCCCCAAATCTTGGCCGGCATTGAAAGCTGGAAATCAAATCAAATCAACTGATTATCGATGGGTAAATAGCGGCAATAGACAAATTAAGTCAGCTTTCACTCACTCTTTCTTTCCGTCATTCTACTGCATTATTCATAATTCATCATACCAATTAGCGACAAAACCCGCATTAATCGTACACGGTCAAAAAGAAAAATAAAATGGAAACATTAACGGATGCTCGAGTCTTGACGTATACTGAAATGACAAATCCATTTTTCTTCGTAAACTCAGATTTTCAAAACGTTATACAGTTGGAAAAAATGAGTGCTTTGAAAGTGAGAAAAAAGACAGTTCTTTGAGGTTTGCTGAGAGTACTTAAAACTGTTGTAGGGAAAGGAACAAGCTAGCAGACAACATTAAAATAATTTTGTATGGAACAGTCCCGGATCGAAGCACTTCTGCTGATCCTAATAAGTAGCAAAATAAAGAGCACTAGTGTGTAACAGAACAGAGTGCAAAAGAATAATGTGCAGCAAAACCATT
Organism: Carya illinoinensis; assembly: GCF_018687715.1. Classification (NCBI taxonomy): domain Eukaryota; kingdom Viridiplantae; phylum Streptophyta; class Magnoliopsida; order Fagales; family Juglandaceae; genus Carya; species Carya illinoinensis. The sequence continues at coordinate 29,758,862 of NC_056752.1, read as the reverse complement.
TTGTATTTCCACTATGAATTACAGTGTGCAGGACCCTCTCTTATATAGAGGTTGAAGGAAGAAATAAAAGACAAAAGAGAGGAATATAATTCCGTTACAATATGTCAGAGGATCAAGGTATTTTTCTTCTTGAAGGTTCTGCCAGATCATTGTCCAAGTCACTTGCTGAGTCACATTTCTTGTGTGATGTGCTGCTTATGTTAATATTCCCCCTCGAGTCCATTGGGATTTGCTTCACAGTGAGACTCGTTTTCAACATGTTGAATCTGTCAGCCATTATTGGTTTAGTGAAAATATCAGCTAGTTGGTCTTTACTGCTGCAGAAAGAGACCCGGAGGGTTTTGGCAGCCACTCGGTCCCTTACAAAATGAAAGTCAACATCCAAATGTTTGGTACGAGAGTGGTATACTGGATTGGCAGTTAGATACGTTGCACCAAGATTGTCACACCATAGAACAGGTGGTTGAGACAGTGAGAAACCGAGTTCTTTAATGAGAGTTTGCAACCAGATTAATTCAGCTGTGATGTTTGCCAAAGATTTATATTCGGCCTCAGTACTTGATCTGGCCACTGTGTGCTGTTTTCGTGAGCTCCATGAAATGAGGTGGCAGCCTAAGAAGATACAAAAACCTCCTGTGGAACGCCTATCGTCTGGACATCCAGCCCAGTCTGAATCCGAATAGGCATGCAGAGTAAAATTGGATTTATATGAAAAGAAGAGGCCATGATTGATGGACTGTTTGAGGTATCGAAGGATTCGTTTTACTGCAGTCCAGTGACTAAGTTTAGGCTCATGCATGAATTGACAAACCTTGTTTACAGAGAAGGAAATATCGGGTCTGGTCAAAGAGAGATATTGTAGGCTGCCTACAACACTTCGAAAAAGTGTGACATTTTCAAATGATGGAGAATCGAATTTAGAAAGTTTTAAGGAAGCTGACATGGGGGATGAAATGGGATTGGCTTCCAACATATTTGTTTTACGTAAAATATCATGAATATATTTTCTTTGGGACATGATGATTCCATCAGGTAAATAATTGAGTTCCAACCCAAGAAAATATGACAAAGTACCTAAATCAGTAACAGGGAATGCTTCTGCCAGATCAACAAGTAATGTATCAACAGCTTTAGATGATGATGATGTAATTATCATGTCGTCAACATAGACGAGAACGAAAATGCAGAGAGCATTCTTGTGATAGATGAAAAATGAGGGGTCACCTTGAGAGGCTGTGAAGCCGTAACTGAGGAGCCATGAGCTCAGCTGTGCAAACCATGCACGTGGGGATTGCTTGAGGCCATAAATGGCTTTGTTGAGTTTGCAAACATGATCCGGCTTGGTGGGATCAACGAAACCAGGGGGCTGTTGCATGAAGACCGTTTCCGTTAACTCGCCATGTAGAAAAGCGTTCTGGATGTCTATTTGCCTTAAAGACCAGTGATGTGAAATAGCGATGGAAAGGACCAGCCGGATGGTGGAGGGCTTGACAACTAGGCTGAATGTCTCCGTGTAGTCGATTCCCGGTTGCTGGTGAAAGCCCTTTGCAACGAGCCGTGCCTTTCTCCGTTCGATGGTGCCGTCGGCATTTAGTTTAGTCCGAAAGACCCACCTGCAACCAACAAGATTTGGAGCATAGAGAGCTGGAACTAAAGTCCATGTGTCAGTTTTAATCAAGGCATCATATTCACGAGCCATGGCCTGCTTCCATTCAGAGTATCGGGAGGCAATAGTAAAGGAGCTGGGTTCATCCGGCACCGTTGTGGTGGAGAGGAGACAGCGACGAGTGGGATACAGAACTGTGCCATCAGTGTATTGGCGTGGTTGCAAGGAATTTGTTTGAGACCTGGTGATTATTTGGGTGCGTGGTGGAATTAAGGGAGGTGAGGTTTGAGCTATGGAATCGGAAGGAAAGGAAGCAGGCAGTTCAGGAATGAGGGAAGAAGGTAAAGTTACGGAAGGTGAGTGACTTGTGTGAGCTGGAGAATTTGAGTGGGTATCGGTGCTGGTTTCAGGATTAGAATGGGCTTGGGTGTTGGAGTGGGCTTCGGTGTTGGAGTGGGCTGCCGAAATTGAATTGGGGGTGGGCATAGGAACTAAATAGGGAGGAATGGAAGGTCTTGGGCCAAGGATTGATGGAGTTAAGATAGGAAGAGTGGTGGTGGGTGTAGAGATCTGGGTGGGAGGGGAAGAAGAATAAGGAGAAATGTTTTCAGCAAAAGTGACGTCTCTTGAAATATAAAGACGTTTGGTTTTGAGATCAAGGCACTTGTAGCCTTTATGAGAAAGGCTATATCCAAGGAAAAGACAAGGAGTGGAGCGGTAATGCAATTTATGGCGATTGTAAGGTCTCAAATTTGGCCAACATAAACAACCAAAAATTTTAAGAAAGGTATAATCAGGAGGCTTATGATGGACCATATGATATGGAGATTTGTTTTTGAGAGTTGGGGTGGGGAGTAAGTTGATTAAATATGTGGCGGTTTGAAAGGCATCATCCCAAAAGGAGAGAGGGAGTGCAACTTGTGAGAGTAAGGTGAGTCCAGTTTCAACTATGTGACGATGTTTACGTTCGACGAGTCCATTTTGTTGATGAGTGTGAGGACAAGAAAAGCGATGGGAAATTCCAAGATTTTTGCATAGGTTAGTTAAAGGTCGAAATTCCCCACCGGCATCAGTTTGGATAGTTATGATTTTGGTGTTAAAAAATCTTTCAACAAAGATAATGAATGAATTAAATTCATGTAGCACATCGAACTTCAATTTAAGAGGAAAAAGCCACGTGAATCTTGTATAATGATCAACAATTGATAGATAATAATGGAAACCATTTCGTGAGATTAAAGGGGCAGGGCCCCATACATCGGCCCATAAGAGTTCAAGGGGCTTTGAAGTCCGGATATTACTAGGATAGAAAGGTAATTGACATGCTTTTGCAACTGGACAATCATAACAAGTGAAGGTCGAATCTCTGGGAAAATAAGGCAAACAGTTGGTGTTGAGGATGCGAGAAACAAGATCAAGTGAGGGGTGACCCAATCGCTTGTGCCACTGTCCGAAGGGAACTTTAACGTCGATATGTGTGGATGGGCGGAAGGAAGATGGCGGTGGAAATTGGTAGAGACCATCACGAAGAGGCCCGCTGATGAGGAGCGTTCCTGTCAGCTTGTCCTTGACCAAAAAATGGGTAGAATGAAATTCAAAAAAGCATTGATTGTCAGTACAGAATTGAGAAACTGAAACAAGATTTTTAGTGATTTCAGGAACATGAAGAAGATTAGATAGAGTAAAGGAAGAGGAGTGTGATTGGATGGAAGATTTACCAATGTTGCTGATAGGCAAGCCAGTTCCGTTTCCCACACGTATCTACTCAGGTCCATCATATGGTTCGGATGAAATATTGAGATGAGAGAGATCATGAGTTATATGGTGTGTTGCTGCAGAACCGGGATACCAGGAAGAATCGGGTATAGTAGAAGGAGTGGTGTAATTGGCTGAGAAGGAACGAGGAGGCTCATATTGGTAGGCATGATCAAAACGGTAGTGACATTGAAGTGCTACGTGACCTGGTTTGCTACAAACTTGGCATGTGGGTCTGTTCTGGGCGTAAGACTGTGAGCTGGAGGATGAAGTTTGAGAAAAACGGCCACGATTTTGGTAACCACGAGAGCGACCTCGTTGAAAGCGATTTCCCCTGTAGGAAGATCTTCCTCTGGGATCACGAGGTCCAGAGGTAAGATGTGCAGAGGGTTCAAGGGAGTTTGAGAAATGTTTTGAGTTATGAAACATGCGATTTTCTTGTATGAGCAGAAGATGATATAACTCAGTGGAGTTTATGGGATCTGTGCGAGTTGTGATTGAAGTTATGAAGTTTTCATAGGCTGGACCGAGGCCATTTAAGAGGTATGTGACAAACTCTTTGTTGGAAAGAGGAGTACCAGTGGTGGTTAAAGTATCAGATAGCAGTCGGGCCTTGTTGAAATATTCTGAGATGGATTGATCACCACGGTTGAGATTTGTGAGTTGAAATCTTATCTGAAATTCTTTTGCCTGAGAAAGGGAGCTGAACATGGAGTTAAGTAAGTCCCATAGTTGACGAGAGGTGGTTGCAGATACAACATGTCCGATGACCGACTCAGATAAAGAAGAAAAAAGGATGCTAAAAATTAGTTGGTCTGTGCGACGCCACGAGGTATATGCTGGGTTTGGTTTGGGAATAGAACCAGAGGAGGCAGGGAGAGTGGCGGGAGGTGCAACCACAGTGCCATCAACATAAGAGAACAGATCTTGACCTCTAAGATAGGCCGAAATTTGAACTTTCCATACCAAATAATTTTCGGAATTAAGTTTAATGGTAACTATGTGAGAAAAAGAGGGAGAAGAAATGGGCGGAGAAGGGTCAGTGATGGAAGAAGGGTCTGTTACTTCACTGGCCATGATGAAGATGATGGATCATGAGACTGCTAGTCAACAGCTCTGATACCATAACAGAACAGAGTGCAAAAGAATAATGTGCAGCAAAGCCATTTTGTATTTCCACTATGAATTACAATGTGCAGGACCCTCTCTTATATAGAGGTTGAAGGAAGAAATAAAAGACAAAAGAGAGGAATATAATTCCGTTACAATATGTCAGAGGATCAAGGTATTTTTCTTCTTGAAGGTTCTGCCAGATCATTGTCCAAGTCACTTGCTGAGTCACATTTCTTGTGTGATGTGCTGCTTATGTTAATAGTGTGGATTACAACTTAGTTAATATATATATTTATGTATATATATATATATATGTGTGTATATGATCATCATCACTTTCTGGGGCTCATGGACATGTTATCTCATTGGGTATGTGTGTGTGTGTGTGTGTTAACTTCTTAATTAGGCGAAGTATCATCTCAACTGTTGAGTTCTAGATCAGATAGGGTTTAATTAACTGAAACATGAACATGTGTATATGTATAATCTCGATTCTTCACTGCTCTCTTAATTTCTTTGACTAAAAGCCATCAAGGATGTAATTAATGGGAGACAGCCCCACCATTAGAGAATGAAACAATCACTTTTAGGTGTCAAAGTACCTATAGGTACTCAATTTGACATATACAGACCTTGTTTTTTTCCTCGACGACTTTCCATTAATGAAGCCATAGCTATACAAGCTTGATCTCATACGTACATAGAATTTAATGCTCGGAAAGAATATTGGGAGCCGGATTTGGTCATTATTGCAGTGAGGAGAGAACTTTAATTTGGTACGTGATATGAAAAACATGTAGGTAAATGTTTATAAACCAAGTAACAGGGCAGCATGGGTTTAATTAATTGACCGAGTTTGTTTAGATCGAACAAAAGCTGATCATGAGATCTTTGGGACCACAATATTCTCATTTACCTAACTGTATGTATACTAACATAAACTAATCTTCAGTGTTTTTCTTCTCATATATCGTGGATTGAAAATGCATGTTATGGGATCCAAATGTGTTTTACCTAACTAGCTATAATATGAACCTTTTTTTTTTAATAGTAGTTATAATATGAACTAAACTTTAATGCTTTAATTTGATCATGATCCGTATATATATTCTCTTAATTTATGAGGCATTTTGGTCATATAAAGCTGCGGACAAGAACCCTTGATCGCGGTGGAACTGTTATAGGGGAGAAAGTAATTTTTAACAGATATGACTATCTAGAAAATTAGAAACATCGTCCATGTGTTTCTTGCACTAATTAGTCAGTACTGTTGGGCTATACACCTAAAAAACAAGGCTACTGACAGAAATTATAAGCTTTGTGTCCTTTTAACATCACATATTCTGGCTGAAACGTCCCGTATTCTTCTGTTCTGACTGAACAACCAAAAAAAAAAAATATGAATTTTCCACAGGACAGAAGAATGTCCAAACTGAAATGATCAGCTTTTTGCATCCCTTCGGGCTTCAAAAACGATGAAATATATATATATTTATTGTAAAGCCTACTGTTCTTGCGTCTATTATTTTTTCCCTGCAACTTATACGGGCGAGAGGGAGAGGGAGATCAGAGAGAGAGAGAGAGAGAGAGAGAGAGATCGGGTGCTGACATCAAAGTGATCCAATCGTATATGCCTTGGAGCGTCAAAATGTTATGATCTGTGAAATGTTGTATGAACGACGTTCCTAATAGCATTGTACCTTGACGTTGCCATCAAACGTCTTAATTGAAAATCCCATTAGTAATCAGAAACGTCGCGTTCAAATGATACGATATGTACTCCATTAGAGCGACAGTTTCATTGCAAAAGTCCAACCCTCGGACCCAGAAATTAAGACCGCAGCTTTCACTCATTAATTTATTCTAGAAAACAATATTTTATCCTGGTACTTGTGGTCGGAAGCTTAACTGTGGAGGAAAGTAGTTATATTATTTTGATTTTCTTGATCTTAAATTGAACATGTTGTCTGACTTCATTATTATACTTAAAATATATAGCCTCCACTTAAACAGTTATTTCTAACTATTAGAAAATAAATTAAATAATTAGATTGGTCTCTATTTATTAGTTGAAATATTTAAGACAAATCGCCCCTAGTGATGTATATATAGTTGAATCTACTAGCTACCGGAAATCAATAAACAACACATGAAGAAGAGACTTATTCTCGGTGTGAAATCCCCCTTATTTCAAAAGTTTAAGTTGGTAAAAAATATGGAATTAATTATTTATATTATATATTTAATATTAAAAAATACACTAAATGATTAATTAATTTATCATTTTCTACCAGTTTAAAGTACATTTCAAAAAATCTGGAATGAAAAATCTAGAACTTTTGGAGGCATAATTCTGCAAAATCAATCAAAACATACACACTTGCAGCATGAAGTATCTTGAAATCGAAGGCAAATTCTTGATAAAACCAATATTAATATCATAATCACATGCTTTAGGTCGATCAAATTTCGCGAATAAACATATTAAATATATATGATGGCATGACTTGCGTTCGTATATTCAAATAATAGTCGTATCAAATGGAAAATGGGCTGCATCTTTCACCTGCAAATGATCTTTTGTCCTGGTCGACAAGGAGAAAGGACAAGGAAAGCTTCTCTCTCTCTATCTCTCTCAAGTGTTATCATCATAATATATAATCTTCTCATGTGGAGCAATCAATCAACCGTATACTCTGTTTACACCGAACATAAAGTCCCCCAGCATTTGACTTTAAATAATACTACATACAGTCATTTTTATATATTTTTTATACACTTTATTAATATAATTAGTTGTATCAATTTTTTTAATATACAACTAATTACATCAGTAGAGTGCACAAAAAAATATAAAAAAAATAACTACACTTAGAATTTTTATTTGAATTTTGAAGTGTAAAACTTCGCAGCAGAAGAGCACACTTTTTCATTTTTATATATATTTTCCCCCCTCTAAGCTTCTCGTAGAAGACATGGAAGGCTTGGAAATAGCTTAAGGGCCTAGGGTTGGTAATTTGACCAAACTATCTAATCTCATTTTATCATTATAAAATTTTCAAACTAGCACACAAAATATAATAAACTATTCAACTTTTTTAAATTTCAAAACAAAAATTATATTAAAAAATTATATTATAACAATATTTTATATTTAGTATTTGAAATATTATATGTTTGAACTTATCTATTCTTTTTGTTTTAGTAAATCGAGCATAAAGAAAAATGATCCTACAAGAAAAGTTGTATATGATCTGACTAAATAATATATATCATCTAACTTGACCTATGTAAAGTTATATTTCGATCAATGCCCAGTTGTTTTTAATATTTATGTCTAATCGCTTTGTAAATACAACAGGTTGTTGTATATTGGTTTGGTTATATTAAACTAAACAATCTCATCTCATTTCATCTCATATATTTATTACAAATTTTCTAAACTTTCACATAAGATATAATAAAAAATTCAATCTTTTCAAATCTCAAAACAAAAATAATATTAAAAATAATATTATAACAATATTTTATTCAACTTTCAATAAAACATTTTATCTCATCTCATCTAAATTACGTAACCAAACGAGGCCTAAATATTCGAGAAGAAAAAAGAATCATTTTCAATTCAAGTAAGATTTTCCATCATGAATTTGAGAGATGTTAGTTTATAAAATTTGATTTGATTGGCTGAGTTTCAGTAGTTGCAACGAAACGTTTGTGTCCAAATAGTGACAAATCCAGAATCGTTGCTATAGCCCAGATGCGGCGTTTTTTAGTGTCTATCCAAAGGATTCGAGCACTGGAAGAGGGCTCTTTCTTTGTAGTGTTATCACAATCAACTCTCATCTTAATTAAGAATGATTTGATTACTCAAATCATTGCCTTTTATTTTATTTGTTAGCGGGTAATCAAATTAAATCTAGCTTGATTTTATCTTCATATTTAAATTATCCTCAACTATCTCTCTTATAAATATTGAGAATTGGGCTAATCCCACCAAGAGCGGTAGACCGAACAATGCGAGCAAAGAGCAAGCTGGCAACCAAAATAAAGGCAGGCAAGGCTTACCCTAGCTAGTAGGGCGCGCAGCAAAACAAGGGCACGCAAGACCGAGAAGGCAAGCGGAAATAATCAAAAGTGGAGTCATCAATTGCACTGTTTAACACATAAAAAGCAGCTCACAAAGGCAGGCAGTGCGATTACGACAACAAGAAAATAAAATGCGCTTGCATTATTAAATCAAAGGAGGTATATAGTGCATAGTTAATGGATAAAAGGGTAATGACCTGACTAGCATTAAATGTAATTATGGGAAGTGGCTGACCGAGGACAACTACCGATTTGACTCGCTTCATTTAAATGCAATTGCACAAGCGCAATGTGGCAAAGGATATCCCTTTAACAATAGCTAGCATTATAAGCTCTACCATACATATTTAATTGTAATAATATATTGTTAAAATTGTAATCATATATATATTTTCTATTAAATTGTTATCATTTTTAAAGTAAATAAAAATGTCTATATATATTATATATTATGATTGACAATGAATTAAAATATTTACGAATTCATAAATTAATTTTATGTAATTAATTTAAGAATATTTTAGTTAAATAAATATTACTTTAAAGATAGTGTCATTTTTTCTACTATCGTGAACATTAAGTATAATGAAAAAAATATATAATTCGTGAACATTAAGTATAATGAAAAAATATATAATTAACAATAAAGAGGCTAACAAACACTAATAATAAAAACTATATATTAATTACATCCCAAAATGAGTTAGACATTCTATACAACATAAAAAAAGTAAAATAATAACAAACAATATTTATTTGTTAAGTAAATCAAAATCCTCCTGTAAGGTATATAAGCGTCCATCCAGGTCCTTAAGTTTCTCCATGATGGGCTCAATGAACTCCTGCTTTATAATTTGGCCGTGCTAAGCCAATAGAGCTCGTACCTCATCCAAACTAACCTCAGCAGGCTGTCTCTCAACACGGTTAGCAGCAGTAGAAGCTTGATTAGTAGGCAGAGGTAAATCTGTACTACATGAGTCTTCGGCAAGTGACCCTTACTCTTGCTGAATGTGATCTTGTTATCGGGCCCCATCTGTGGTGACCTCCGCTCACTTGAAGTCACTGTAACCCCCGATTGGAGTAGGAGGTTAGATATCAACAGTGCAAATGGTAGACTACCTCCACCCAAATAGCATGAATCTATTCGAATGCAAAGGAAGAAATACAATGCAAGAACAATCGGCTCCCCCTATGCTATATGTAACAAAAATCTAGCCCGCTCAATCCCGAAATCAATCTTGTGTTTTTTCAAATCAATGTTATATCTGACAATCAAATTAAGCATTCTAAAAAATGCTATACAGTCGGCATGTCGGATCACTTTACTGCCATCATATGGAGGAGCTGAAGGGTCTCGCACTAGCTCATGAACCTGATCATATGTGAGACTATCATCAAGTACCTCATTGCCGCTCTCACTATCATCTGAGCTAGCATCCAGCTCTACAATCTTTACACCCGGCACTGGAGATGAGGATACGGCTGGTGTGTCCGCATCAGATGGTGCAGTCGCTGCTCTCGGTGCTGCCGCTGCTGCTGCAGGATATGCACCAGGCTCTCGTCACAGATCAAGAACTCAGCAATAACGCGGGGAGAGAAGATAAAACTCATGCCTCGGACTACTAAGTTGTAGCACATAGCATCACCATACCGCTCTCTCATGGCATGGTAAAACTCACAGACCATCTCAGGATATGTTGTGCCCCTCTGCTGACAGATCGGAGTTTATCCACGATCAATGATGATGTCATGTATGCTCCGTCCCTCCCAAATAAGATCACGGAAGTCATCCAGAATGATCTCCAGCTCAACTAGTATAGGCCTCACGGTCGGCTGAGAAGGAGCTGCTCCTTTACTTTGGCCTGTCTAGGGTCGGGAACGTTTTCTTCTGCTGCTGCTTGCCATTAGTATACTTTTGATGCACAAAATAATTATGTAATCTAATTAAAGTAAAGAAGTTTGATGCTATTTGCCGAGTGTTTAACAACTGCTTATTCAAATGGATTCCAATCCGTTAGAATAAGCATTGACAAATATCATCTTTAATTCGAATGGCCTTAAATTCCATTCGAATGACCTAAAATTTCATTCGAATGACCTAAATTTTCATTCAAATGACCTTAAAATTCATTCGAATGACCTCATAAAACTCTATTCAAATGACCCTAAATTCCATTTGAATGAAATTATATTCCATTCGAATGACTTTAAATTCCATTCGAATGGCATTGAATTTCATTTGAATGACATTAAATTCCATTCGAACGAAACTGAGCCAAACAGACATGGCTGAGTCGAGTCAGTCCCGAATTTACAAATCTTGGATTCACCATAATCCTTGGTTTTAATCGGCAGAAATGTTTTAGGAGTGAAGCCCCATCATTTCTACCGATTACTTTTGTGTCATTTGGCCCCAAAACAACAAAATGGAGTCGAATTGATTCAAAATCCAACCCCTTCAAAACCAATGTTTATTTTCAAAAAATAACAAACCAACAGACAAGATGAGTACCCATGCCTCTTGTTCTTGGAGATTTGAGGACTTGGTCGAAGTTGGTGGCAGCGTTGTGGCTACGAACGGCTGAGGATTCAATCCGACAGTTTGAATGAGAGAGCACAAAATGAATGGAGAAGAAACTGTATTGCAACTTATATAACGTCATTTAATTAGTTCAAACGAAAAAGGGTATAAGTTCGAACGGTAAGGGTTTTAGTTCGAATGAAATATATAATAATGAGAAAAAATATATAAGTACAATAGGTAAAAAAATACATTTTATATTATTAATACTAGTATATAATACTAATATTAGTAATAATAAAAACCTATCTATATATATATTATAAGTAACTAGTATATATAATATACTACATATATTATGCATTAAATGAATATAAAATAGTATATAGTAAAACATTGCATTAAATATAAGTATAAAATACATAAATATACTTATATTGTATATTAGTAATAAACTAAGTACTCATAATATATTATAAAGTATTATAGTACTATTAGTTTTCATATATTTATGCTATTTGTATTATAATATCACTTAGTATTATACTATTAGTGATACTTAGTATTATACTTATAGTGATGCTAATAAGTATAACACTATTAATGATACTAAATAAAATATTATACTATTAGTAATACGTACTTAATATTATAGATTTATAAGAAACTTAGTATTATACTATTAGTGACACTTAGTATTATATAGTGTATATAGTGTTAATATATAATAATAATAATATTGGGTGTATTATGTATATTTATATATTGCTATAATTATCTGTTCGAACGAACTTCAAAATAGTTCCAATAGAGATAAAGTCTGTTCGAACGAATTTTTTTTGTATATGTTGTATATGTTGGAGAATATTCCTTTTTTTTGTTTGAATTTTAATATTATCAGTTCGAACGGAAAAATATTGTGGAAAAAATTCACAATTTTTTTATTTTCACATTCTAACTTCTAAAAAATCCGTTCAAATGGAAATTCACTCATTATTAACCCGGTCATTTCATTTCATTTTCACTCGGATTGAAGTTTGAGAGAGGGAGAGAGAGTGACAGACGGCTTTGAGAGAGTATTGTGGAGAGAGAGAGCTTGAAAGAAGTGAGAGAGAAGAGATTCTTGAGAGAGAAAAGAGGTGCCCCAAGAGGTAATATATTTTTATTTGTTATTTTTCATTTTGATTTTCGTTTATACTTATCTTGATATTTGTTGCATTTATTCCAGAGATAGAACAGATGTTTAATATGTTTTATGCATATACAGGTATTGTGGATTGATATTTTTATTGGATTGCAAAAATTAGGGGTAAGTTTTTATAATTTTCTAAGTTATTTAATAATCATATTTAGGTGTAATTATATAGTTTTCAATGTATTGTATTGAAATATGTCATCATATATGTGAAAATTAGATTTTGTGGTTCAGTTTTCTGCTCTGTTTCCTGACTAGTTTCTGACTTGGCCACATTCGAACATTCTGAATCCCGTTCAAATTGAATTTACCCAATTCGAATGGAATCTTACTCGAATAGAATTCGGTTCGAACATTTGGCTAATTTGTTTGAACAAAATCAAACTCTTTAAGCACTCTAATAAAGTGATTAATACTTAAAATATACTTATAAAATATTTAATTAAAAATATTAAAGCACTCTAATTAAAATGATTAATACTTAAAATATACTTATAAAATATTTAATTCAAAAATTATAATGTATAATTCAAAATCTTTAAGCACTCTAATTAAAATGATTAATACTTAAAATATACTTATAAAATATTTAATTAAAAAATTATAATGTATAATTAAAAATCTTTAAGCAATCTAATTAAAATGATTAATACTTAAAAAATACTTATAAATATTTAATTACAAAATTATAATGTATAATCAAATAATAATTTATTATAATTTCAAACAGATATATCTTCTAAATGCAAAAGAATACGTGAGCCATCTCCACCACTTACTAACTCCACGTGTGGTTCACCTGCCAACAATGGTGGGCCAACATCACTAGAACCAGAACAACATATTTTATTATTGTATATCTTTCAAATAAAATAATTTAATTAAAATATATGCTTTAATTATTGTATATATAGCTATTGTAAACCAGCGCCGATAGAGGCATTACGAGGGGTGTCTGCATAGAGAAAGTAAGGAAAGTGGGTAAAATTAAAGTTGATATACCTGATGATCACCACGGTGGCTCCGAGGATTCAGCAGCTTGGCTTGCTTCTTACGTTAGTACAATTACTAGCATGTATGCACCGATAGACAGTCATTTCGTTTGCAAGAATGCCTCAAGTCAAATTAGCTCGTGATCATGAAGAAATATTCTCGGTATGGCAGCCATAGAAGATGCTGAGGGCTGAAGGATCTATCATCACTACAGACTACATGAAGGGGTGCGACCGCAATATCCACACGACCAATACATATATTTATCATCTATGCCAATATGCATTTTATCATACACTAACATTGCCCAAACATTTATAAACCAGTTGCATCAAGTCTTTTATAGCTTCTTTTGGGGAGATCATGAGGGCCATATATGGGAATAAGAGAAAATGGGTGGCCTGGTTGAAAATGTGTAAACCTAATTTGGAAGAATGCATGGAATAATTAGATATTGAAACTTGCAAGAAGGTTAATTTTTAGATAATAATTTAAACCTATCAATGATATTCTTTATCCGCTTCATGTTAAGTCCTGTTACTCCTCATTGTGGAAATTTACGAGTTAATTCATCCCGTAGTTGCTAAAACATAACACTTGGAAGCTTGGAGAAGGTGTTATAATTTTTTGTTTGTGAACTGAAGGTTTGATGGCTCAATGGCATAGAAAAGCTAGCCCATTTAGGCATTGTTTGAATTCAGAAAATATCTCAACTCAACTCATCTCATTTAGTCATTACACTTTCCAAATTTTTAAATAAAACACAATAAACAATTCAGTTTTTTCAAATCTCAAAACAAAAATAATATTTTAATAATATTTTATTCAACTTTTAACTTTTATCTCGTCACATCTTATCAATCTCAATTTCACTAACGACCAAACTTATTTCGTACTCGATGATCTCCACATCTATATATACTTGTCTCAGTTTTTCTTTTCTCTCAATTGGGTGGAGAGCTAGTACTAGTACTACCTCTGTCGAAGTACATTATTAGATCAAAAAGTGTTGTCGTTATGCAACTATATATGGATATTGCCTTAAAACACTAGTGAATTTTCTCACATGTCAACTAGAGAATTGCTTCGAACCCTCATGCATGCCTGGCCTATTGACATTGCCATCCAAAATTTGCCTTTAAATGTCTTTGCTGCCCTACTCTTCTTCAAATTGAATCTACTGTTCATATATTTGCTGAAGTAAATTTGGCTTATACTGAAGTTTAGAAACATTTTTTAGAAATATTCTATTGATTTTCCTCATTACTAATCTTAAACTAGTTAGACTAGGGCTAGATTGATGCAATGGTGGCAAAAGTCCTAGAGGAATGACCAAGTAATTAGCAATATTTGAGCTTTAATTCTCATGCTCAATTTCGTGGGTAATTTATGGCTACCAAAAAGTAATGAGTATTATAAGAATGAAACCCTCGAGCATTAATTATAATAAAAAGTTTCAATCAATTATAATAACATTGATGTAGGTCCATTAGGCAATTTGGGTGTCGTAGGTTGTTAGGGTATTATGATATATATGAGATTTTTTTATGCTTACTTTTGACTGCTCACATTACTCTGGCATTAGAACCAAGCCTTCACTGAAAGAAAATTGGTTTTTTGAGATAAAAAATTGTCTCAAAAAACTCAAATTTCGTCCCTAGAAGTTTTTGGAGAGAAAAACTTTGTCTCTATTTTGTCTTAGAAAGACTGTCTCAGAAACTTTTTTGAGACAAAAATTGATTTTCGTCTCCAAAAAATACTTTTAGGGACGAAATTGGGTGGAACTAGGTGAAATCATTTGAACGGATTTTTTTTTAGACACAAAAAAGTTGTCTCAGAATCAAGTTCGAATGAAAAAATTTCTGTTCGAACTTACACTTTTGTTCAAATAACATGAAATGTTAATTCAAACCAATAACCATATCTGACCAAGTCTGTTCGAACCACCATATTTTTAAGTGAATTTTGTTCAAAGAAAAATATTAACCGTTTGAACAAACAATCTATTTTCAGAAATCTTTTGTTCGAACGGAGCTTTGAAAAGAAACATTATTCAAATAAATATTTAATTTTTTGAATGAACGTGCAGAATGTATTTCCTGATATGTTCGAATGAGTTGTTTTTATTCAAATGTATGCATAAATGGTAATTTACCATTCAAACGGGTTATTTAAAATTTGAACGGTGTTGGTCAAACAAAATGAAATTTAATTAAAAAGAACATACTAATATTACATAAATTATAATCATATATACACATATTGTTAAAATGTTTAAAATTAAATATCATAAATAAAGGCAATTAAAAAAATTAAATGAATTATGATTGTAATAGTAGTGGTGGCATAGAGTTTTGGGACATCATTGATTAGAATTGTTCAAACATTTTTTGGTTATTTAATTCTAGTCTCTCTTCTAGTCTTGCCTCTAAATCTATTGTTTGATCTAGTTGGGTTAGCAACTCTTTTTCCTTCGACCTCAATCGTTCTATCTCAAATACAGCTTCCTCTAATTTCTTAGTCTTGTCATCATTCGATCTGGCTTTAGAAAATGATAATGATGTTGAGGATGTCTTCACGCAATGTCCTAAGCCTCTTAAATATCTAGAACGTGATTCAAAAACTTGAGAAAATATTTAAGTATCGTTGGCAGATGATTCATCAGATGGATTCGTAGCAGTTTCTTTAGGAGATATCATCTTATCTTACAAAAAAAAAAACATTAAAATTAGTATAGGTAACAAAAATATCTTTAGATAATGGAATTAAATCAACTTAAACTTACATAATTTGCCTCTGCCTCAGGATTGCTCCAAATACCATCATGATTTTTATGTGCTTTAGCATACAATTGGGTCAAATTATAATCAGTAGGACTTTCTTCTTACTGAAAAATGAAAATCAATATCAGAATTTAAATAAAAAAAGTGTATATATTAATATTTAATGGGGACTAAAATAACTAACCATTTTTTTTACAAGCAATGAAAAGATCGAGAACCTGTATGATAGTGTATCGTTAAATTTGATTTATTTACTTTGTTTACCATATTTCATTGTTAAAAATAAGTATTATAATTTTATTTTTAATACATCTATCATATATTATTAAAAAAAGATAGTAGCGAAATTATCTGATAAGCAGGATCTTGAAACATATCACAAACTTTCTCCCATTCGTTTGATGGCATTGCTTGGAATGGATTTTGACGCGCCTCTGTCGTAGTACTGAACTTCTGATAGTATGCATGGCATCAACCTTTGTACCTCCAGAATGCATTCGACATCAGTTCCTCAATCGTTAGTCGATCCTCTCACCGGCCAAAATTTAGTTCAAACTCGTCCTTCAAAAAATTATAAACAATTAGTATAAGTTCAAAAGTTATTTAAATTAAAATATTATACAAAGCAACTTATTATCAAGCAACGATTTTTTATGTGGTCTTTCACATCTTGGAAAACTTTAGCTTAGGAGGATGTAGTCATCGGTACATACGTGCGAGTAAGTGTACCAACGTAAGAAGCAAGCCAAGCTGCCGAATCCCCGTAGCAACCGGTGTGATCATCAGGTATATCAACTTTAATTCTATCCACTTTTCTTACTTTCTCTATGTAGACACCCCTTATAATGCCTCTAACTCAACGTTGGCTTACAACAGCTATATATACAATAATTAAAGCATATATTTTAATTAAATTATTTTATTTAAAATATATATAGTGATAAAATACTTTGTTCGGGTTCTGGTGATATTGGCTCACCATTGTTGGCAGGTGAACCACACGAGGAGTTAATAAGTGGTGGGGATGGCTCACATGTTTTTTGCGTTTAGGAGACATATATGTTTGAAATTATAATAAATTATTATTTGAACAAGATACATTTCATATTTTTATAAGAATTATACCTGCACAAATATCTATTTGAAAATCATTCAGTATCAGTTTTGTTGGACCAGTCTCTCTCATCCTTAGTAGACACTTTAGTTGATTCATGTTCTTCCAATATTTCACTTTCAATTACTTCAAGCTGAACATCTTCTTTGCGCAATGGGACCATATCATATTGGTTTAGATCGACAAATAGATTGATGACTGATTCATTTTCTTGATATGCATCTCATGGTTTGGACTATCAACTTCTTCATGTGGTTTTTCTGCCTCTGGAATATAATCATACGCATTTCTTGATACAAACTTCTCGACTATCCGCCATGGATTTCCATACTCCAGATCATCTACATAAAAAACTTGATTTGTTTGGCATGTGAGAACGAAAAGATCGTCCTGATACCATTTGCAAAATGTATTGAAACTTACAAAATATTCATCTTTACGCACTCCCAACCTAGGATTTGAGACATCCCACCAATTACATTTAAATAATCAGACCATATATCCCCCCACATACTTTAATGCTATGATATCTTCTACAATTCTGTAAAAATCGATATTATCATCTTCATGGCTTCCTCCGATTATGACCCCACAATTTTGAGTTTTCCTATATCATTCTCTGTCTGCTGTGTGAAATCTATATACACACACCAAACATCCTAAATATTAGATGGCCCACTTAGACGGACCACATGCCAAAGCATACACTTCTGGTGAGATTTCACCTGAATATTCACCATATTTCGATGCAACCTACATAAATAAATATTATTCTACTTATATCAATATCATATATAAATATGGTGACATTCAAGGTATAAAGTTCAAAATAATTGTGCATGTTTTTTTTAGTAATACCGTATGTTCAAATCATGAAGCAAATTCTTTTTCGTACGTCTTTTCTACGTCAGTCACACCATTCATGCAAAGTAGTTGTATATGTTCGCTACGCATGTTAATGTGAACTATTAATTTGTGTCAATATATACTATATTATTATAAATGCACTTAAAAATACTATTAAATTAGATGATCATTATTAACCTTAAATAGTGTTTAATCTCTTCACGGTTATTCAAGACATACCATCGAGCTCTTTCAAACTCTCGCCCACATAGGTTATAGCTCACTTGTGCACCTATGGGACGTACTTTCTGGGAAAACATAGTAAATGCTGATGAAACTCCCATTTGTTTACCTTCATAATTTCGATCCGGTCTCGTAAATCTAGTATCAACCCTATGAAAATACATTAAACAAAATATATGACATTCATTATAAATATATGACTCTGTGATCGATCTTTCCGGACGAGCCTTATTCCCCATAGATCGTTTAAGTTTTTCCAAAAACCGTTCAATTGGATACATACATCTATACTGAACGAGGTCAACAACTAACGCCTCATGAGATAGATGCACAACCAAATGAACCGCTACATCAAAGAATGAAGGTGGGTACAAACTCTCCAACTTGCACAATATCAATGCAATGTCAACTTCCATTTTTAATAAGGCATCAACTTTCAACGTTCTACTACAAATACTCCTGAAAAGTCACCCTAATTCTGTGAGAGCTGTACGAACATCTCGAGTAAGCTTTCCACGCACACCAACTAGCAACAATCGCTATAGAAATATATGGCAGTCGTGACTTTTGAGACCAATTATCTTCTAATCATGAGTTCGGACACATCTTGACATGTTCGAAGCATAACTATCGGGTAATTTGATTGTTATGAACTAATCATAGAATTTCTTTCTCTCATTACTTGAGAGTGTATACCATCCAAGGGGCATATAAGTTGACGACCCTGTATCTTATAAATGCAACTCTGATTTTATTCCCAACTCTTTCAAATCTTTACAAGAGTTAACTATATCTTTTGTCTTCCCTTATATTGACATCAGGGTGTCCAAAATATTCTCACATATATTTTTTTCAATGTGTATAACGTCTAAATTGTGATGTAGTGTCAAGGTAGACTAGTATGGCAGCTCAAAAAAATACTTTTTTTTGTCTAATTCAATTCCATTGCTTGTCGTTTCCTCTTTCGACATTTTGCATCCTTCCCAAATCTGTTGTTTGGAACATCTTCCAATTGCGTGAGAATATCAACGCCAGAATACTCTGGTGGTGATGATCGGC
The DNA here is from genome assembly GCF_018687715.1 of Carya illinoinensis. NCBI lineage: Eukaryota > Viridiplantae > Streptophyta > Magnoliopsida > Fagales > Juglandaceae > Carya > Carya illinoinensis. The sequence continues at coordinate 29,739,545 of NC_056752.1, read as the reverse complement.
ACTCAACCCTTTCCTCAAACATTACTCTATTTGAACGCCATCTTTGATCATGAGGTAGATATCTATGATATCCCATGAAACATAATTTTCGGCTATTCGTTAACCATTGAGACTATGAATCTTTGTTACAAATAGGACAAACCATTTTTCCTTTTGTGCTCCACCCAGACAAGCTCCTGTATGCTGGAAAATCATTTATTGTCCAAAGTACTGCAACATGCATATTGAATTCACGCGATAAGGCCACATCATATGTATTGACACCTTGTTCCCACAACTCTTTCAACTCTGCCATCATTGGCTGTAAATATACGTCTATTTCATTTCCTAGTGACATTGACCCTAGGATCAATAGAGTCATCATAACATAAGGATACTTCATACACTTCCATGGTGGCAAATTATAAGGCATTAATATGACAGGCCAGGTGTTATGAAAAGTGCTCATATTGCCAAATGGATTAAAGTCATCAGTTGCTAAACCAAGATGTACATTGTGAGGTTCTCCGGTAAACCATGGATACTTATCATCAAATTTCCTCCATTGTAAGGAATCTGCAGGATGCATGAGGAATTGATCATTTTGAACTCTTTCTGTGTGATGCCAAGTCATATCTGTCGCAGTCATCCAGGAAGTACACAATCTTTGATGTCGATGAATCAACGGAAAATGTCTCAATAATTTATGGGGTACATTACACTTATCTGATATCCATCTTGACTCATGACACACTAGAGATGAATTAAATTCTGCATATTACTTTCAGAAGAGAACACAATCATTCTTACATGTGTGGATGATATTATAATCAAATCCTAAGTATGACTGTTCATCCGGGTTTCAGACCGGATATCCGAATATACCAGGCTTGAAACCCGGGTTTTAAATCCGGATTGGGTTTCGGCCCGGGTATACCTGGTTATGACTCGGTCCAGAACTCGGGTGAATCTGGATTTTTTAAAACCCGGAAATCCGGATACTAGGTTTACCCCTTTTTTTTTTTTTTTAATTCTTCTCTACGTGTTTCGATTCGATTTTGAGGCAATTGTTCTATTTTCTGTGAATCTATTTGTTGAGAGTGTTTTGCTTTTTGGTTTGGAATCTTACAAAGTTAATGGTTAAGCTCGGTGAGTTCTATGGCTACTCCGTTACTCTGAGGTGTCAGTCACCGGGCGGAGATTTGGAAACTCTAGTTTCAATCACCTCCAATGAAGATTTGGCCAATATTATTGAAGAATACGATCGAGCTTCGTCGTCGGTGTCCCATTCTCTGAAAATCAGAGTCGTCTTTTCACCGACGAAATCTCTCAAGAAAATCTCCCCTCCTACATCGACTACTCCTAGAGTCGTTGACCCACCCTATGTGTAAGGATCTTCCGCTTGTATCGGCTGGTTTGTTGAAGAACTCAGGGGCATATCACCTCTTCCCGCGTATTCGAAATTGCTTTGAAAAAGCTTATCGCTGAGGCATATCACTTTGTGTCTGTATTCCTGGGGTGTTCCTCACTTTAATTACTTGCGCCGGGCCCCAAAATATAGAAACGTATCAAGGAAATTACACACCAAGCTAAGATAAATTGAGGGTGTCATTTCGACTGGAGAAGCCAGTGTTTACACGACTGATGAGGGAGAGAGAGAAGCAGCGGCGGCTAGGGTTTCAGAATCTCAGATGAACGAGAGAGAGGGGGGAGGGGATATGCAGGGGAAAAAAACATAAATGAAACCGGGTATTGGGTTTTTAATCCGGTACCTAGATTTTAAATTCATACCTGGACCTACGGTCCGGGTTTTACTATTCGGGTTTCGGCCCGTATTAAATCCGGGCCAAAACCCGAAACCAGAATCTGGTAAATCCGGATTCCGGACCGGATGAACAGTCCTAATCCTAACCCTCACTTCAATTTTTTCGCTTCATAAAAATTTTGATGTACTACAATATCATGTGGGAGAGCCTCTTTAAATAATTCAAGCAGCATATCGATGGCCTTTGCAAAAATACGATAAATAGACTTAGTATGGAGTAGTCTGACAGTGAATGACAACTTGTTATGACGAGTGCACCCTTCATATAATTCTCGTTGTGCATCCTTCCATAGTGTTCCAAAGTCTTCATTTCCCTCAAATGATTGTGTAGATGTTCCTTCTCCATATCTGGCACCAAATATGCCTGTGCCAAGATCCCCTAACATCTCGGTTATATCTTCTTCATTATCATAACTATCATCAGAAACATCAATATTTATGTCTTCCATGTCGATCTCATTATATTCATCCATCTAATTGAACTGACTGTCAAATCTAACTCCTTTAGGCAATGGTTCGCCGTGTAAAACTCAATGTGAGTATTTATGATCAATTCCATTTACAAATAAATGATCCTCCACTATGATCATATTATATGAACTAAGGTTTTTGCACTTATTGCATGGGCATCTTATAAATCCTTAACTGTCAGCACTCCCACAAGCAAATTTTAAGAAAGACTTCACCCCTTGTTCATACTACTTATAGTCTCAACCAAGTCTATCTCCCAACAACATCCAACTCTTATCCATCTATAAAGAAAAAACCCCAATTCATGGGATAAACACTATCAAGAAACTTTTACAATATACGTGTTTAATTACCATCTATTTTTAAGATAGTTGGTCCTATCTTATTCGAAAGACTATCATCTATATTGTATATATACTCAGTCCAAAACTCATATGTTAGCATTTTTTAACAGTATTTCCTTACAATTCTCCAAGTATGTTAGTCATGATAAGTCGTCGACCCTATTCATGGGTCAAGAAACTTACAAACCACATAACCGAAAAATGTAAGAAAATGCTAAACTAAAATTTTAATTGACTAACATGGAAGTTTTAACTTAATATATATGCCATATAGATGATAGAATCTCAAATTGTCCACTTTGGACAATTCAAGAGTTCCAAAACATTCTTTAAGAGAATATTTGGCGACAACTCTCGAACAGGTTTAAAGTTTAACTGCATGTAAAATAACTAGCAAATCCAACAGCTCAGTAGTAAACATAACAATTGTTATAATTACATTCCAAATCACAAATACATTGCAAAATTACATTACAAGTATACATTCGCATAGATTTTAACATTCGAATGGAATTTTAGGTCATTCGAAATGAATTTAAGGTCATTCGAACTAAAGATGATATTTGCCAACACTTATTCGAACGGATTGGAATCCATTCAAATAAGCAGTTGTCAAACACTCGACAAATAGAATCAAACTTCTTCACTTTAATTAGATTGCATAATTATTTTTTAGATCAACAGTATACTAATGGCAAGCAGCAGCGGAAGAAAACGATTCCGACCCCAGACAGGGCAAAGTAGCGAAGCAGCTCCTTCTCAGCAGGCCGTGAGGCCTATACTAGCTGCGCTGGAGATCATTCTGAATGACTTCCGCAATCTCACTTAGGAGGGACAGAGCATACATGACATCATCACAGATGGCTGATGGACCCCAATCTGTCAGCAAAGGGGCACAACATATCCTGAAATGGTCAGTGAGTTTTACCATGCCATGGGGGAGCAGTCTAGTGATGTTTTGTGCTACAACTTAGTAGTCTAGGGAGTGAGTATTATCTTCACTCCCCGCGTTATTGCTGAGTTTCTTGATCTACGGCGGGAGTCCGGTGCATATCTTGCAGTAGCAGCAGCGGCAGCACCGAGAGCAGTGATTGCACCATCTGATGAGGAAACACCAGCCGTATCCTCATCGCCAGCACCGAGTGTAGAGACCGTAAAGCTGGATGCTGGCTCAGATGATAGTGAGAGTGGCGATGAGGTACTTGATGATAGTCTCACATATGATCAGGTTCGTGAGTGAGACCTTTCGGCTCCTCCATATAATGGTAGTAAAGAGATCCGACAGGTTGACTGTATAGCATTTTTCAGAATGCTTAATTTGATTTTCAAGTATAACATTGATCCGAAAAAATACAATACTGATTTTGGAATTGAGTGGGCTAGATTTTTGTTACAGATAGCACAGAGGGAGTCGATTGATCTGGCATTGTATTTCTTCCTTCGCATTCAAATAGAGTCACGCTATTCGGGTGAAGGTAGTATACCATTTGCACTGCTGATATCTAACCTCCTACTCCAATTGAGAGTTACAGTGACTTTGAGTGAGCAGAGGTCGCCACAAATGGGGCCTGTTAACAAGATCATATTCAGCAAGGGTAAGGGTCACTTGCCGAAGACTCATGCAGTGCAGGATTTGCTTCCGCCTACTGATCCAGCTTTTACTGCTGCTGCCCGTGTTGAGAGACAGCATGCTGGGGTTACTTTGAATGAGCTGGTACAAGCTCTATTGGCAGAGCACTGCCAAATTATAAAGCAGGAGTTCATTGAGCCCATCATGGAAAAACTTAGGGACCTAGATGGATGCTTATATACCTTACAGGAGGATTCTGATTTACTTAACAAATAGATATTGTTAGTTATTATTATACTTTTTTATGTTGTATAGAACGTCTAACTCCTTTTGGGATGTAATTAATGTATAGTTTTTATTTTTAGTGTTTGCTAGCCTCTTTATTGTTAATTATATTTTCTTTTCATTATACTTAATGTTCACGATAATAGAAAAAATGACACTATCTTTAAAGTAATATTTATTTAACTGAAATATTTTTAAATTAATTACATAAAATTAATTTATGAATTCATAAATATTTTAATTCATTGTAAATCATAATATATAATATATAGACATTTTTATTTACTTTGAAAATGATAACAAATTAATAGAAAATTTATGTATTATTACAATTTTAACAATATATTATTACAATAAAATAATACCGTTCGAACAAGATAATAACCATTCGAACATATTATATTGCATTCAAATAGATTAATTATCTGTTCGAATTAAATTTTATTAGTTCGAACAGTTTAGACCTTTGGAGATAATCTAATTAGTCCCAGAATCTCCAGTTCGAATTAATATGTATTCGTTCGAATGAGTTTATAAAGTTTTCCATATTTTAAGATGAAATTTAAATTTCATCTCTAAAAAGTATTTTTAGAGATGAAATTAATTTCGTCCCTAACAAATTTTGTCCCTAAAAATCAAATTTGTTGTAGTGCTTATATATCCAACGATCATGGCATTTAAACAGGGTCTAGTATAAATATGCCAAGCATGGATTTACCAATATGTCGTTTGAATCTGAGTTAACCAATTTCACATTGAATAGAATTAAGATTAGCCGTTAATCAACAGAAACTCAAGATCACTGAGATTCCAAAAAGATGCAAAACAGATAGAAAACTCTAAGGGCCCGTTTGTTTACCAAGATTAGATGAAAACATCTCATCTTGCACTGTACATAGATGAGTTTTGCGTAACCAAACAAACATCCAGCACCTTATTTTATCTCAGAAGATTTCTGCAGTTTTTAACCACCATCTGACAAAAAACAGTAAAAAGTAAAGTAAAAAGAACTTTATACAGGAAAAGGCACTGGCTTCGTCCTCATCTCTTCCGTATATTTTTTCTCTCTCTCTTTTTGAAAACACAGCAATGCCATTGTAGCCTTCGCCCCAGCCATGAGAAACGGCACCCATTTTGCAATAAACCACCCCCATGTCGCCTCTCGTTCCGGTGTTGCGCCGCAGTATTTTCAGTCCAAGCACTGATACATCTAGACAACATTGGGGGTCGACGGGGATGTTGGAGCCAAATAGAAAGGTATTTGTACCATCTGAAGATTTTTTTGATTCTTTCCCGCTGAGTACAAATTGTTTTCCCTCTGCACATTTTTTTAGCTATAGTGGTAGAGTACTATAGATTCCCCACGCCTCTGAAGTTATCTGTGGGGGAATCTACTTTTCTCGATTTCCCTTATCAAAAACAGTCCATTCCGTTTCCTTCCCCATGCACATTTCCTCCTATAAATTCAAAATGACCCCACTCAGCAGACCCACCACCTCCACTGCCTGGAAGCGTCGCACCGGCACCCCTAAGACCACCATTAAACGGCGCATATTTTTCGAAGTCACCACGGCTCCTAAGACACGATCAGTGAAGGTAATATATTTTTGTGCACTTACTAATTATGCCACTACCATTTGTTTTATATATATATATTTGATATTTTTATAATCTCATATTTTGCTTTAGTTTGAACAAATAGTCGATTTGAGTATCAATGCTTTAGCATTCACCTGTATATGGATCAGAAACTAGTCATTACCCAACAATTAAAAAATGTTTTCTAGAGTTCTATCACGCCACATGCATTGATAGCCATTACAAACATCTATTCTTTATGATGTTGTTTCCTGGAATGATGATCATTACTTGCCCAAGTCAAATACAATGATTCATGAAAAATGCACTTTTCTACTTTTATCTCGAATCTTGGATTCTCTTTATTTTTTTGTTGGTTTTTGTTTTCCTAACTAATTCATGAAAGTGACATTAAAATCATTTTTCTCATCTAGTCAAAAGGAAATGCCACGTTCTTGATTCAACATACATAAAACCATACCATGGAAATGATGGCTCCAGTAACATCCGCCTAATTAACGCAAGAAAGAAGTTTAGTACAAATCCAAAAATACTTTTAGTACTTGCAGAACCAGAGTATTCAACTCTGCCTGCCTATTTCTTCAGAGCTAGCATGTCCCATTACATATTACAATAATAACTCTATTGTAATATAAAACATGCACACCCATAGTCAGCAAGTACTCTTCACATATAATTATCACTAGGACATGTGTAATGTTGTAGAAATTTATACAGGTAAGATACTACATATATATAGGAGAATGTTTCTCAAATTCAGCTTTGCTAATTTGTTGTTGAACAAGGAAATATTTAATGATATTGGCTCATTCATAAATGCAATATTTTTGTTCCACACTATTGAAAAAAATAGTAAGCAATGAAAGTTTCTATCCTTTATAGAGGATTGCTGATTGGTTTTATAATCACTTTGCTCGACCTTTATTATAAACTTGAAAACCATTAGGAATGAATGCTAAAAGTAGGCTAATGTCCATCGTGTATTATTTATATTTTCAGCATTGATAGCAATTATTTTTGTTAGGGACATATATTCATTATTATTATGTTAACCGTTGTATCCATCAGCTTTGAGTATAGATTTATGCAAACTTTTTACCTTGTGCTTCTTTCGATTATAGCCATACCAACTACGCTCCTATCGAGGAAGGCACCCACCAAAGGTATGAGTTGAAATTGCTCATTTTCACTTGCTGGATTTCTTGTTATAATCTTATGTGTTAATGGAAAATGGGATGATCTTGGATTGATGCGATGACATTTTACAAATTATTATATTTGACTTTGCATTAGCTATATTTTTCAACTCTTGCTTTTTTGTCATTCTCGGTGAATAATTTGTTGCTGGATTTTTAAGTAGAGTTAACTTGTATGCATAATAGCAATATTGGGTCACTTATGATATATATATAGATCCAAAACTGCCTTCCTACACTTATGCTATATACTGCTGGATTATTTTACCCAACTGCCTACCTACACTTATGTAATATATTGCTAGATACATTTACATTAGGTTGATTAATGGTGACCAATAGGGTTGTTAGTTAACCAACAACATTATTTCCATACTCAGAATGTTATTTCTTAATCATCTTATGTATATATGTATATTGTTACTATTGGCTTTAGCTACTTCACATGGATGATCCGGAAAATACACACATTGATCGTGAGCTTTGGTCAGATGAGATGGAGGAAAAGCTGATTGATCTGTTGTATGCAGATGCCCTTATTGGTGCAATAAGGGTAGGGAGGATTACCTCCCGCGACCATGCTATTTATGCTCAACGCCTGACAGCGATGGGCAGAAGCAAATATGATGCTAGTCAAATTAAAGGCAAAATACATAGGCTCAAAGGCAAGCAGCGCCTTTTCTCCGACCTAATCAGCCAAACTGGCATGGGTTGGGATCCACAGACCGGAACAGTCATTGCTAGTGATGAGCATTGGTCCCATGCTATTAGGGTAAGCACTTAGCTCTAGTATTTGAACAATTACGAAATATAGTATGTTAAATTAGGTTGACGCATAGTTATCCAATTAGAATATTAATAATGACTATTACGTTTGTGTTAGGCAAAATCACAATGGAAGAACTTTCACCATGCTGGCTGCCCTAAGTACGAGGAGCTATGCACTATTTTCGGGGCGTCCATAGCCACTGGGGCACATGCGCATGCGTCAACTCAACCACCGCCAACTGCTGAGGAGGAGGTCCAGCGTGATGAAGATATGCGAGATCGCACCAATGTGCGTCGTCGCATGAATGTGGGCAATCAAGATGGTGTGGTGATGGACAGTCCTGAGATGGACGGCTTGTTCGGATATGGGCAATCATCCGTGTCTTCGGGCCAAAATCCACGTCGTCGAAGGAAAGGGGCCACCCCTGGGTTACAACAAGAGATGTCGAACTGCCTGTCCGAGCTAGCGCAGACTTTCATAGCGAGACGGAAGCGCTATGAGGAAGGGGATGAGGCTTCAGGTTCGAAGCGCAGTAGAAGCACACATAGTTCCAAGAGTGATGCTCATTTTGATCAGCACACTCAATGTGTAAAATTACTGCAAGAACTTGAACCTCCACTGCTGCCAGAAAATTTCCTTCGGGCTTACAACTCATTGATGGTCAGCAAATATCAAAATGGCTTCCTTGCGTTGGAACCTATAAATAGGAGACTTTGGGCCATGAGCCTTTGAACATGCTTTGGCGGGTGGCCATGCATAATTTAATTTATCTATGATATGGACTTTTTATTTCTTGGTTTTAATTTTCTATTAGTATCTATGGAGTGATGCAAAAACATGGTTAATGGTTAATTTTCTATTAGTAACTATGCTTTGTGGAATGTTTATGCCAAACTGCTTTGTTAATGTTAATGTGTTTATAAAATTTTCAGTTACCATTAGTTTATTACTTACAAACAGAACTGCTCGTGGGGTAATATCATGCATATGTGGAATGTTCGAATATGGAATTGAAGCAATATTATGTGCCAAATCTGTGAATATGGAATTACAGCTAATCTATGATTTTACAACTAATGAGTATGAGGCAAATATTCTGGGCACATGGGCATGCTTCAAAATTATTATCTCTTCTATCTTCAATCACTAATATCTTTTGAATAAAAATAAATTTATATTTCGATTATGATCGTATATTTTAGTTCATTAGTTCATTCCTCTCCTCCATTAACTTTAATTTTATCTAGCAATTGGTGACATATTTTTCACTACAGTAAAGACGCACTTCGACAATGGATAGTGATAATCTCTCAGCGGATAGTTCGTCAATGGATGATGAGAGCAATGAAGGAGAGGTAAACTCTGAGTTAGGGTCAAGTTCTAGTGGTTCTGACTTTGAGCATGAGGCGTATTCAATCGTCGTGCTTATTCGAATTATGTGTGATGAAATGGGCATTAATCTTAGAATGCCCCAACACAATATTGGTTTACGTGGCCATCAATATATTTACGAAATACTACATGGTAACCCCATAAATTGTAAAGAGTTGTTTCGATTAGAGGTGGACACATTTTGGGCATTATGCTCGACCTTGCGTGGAGAAGGATTTTTAATGGATTCCAGACGTGAGGTCAGTGTAGAGGAAGCAGTAGCCATCTTTTGTATTTTGGTGGGACATGCACAAGGGCAACGTATGGTGGCGGACAGGTTTCAACATAGCAGTGAAACCATTAATCGTCATGTGCGTACAGTCATGAATGCGCTATGTGAGCTTGGGAGGCATATTATTAGGCCAACGCACACAGACGAACCTCATCCCTATATTGCGGGCAACCCTCGGAATATGCCATGGTTTGAGGTAAGCAACATCATTTTTTTACTTCTGCATTTTCATGTTATTGAATTGTAAGTGGAAATAACAATTAAAAAAAAAAGGAAAAAATAAGTCTGGGCATTTCTTGGATTTTTTTTTGTGGTGTTACAGGGATGCATTGGGGCGATAGACGGAACGATGATCGATGCGATCGTACCGACTGAGGTACGTGAGGCATACAGAAATCGGAAAGGACGAGTTGCACAAAATGTGTTATGTGCATGTGATTTCGACATGAAGTTCACATTTGTGTACACAGGATGGGAGGGTACAGCTCATGATGCACGTGTCTTAATTAATGCGATGACTCAGTCAAACATCAATTTCCCAACTCCGCCCCCTGGTAAACTTCTAACTAGTAAATTATTTTTTACTCTAGACTTGGGGATTATTTTATTCGAATTCCTTGAATAGTGTTCATAGTATTTTCAACTTTACACTGTTGAATACCACACAAATGTGTACAGGTCGCTATTATCTTGTGGATTCGGCATTTGCACTTTCTCTTGGATATATGCCACCATACCCAAGAGAACGATATCATAGAAGCGATCGGCATAATCAGCGTACATTCACTAGCTATCGAGATTATTTTAATTTTCGTCATTCGTCATTGCGGAATGTTATTGAGCGCACCTTTGGTGTGATGAAAGAACGCTTTAGAATTTTAAGTTTAATGCCTTCTTACTCAGTTGGGAGGCAAGGGAAGATCATAAACGCATGTTGTGCACTACATAATTTTATTAGAATTACAACACCAAATGACTGGTTGTTTGCGGACGCACATAGCATGCGGATCTGCCTTAACCAGTCATCTGGCCCGACTGACGCTGCATCATCATCTCACCAAGCAAACATGACAAGTGCATCAGCCCAAGCAATGGGTACAATACGAGATAATATTGCACTATCAATGTGGGCAGCTATGGGTGAGAATTGAATATTAGTACTTTCAAAAATTTATGTAATGGTGTAGTTTGTATTGGAGGTACATAATTTTGTGAGTGGAATATGTAACTTGATACATTACACACTTGAAATTTGAAGTTATTTGTGACTCTCCGCTCAATTATGCAATTTGGAGTTTTAATAGGAATTTGTAATTCGATGTAGAAAAAAAATCTCCAACACTTTAGGGACATATATAATTATTTATTACAATTCATATAATTATTCTAATTTATAATAAGGAAAAAAATTTCGAATTTTCTATATATAGAAAAATAAATAGGTCATTTCTATTTATAATATGCTAATATTTATAAATAGAAAAGAATTTCAAATTTCCTATATATAGAAAAATAAATAGGTCATAATTAGATTAATATTCTAATTTAAAAATAGTAAAAAATTTCGAATTTCCTATATATAAAAAAATAAATAGGTCATAATCAGAATAATATTCTAATTTATGAGATGAAAAAAATTTCGAATTTCCTATTTATTTTAGAAAAATAAATAGTTCATAATTAGACTATGTTTTAAAACATAATTATTTTTCTAGATTATATAGAAATTTCGGAAATTTTGGGATAATCAAAAAATATTTATACATTATTTTTCAATTACTCATCAATATATCATTTTTTTATTAATATATTAATAATTATATAATCAATAATTAACCAATCATTGGTGGGACCCATCACTTTATCAAATCCCAAAAAGTCAACACTATCTCATCTCACTATCCAAACATACTTTATTTTACAAACTATCTCATCTCATCTTAACTCATCTAATCTCATTACTATTTAAAATATCTTATCTTATCTCATCTGAACTGTGTATCCAAACGGGGCCTAAAAGTAAAGTTTATTGATAAAATTCGAAATCAATTTCTAAAAACCATAAGTCGAGCTTAAATAGCTACAAAAATATGGAGTTATAAGAATTTTGCTTGAAAAGGGAGAATCTTGATTATTCCATAAAAATAAAAAATGTAATAAAATAAGAATCCTACAAAAAATCTGGCCCAAATTGAATCAAAATCATCTCTCTAAAACTGAAACTGAAATATTTCCAAAAGCTAAAAAGTAACCCAAAGTGGCAGTTAGAAGCGGAAAATGAATTTTTTGGGGTCAAAATGTAAATCACAAATTGTATATGGTGATCACGATGTGCGTGCCTAAAAAGTTTCTCTAATTAGGGTCTTATGCTCAATTATGATACCCATAACCAAAATTATGATCAAATCACTCATGACACATGCACAAGAAAAATTATATTTTTCTTTTTTACTGTCATTTATCTCTTGATGTGACATCAAATAACTGGCTCATAAATGGATTAATATAGCAAGTAATCTCCAATTATTAAACACCATATAATGGGATGGTGTGAGCTAGGATGATGGTAAAATGGATGGTGGGTAGCATTACGCCATGTGCAATATTGTTGTCCCAATTTGAGGAATATTCACCATCACTTGCCAGCTTCGTGAGGTAGTCCAACGCTCTTAATGTACGTAGAATCTGTTAAATCTATATCATCATATCTGAATACCTTGCAACACAATCTCATCTCACTTACTAGATCTAAGACATTTGGCCGGATGATAAATCTTTTCAACAAGTTCTATCTTTGTGATCTTTTCAACATATATATCTACATAGAAGGTAATTCAATTACGAGTTCCCTTGCTAAATGTGGAGTTAATGGTAGTTCAAATCCTATTTTTTATCCTCTAATTTACCGGAGGTACCTAAGGGCAACAACAAACTAGACCTTGTTGGATTTCCATATTAATTTAACTGGCACAAAGTATAAATACATGTCCTGCAGGTCTTTCTTGTAATCCATCATTCTCTTGTTTCTTAGTGTTGGGATTTCTATAAATCTTTACGACTTTCTTTGTAATATCAAATTCACTTTTAATAAAATTTGGGAGACCATCTTCATTTAACCAAATAAAAAGGAAAAAGAAAACTCTCCCTATTCTTTTTCACATACATATGCATGCATGACAGAATTCGAATAGGACAAGTTCCTTTAATCCCATTTTTAGGTCGATGAGTGGTAAACCTAAAAGAAGAAAAGACACTTAAATATGTCATCTTCTCGAATCCTTCACACATGCATCCGGTCAATGGGGAAAGTTTTTCAAAAAGAATCTTTTCTTTCTTTGTTTTGTGAGCTTGCCGGTCGTGATCGAGAGTTCTCATATGAGAATATAAAAATTCTTTCCTTTATAAGATCCTCATGATGAATGCATCATGATGAATGAAGGGCTTAATATTGCTTTAGTACTCTGTTCAAAGAATGTACTCATAACTGATCGAAATGCATGATGACCAACTTTAGTGTCATGCATGCATTGAGATAAGATCAGATCGATGGCTTTTTCCTTTTCCTCCTTGTCCGTTAAAAATCAAAAGCGTGGTTTGAAAAATATCTCTTTCTCATGATCTTCTACTAATTAAAGAATTGATCAAAAGAAGATCGATATTTACCGCGTGCGCGACGATGGACGTCCAAATTAGTACTTAAAACTTAAACCAAGTTGTGATCATACGTCGTCTCATGTAACAGCTTATATTGCAAAATGTAAAGTCTCAAAAATCAAAGCGACAATATGCATTATATATTCATATAATAAATATATCGAAAGTTCATGTTTTAGTCTTGATAATAGACATTAATTTGAGTAGTAGTTCACGAATTCACGAAATAAGAAATGTACCTAATTACATGCATGCACCTATATATATATATAGAGAGAGAGAGAGAGAGAGAGAGAGAGAGAGAGAGAGAGAGAGATCATATGTACGTTTGGGTGGATCGATATCAAACCTCTCATTGCAAATAATAATAATGCATGTAAACCAAAATGTCTTTTCGAATATGCATGTGCATCCAAACATATTCATGTATATTAGCTGAACTTTACTCAGTCGATTAAACTTTTTGACTGAGAGTGGAAGACCCACCTACGCTATAATCATGATCTTCATTATCTTTTTAATTATATATGTCATGCACGACTAGCTATAGCTACCTAGCTACTGTCGTCCCAGCCAGAAGAATATTATACATATATATAATCAATATTATTCAATAATATTGGCTTATAAATGGCCGGCCCCACTCTCTATTTAAAATTAACTAAGTACTCTTTTATAACATATGGTTTCATTAAAGCGTAGATATAATTGTGTCACGACTATTTTTTGTCCCACAATTCACTCAAGGGATTAGTTAATATATATTGATCTTTGGACTCGATCTTCTTTTCTTTGTGCGTCAGATATAAGTTCAATATAAATTTATTAACAAGGCCAGATCATTTGTTCTAACCTACCTACGTTTTTTTTTTTAAAGAAATTATATATAAATACTTGAATATAAATATTGCATGAAATGGACGTGTTAAAGTATTTATTGATGTCTGTGTTAAATTTTTTTCAATCAATATTATTATAAAGAATAATGTTAGAATGATAGTCCATTTAACCGCTCATATATTTAATTTTTTTAAAAATATTTTTTATTTAATAATTAAGAAAATAAATATTAGTATATTTATATTTTTTATTTTTTAAAAATATTTAAAAATATATATAAAATAAAAAAATATTATATAATTTATGCTAGAGACTCACCAAGTGGACAAGTTGAAGGGCAGAGTAGCGCTGCCCGGCCAAAAACTTGACCCGTTCCTAATCTGTACGTAGTACTTACTCTAGAACACCACCTTTTTCTTCCTGTTTGAATATAATATAGTTATGTGCCCTATAATTTCTTATATTTTTCATTGCTATGTTTGACCTTCGTACTCTGTTTATAAAAGTCCAACACTCTTTATTCAAACGAAAAAAGTCCCAACACTCATGAAAAGCGATCTCTAGGGTGTAACAACTACAAAAAAAAAAAAAACAGATTTTTACGATCAATTAATAGTAATAAAAAGATTATTAATAATTAATTTTAATTGTAATTATCTATTTTTCTTATAGTGTGCATACACATATATATAGTTATAGTTATAGTTATATTATATACAGTTATTTTTATAATTTTTTTTAAATTTTATTAATTTGACTGATTAAAATAGTTATTTTATATTTAAAAAATGACGTAGTCAATCATATCAATAGAATATATAAAATAATATATAAAATTGATTATACATAAAATTTTTGATATAATATAATAAATAATATTTATAATTTTAGAGTGTACAATTTTTATATACTCCTTTTAAAAAAATAGATAAATCTAATACTCATATAAAAAAAATTATATTTTGATGATGATCCCTATATATTTTTTTAAAAGGGAATAAACGAGAAATCCTGTACACTACATAATTGTAAGTATATATAGGAAAAAATTTCTTGCAAATATATTTTGTGTATCAATTTACGCATCGATATTGATATACAGAACATATATTTAAAGAGACAATGTAAAATTAAAGATGAAAATAATTTTCATAAAATAGAAGATTTTTTATATTTTTTAAATAAAAAATTATCAATACATGAATTATACACAAAATGCGTTTATATATAACAAAAACTCATATATCTTCTATATATAAAAAGTGTGTATGAAACGGAAAATCTTATTTTAACGGTTTTTCTTGTTTTTCCGTTAAAGTTAACACCGTTTGTTTTAACGGTTTGACACATAAAATGAAGACATAAATGTTGAGAGAGATAGCATTCAATGTTGTTATATGATTTATTAATCTCAATAATTATAATACTTAATAGTTTATATAATAATAAGTAATTAAAGATTAGTTATTATATTTTTCTCTTTCTCCTTAACATATACACGTGTATTAGGTGCATAAGACGTGAATCTCTAAGTATAATATACGTGTATTATACGTTTCATTAACTCAGATTATTGAGTATTCCAAATTTAAAAATCTCATATAATATATAATATAAGTGTGTTTAATCAAAGTTTTTTTTTTTCTCCATGGTAGTAGGACGTAGCTTCCGCTAAGTCATATTCCATACGTGGGCTTGCTATAATAGGCACGTGACAAAGGCCGTGATCCTTGATTTAATCAATAAAGAGTAAATTCGACCAACAATTTCAAAATATATTTTATGATTTATATATATGCTATATATAGAAAATATTATACCACAAATTTTATAAAAAGATTATGTTTTAACTTTATGTTGTCCCTGATCGACTCAACCAACAGTAAAATAAGAATTTCAATGTTGTCTCTATTGATTGTCTACAGGATGACATAAATTGATGAATTATAATACAAACATCAAACGACACATATTTTGAACTACCGTTTGTGTTAGACTTTTATTAAATTTTTCGTATACATCTTTGCTAAAATTATAGATGTTATAAATATGTATTGGATTATATGATACTTTGAACTAATTTTTTTATTTTCTCCAATATGCCTTAAATTATTAAGTGACATCAATAATTTTTATAAAATATATATTATTTTTTACAAATAATCATTTTATAAAATTAGACAAAAGTGCTTTGCACGTTACTCTCACCTAATATATATATATATATATATATGTATGTATGTATGTATGTATGACATTATCCATATATATTTATATATATATATATATATAAATTAAGATCAGGAATGGAGACGTACGGACAGAGCTAGTTGCTTACACGTGTTTCATTCCTGAAGGTAGATTTTTGGTCGGTTATCTATAATTTTGCTGCCCATACAATTTGAGTCCGCGTATCTACGTTTCTGCTCACATTTTTATGTTCGTTTGTAAATTTCACAGGCCATTTTCCTTCTGACAACTTTAGGAGGAGAGGTCCAAATTATTTGGTACATGTCTTAATCTGAACAAACAGACCAGACTGATGTCTGACTTTAATTGTGTAAAGGTCCTGCTACATGTCCTCTTTCCTTCCGTTGCTTCTCCAAATATTTATGATCTGCAACGTACGTCTAGGGATCATAATAGCCTAGGTTTCTTAAGACGCAATCTCTAATTAATATTCTCGACGATCACGGTCGATCGGGACGTAACATTAATGGAAGCTCAGGCAGCATTTCTTTCTTAGGATTAATATTCCGTCTAGGTTTCTCCCTCACAATCCAATTATATTCTCCTCTATTTTAATTTTCAAATTTTTATTTAATAATTAAAGAAATGATTGTTTTTTTTTTCTTTTATAAATGTTTAAAAATATTTAAATAATAATAATAAGTAAAAATACACTATGGATCGAACATATTCAACAGCACACGCTAGATGACATAATATATAACAGCGTCTTTCTTTCTTGAGTGAGATATGAATAATGGTAAATGAAAATAAATATATATACAAAAAAAAAAAAATGAAAGACTCCAATAAACACCCGAAACAATCGTACTTATAACAATGCTGAGAATAAAGCCAAAATCTACGACGAGAAATTGGTTGCTAGAGGTTGATCAAGCTAGGAAGTGTAGATAAAGTTATTACAAAAATAATGATTATTTGTGACGAATTATATCTACGAAAATGACTATCTGCGATTAAAATAGACTTATTTTAATTAAAAAATTAATTATTTTGTAGAAAATAAATGACAACAACTGGATAATTTTCTTGCAGTGAGTAGTACTACTCCAAGTTGATGGATGGAAGAGAGTTTACTGCAGATCATGTTTCTAGTATTTGTTTTTTTTTTTTTTTTGAAGGAATAAAACAAACCAATTGAAATAATTTAGGTTTTGTGAAATAAGAAAGAAAGAATTGAGGGAAAATGTTTTATTAGATTTTGAAAAAGTATTCGAATATTATTTTTGTTTTAAATTTGTAAAAGTTGTATTTATATTTGTGTTTAAGTATTGATTGTGTAATAATTATAAGATGAAATGTTTAAAATTTGAAATGGAAGGCTATTGAGTTTGGTGAAAAATATCTAATCACACATATATAGATCATATTCTCAAGGTCAAGATTTAGGTTTTCTCTTTCAAAGAAAAAATTATATCTTTATATCATTTTATCAAATTTGTAGAGTACGTCGTTTTTTTAAATCAATTTAAGTGTGTGTTTCATGCCCAAACACACACACACGACATTATATATATTTATACAATATACAAATTATGTTTTTTCTTTGCCGAAGAGCCATTCGATCGATCCTTCAAGTCAACTTAGGGCAAAAGATCAGTTTGCATGAGTTGTATGTCAGATGAAGATGAAGTTAGCTCTTCAATTCATGAATGGTTAAACCTTTATTAATTTGGACGACATGACTTAGATGGAATCAATGTTGGACAGGTCTAGGGTTCTTTCTTTTCTTTTCTTTTTCAAAAAAGGGGAGATATATATAGATATATACATACACACACTACAGTCTACTGTTGAATATTTAAAAAAATAGAAAAAAGAAAAAGAAGAAGAAAGAGAAAGAAAAAAAAATGTAGGAAATAGATTAAAAGGACGCGCGCGAGGTAATAAAGGGATCAAAGCCCAAGTTTCTCCAAAGGGGGTCACCGGAGATCTTTATATATTTTTTAACCCGTTTGGATTATCATTTCATTTTATCTCATCCCATTTCATTATTACAATTTTTTCAAATTCACACATTAAATATAATAAACAATTCAACTTTTTCAAATCCTAATTCAATTTTTTCAAATCTCAAAACAATAATAATATTAAAAAATAACATTCTAACAATATTTTATTTAACTTTCATCTTTTATCTAAAACTATCTCATCTCATCTCTGAATCCAAAAGTCTCAAAGGTGTAAGAAAAATCAACCTCTTAGAGCACTCTCACTGGCTTATGTATAATACAAAAAATGTAAATTACTTAAAAAACTATTCATAAAATGCGTTCCATCTGATTATGAAAAATAAACTATAAAATACAAATTGCTATAGTAACCAGCTACATGTAGCAGGAACTGTTCATCTTATAAATAATTTTTAATTATTATTTAGAAAACTGCTACAGACATAAAGAGATTATACAACGATAAACTCACAACTTAACGTAACTTTACGTGATGCACTAGATCTAATTTATATTAAAAATAACTTTATAATTTGATGTACTGCATCAAGTTACATCAGTTTATGAATTTATTTTTGTGTAATTCTTTTATGGCTAAAGTATTTCTCTATTATATATATTATTTGTATTTCATTTACTCCCTTATTTCCTTTTAGTTTTACATTTCAATACAAATTATTTTTTTATTGTTCATCATTTAAAACACCTCTATTTTATTTTATTTGTAAAAAATATATTGGAAATATTATTTATCCAATTTTTTCATAATTTTATTTTATTTTTTAATTTTTCTTTGGTTTATATATTTTTATTTTGTGTGTATATGACTAATTATATGACATTGTATATAATAATATATTGCAAATATAAAAAAAAATATAGATATTACAAATTTATTAGTATAAATGAAATGTTTAAAAAGAATAAAAAAATATAATTTAAATGATATGAAAAAAAATAGATAAGCTGATATATAATATATTGTAAAAATTAGTATGTAAAATAGAAAAAGTAAAATGTAGTAATGTATTTTAAAATATAAGATAAAAAAACCATTTTGAATACTCTTACGGGAAAAACAGCATACGTTTTAAGGTAGGCATATACATATGGTCTAAAAGAAAATTATGTCGTGTCAAATGCGCATGCATGGTGCCTGTCTTGGTCTATTGCGTGTGTGTATATATACATATATAGTAGTAGTACTATTATTTATTTTAAAGTGTCTTGTAATTACAGACTAGCTTTAATCCTAACATTAATAATTTAAATTTGAATGAAAAAGTTAATTAATTAATAAATTAACAAACAAAGAAGCCGCTCATTGTTTACTTTGTTACTACTGCACGTTGTAGTTAGGGAATACTGTACTACACATGAGGATCATGATAAATATGCAGCGAATGGCAAAAAAGTATTCAGTCAACAGTGTGCATGCATATGTGCAGTTGTACTAGTTCTCGGTCTTAATATGACCCTTTGTAAATTTTACTCGTACCCAGATTTCGAAGCCGTGAGCAAACTGATAACGCGCTTTGCACGTGTTTGTAACCACCCTTGTTGTAAAATATGGAAAATTTCTTATTTTCCTGTTAGTTATATAATAATAATAATAATAATTAATAAAGATGATCTATATAAAAAAATGTGGGCGTGGTTTAGATAATGGGTTGAATTGAGATAAGTTGATATGAAAGTTTAAAATATTATATTTTAATATTATTATTATTTTAAGATTTAAAAAAGTTGAATTGAAATTTGAAAAAATTGAATTATTTATTATATTTTGTGTTGAAAGTTTAAAAAATTATAATAATTTGCCTTAGTGACAAATTCCAAGCAGCACTACTCTATTTAAAAGAAAGTGAAGTCTTATTATATCATTGTAAAATTAAATTTTTTATGTAAATTTTATATTTCTTATATTTTATAAAAGGAGTGTGCGATATTTATATACCATAAAACTACGAATATAAGTATAAATAGACTCGAATTATTAGAGTTTTATCCAAAACAATAATAATTAATTAATTAAGTGCAGTCAGTCAACTCCAGATAATTCCTCCTTGACTCATGATCCGCCCAAAAATATTTTAATAATGTAACGTCTGAAAGACATGGGTACACAAGCCTCGACCACGCTTGTAAAGTTTCATTTTTCTACCGTAGCATGTTTAAATCGCCTTGGCTGTATATCATGCATCATTGCGAGTAGGCCAGTCATACAAGTTGTACTCCAATAAAAGGTTAAGTACTCGGTCCCTGTTGGAAGTTGATTTATATATATTAAAGCATGTTTAACGAATACGTTAAGTGGAATATTGAATATGATCTTATTCTAATGTATATTATATTAATTCTATATAGGAAAAAAAGATTATGGTCGAGTGATAAAGAAATAGACATATGAAATAGTTGTTAAAATATTTATACAGGTAAGACTTAACTCCCGTTTGATTTTACTGTTGAGATGAGAATGAAAAATCTTTTACGTCATGTCAACTTTTACTTTAAGCTGAGTCCTGAATTACAGCATGTCGGAACTGTTGGAATTACAGCTCTCGATCATCCCGATATGCTAAAAGATACATGACCATCCATCGTTGAAGCACTATTAATCAAATGAGAAAGGAACTCATCATTTTAACTTTTTATTATTTTTGTATTATTTCATGATATGTTATTAAATAATTAGAGATTAATTATTATATTTTATTTATAAATTTATTATTTAATATCATATTATTAAATAATACATTTTTTATAATCAAATACTTAATTAGTACGATACCTTATTGCATGTTATTTCGGTCTAATCCGTTTCTATTGCATCATTAATTGCGAAACCAAGACATTATTAATGTTTGTAGTCTATTTAGGACGAGTTAAAATTCAAGTTATCACCTCCTTATACTATATATCATATATAATTTTTTAATTTTTTTTCTTCTCAAATATGTGATGTATACATAATGAGTTGAAGAATTCAACTAGTTTAGGAAGAATAAAATAAAAAAATTTAAAATAAATGAAAATAAATATGATGTGTGGTGTCTGTGAATGATAAGTAGCAAAACCCATCACTATATTAATTTATAATGATATATTTAGCATTTTTTATTTTTTGTCAGTGATGCCATGATCGGTCATTCTGGATTTTCCTTTTAAATATATTTATATAGATATATATATATATATATATATATAATATATATATAGATATATATATATCATTCATTTAAAAACGTTAAAATTCTCCATGAAATTAACAAATTCTTTGTAAAATTATGATTAAAAATTGAATAGTGAGGCTGTAGCACATGAAGAGATGCTACCGACATGGTGAAATGGCCTTTTTCTTTCTTTTATTTTTTATTTTTTTATACTTAAATATTTTTTTAAAAAAAATTCACATAATTATTAAAAAATGCTTCCTTAATCGTTAAATAAAAATAAAAAAATAAAAAAATTGAATCGATAGTTTGGTTTCTCAAGAAAAACCCTCTAAGCATTATCCTTAAAAATTCTATAAAATTATTCTTAAATTAAATTTAAGAAAAATCATTACACATTAATGATAACATATGCAGGATATATATCTAGAAAGTAAATATACTCCTAAGCCAATCCGTTTTACCAACACCACATACCGTGACGTGGCGAACCCACTCTAGTCTCTGCGTTACAGTTTTACACCCCTTCACCTCAAATACCATTCTCACCCAGATCCCTTTCTTTTCCCTCGTATCTCCCTTCCCCCTATCTCCCCTCAGATCTCAACTCCTCCTGTCTCTCTTCTCATATTCACTTCCCTCCCATCTCTCATCTCACTTCCCTCCCATCTCTCCTCAGATCTCAACTCCTCCCATCTCCAATCTCAGACTCACTAGTTTAGTTATAAAATATGTGCTCCCAAAGTTCAACCTAACCAAGTACCACAAGCTGTGCTACAGTCAAAGAGCATTTCTTCATGACCATCTCCTTAAGGGTCTTAACTATAAGTTAGTTGCTAGAATAATTTATGAGACTATTAACATTTCCGATGCCATTAGAGCCTCATTTGCACATCACAAGATAAATTTTCCACTTGGGAAAAAACTTTGAAGACCTTTGAGGTGGACATGAATATGGGTTTCCTGCTTGCATGGCTAGAGCAACTTATGAATAGTTCACTTAAATCAGAGAGGTATAAAGAAGCTATAGTTGAACGAACTCATGCAAAAGGGGAGATAGAAGCTTTGGAGACAAAGCTTCTGGAAGCAAAAGAGAAAATAAATAGCCTTGATACCGAGATTGAGAATCTAGAGGTAACTGCCGATAAGCCTAAACTTTTGTTTGTAAAAGTGGCTAATGCCTCTTGATAATGAGGAATGTTTGTGTTGTTGATTAATAGTCTTCTGCGGACTATAGTATATTTCGGTGGTCAGAAGGGCGAAGGTGGGCACAAAGAAGAGGACAAAGTGTAAAACCTGGGTGTGAGTTTGTTCAGTCGACTAACTTCGTCGACACTGCCAGACGGTGGTTGGAGGGACAAAGGCAGGCACAATGTGGGAGAGGGGAAAAAATTGAAATGATTACTGGGATAGAGATTTGGGATAGAGACAAGGGTAAAAACTGTAATTTATTTTTAGGATAAATAAAAAGCCACGTCACCACTGGTGTGTGGTGTTGGAGAAAGATGAGCAGATGAGTAGAAGTATTCATATCTAGAAGACATTAATTGGCAAGTAAATATATATTCCACCAGAAAAAAAAAAGTAGTACAGCAAGAATTTGAAAAGTTATTCTTCTTCATATTACAGTACTGATCATCGACTGTAAATAGACCATCATCAATCATGTCACTGATCGATGTCTTATCTCCAAGTCAAAACAATTGCATGCATGCATCAAAATTAAGTACTATACAAATAATTTCGATTATGGTTTTCGAGTTATTCCCGAATTATATATAAATATATATATTTAGAAAAAACTGTCCTCATTCATTTATCAGATAACCTTATATTCATGACTGGATATATTTAGGATGACCCATATCAAACATGACATCATAATCCAAAATAATGCATTTGAAGCTCTACTAATACACTATATTTCTTTTTGTCAATAGTCTGGTTTTCAATATTGTTGATAATAAACGTTCAAGATATAATACTCGACCTCCATAAAAAGAGACTCAACCTTACCCTTCTTAGAAAGAGAGAACTCAACCTCTACAGACAAACGTCCGGGAGACAAACTTTTTTTAATTAACATTAAGGAAATAAAAAAGGAAATCAGTAAGACAAATACAAAAAATGATCGATTATAGTTTGGACAAACTACTCCGGTAGACTTCAGAATATGTGACTGTTTGTAAAGATAACACACTTGTCTCTTTTTAGCTACAAAGGTAAGATCTAAAAGGTTTGGTGGTGGCAAGTTCAGTGATCTGACGCCTGTATTGTGAAGAGTTACAAAAAGGGATGGCATGTGAGAACCACACGCAGTGATTTTTGCAAAATCACAACTTTCCTTAGAAAGATTTTCGACTAGTGAATCTACTTGTGTTGCGTGTGTCTCTTGAGAGTTGCCAAAAAGCTATAGATATGTCTTTTTTGGCTTTAAAAAAAAGTAAAATAAAACTAAGCAAAAGAAACATTTAAAGACAAGGTAGGTGAATGGAGGAAGGAGGGAAGGAGTGGGAGGAGGTGGAGGAAGCTGATGCCTCTTCCTCTTTCGATGAAAATTAGATTTGGAGCCCTTGATTTTTTACGAGAGAAAAAAGGGGGGGAGGGGTGGGCGAGGGGTGGCAACTAGGGTTTAAGATCACATAGTGCATGTATTCATTTCAAATTAAAATGGTTTGAAATGTACATAGTCTAGATTTAAATTGATCAAATTATATAGATTCATTTTATACCATTAATACGAAGAGTTATGCTACATACATTTATTTTTTACGTATTTTTTTAGCACTCTACTGATTTGATCGGTCAAAACGGTTATTTTGTATTAAAAAAATGACGCAACTAATCACATTAGTGAAATGTGCAAAAGAGTAAATAAAAATAACTGCACATAAAATTTTTGTAATATTAATCATGATCTAAAGTCTCAATGCTACTTAGCATCATGATGTATACTATCTTAACATGAAACTTGCATTCTGCACGTACGCACGTACGTACGTTTTATATATGATCTACAAAAACAATGAAGTTCATGTGTACGTATATTAATGTTTGTCATTTTATGAAATATCCATGAGTAGGCCTAGTCTCAAACCCTGATTCGAAAACTGATCACCTGCATGCGTTGGTTAATTTAGTTTGAAATGATATATTTCTTAAAGAAATTAATTATTATGCAAGATAACAAACTTAATTGGTCTTTGCCAAAGCAAGTAATAATGATATATAAATAAAATTGGGTAATAATATATCAATGAAAAAATATTGATCAATTAAGGACAAGATCCATGATTCATATATATATATATACATGAAAAAAAGCTACTTTGCTACCTCATACAGCTCCGTTTGATTGCTCGGTGATTTCTTTTTCTTTTCTATTTTACCTAATGATTAAAAAAATGATTTTAAATATATTAATGCATTTTTTTATTTTTAAAAAATATTTAAATATATTAAAAAGTACGAAAAGAAAGGAAAAAAAAGCACAAATGTGCCATCGGTCAAATAGTGCAGTGCTACTCAAGTGGCAAACTAGCCCGCTCATATATATATATATATATATATTACGCATGTATGGATCGATCGACGTTGTTTATTTTTTAATTTCTCCACTACAATTAAGGATTGTGAATATACATGAAGTTCTCTAAGTAAGGTACAGTACCGAAAAGAATATTAATCATGAAAAATTAGATTATATTCAATGCCGCCGGAATGACCCAGGGAATATGGTTGATCAGCTAGCGATCCCTTGCGCACACATTAAACGTGAGATCGATCGAAGTGCTTTTAGCAAGAAACCAGCAGCTAGCTTCGCTTGAGCGTGACCAGGAAGGAAGAAAAAAGTACTGCCCCCACACTGATCATGAGCTGCAGCCTATTAATAAGACTTTCCGACGACGATGCAAACATATATAATGGTACATCATGATCATCATGCGATGACATGAATATCAGGACCTTGAGATTTTTTTTTTTATAAAGTAGCTTTGGCACGTGCAAAGAATATTACTAGTACCACTGGTACACATGAATATGTAGAGAACCATGCATGATACATGCGGCTTTGAATATAAATCTGTTTGCAGGTAGAATTTCCACGCGATATTGATATATAGGCACGATCATCCACTGTACAGTTGCAGGAAAAAGGGCAAGACAAACCGCGCGATATAATATTGTTACTGTCATTTGAATATCTGTATAATATTGTTACTGTCATTTGAATATCTGTATGTCCGTAGAATTTCTAAGCTTATAATGTTTGAAGCACTACACATTTGATGGAATTAGTACTGCGTTTCATACAGGCCACAGCTTGATCCCATTCCATATGCATCATGTTTATATGGAAAATATAATAACGATAACTTTATTATAACTTTTGTACATTTATGTGTCATGTCATGCTGCATACATACATACATACATACATATATATATATATGTATAGCATGTTAAAAGATTTGGGAATTTCAACACACACCTGTCATCTTAGAGATCAATATATGTACATATATATATATATATATATATCAAATTTCTTTGTTTCTTTTTTGACTTTTCTTAATATGACGTATTTAGAAGTAAAGAAAGAGGAATAATTGAAGGAAGAAGGGTGGAAAGTCTTGTACTGAGACTAATATTTAATGGTGAATAAGTACGACGACTGAATAAATGATATATATAACATTAATGTTCAGTACTTGAGATCGATGCTCTTAATTAAGATGACATGCATGGTTTTATAGTTATATAACAAAAAAAGGTAGAGATACATATTTATAAAAAAAAAAAAAAAAGGGAGAGCATATATTGATGATGAGTTATTTGCAAAGAGTGACTATTTGCGACAAGAATTAATAAACTCATTTTGACAAAAATAATTATTTTAATATAAATAATTGGTCATAAATAAGCAAATTTATAGTAGTGTATTGGCTTTGATGATATATAATATATATATATTGTGGAAGATGATGGATGGAATACTCAATACTGGTGGTGTCTTGTTATGTTTAGAGGCTTGTGTAGAAAAACTGTTAAGGCCGCCCGAACGACTTGCCCAATAAAACCGGTTTGGATTGACTTTCAAATCGAACTAGTTAAAAATTGGTTCCAACCAAAGAAACCCATCTCACGTTTAAACTTAAGCTTGCAACAAATCTAACCCTAACCGCTAGCCTTTCCCACTCTCATCGTCATCTCATTGCGCCTGCGTTCATCATCTTCGTTTCCTGTCACTTCCATTCATTGTCGCCTGTGTTCCCCTCTTTTTGTCTTTCTCAAAGCAAGTTTATCAGAGATGTCTCTGGTAGACTACGACTCTTCATTAGATGATGATGCTTCGTAGGTCGAAAAAGAAGAACCTCGAGACGAACCCGAAAAAGGTCCAAAGCACATTCCACACTGTCCTATTCTTCCTTAGATTTGGTGTGAAATTTCTCTGTTTGCAACCCATATCATAGATCATTCCATAATGGAATATCATATTCCAACATATCGTGCAAATGATATTCTGAGGCTGAAGAATCCCAGTTCAAAATTCTCACCCTCTGATTTCACAGTTTACCTGTCTTTTTGGGATTGGTTTTGTGTGATTAAATTGACCGCATGGCAAAACAAAGAAACAAAATAGGAAATGAAAAAGAATGACAACAAAAAGATGCCAACTTGGTTTCTTAGTCGTTATGCCCATCTCACAATGGAGACTCATATGCTACTATGAAGTCCAAGGTAAATGGTCTCTACTATCAATGGAACATCTTCAATGGCTATCCTTTTTTGCCATTCTCAATCCGAATATGATGTCAGGCAAACAACTTAGACTTGAGAAGCTTACGAAAACATGCATTCACCATCCGGAGTACTAATACTGATTGATGATGGGTAAATGCTGATGGGTTAGGTGAAGGCTATAGACTCTTCAATCTTCAATCCCATATGCTTTTGACATGCTTATGTTTTTCCTAAAGTTGGTCTTTAGAAAGGCAAGGTGATTAAGATGATTGCTTAGAGCTAGTTAACCCTCTCAAAAAGGAAGACTCCCTTAAGATTATTTATTTATTTAACTAACAAAAAAAGTGAAAGAAGTAAAGGTTGTAAGTTTCCCAAAATGGCAGATATGTATATACTAGAAAGGTCATGCATGCGTTGATAAATGAAAGAAGGCTTATATACATACATAAATACATATATATATTATATATATATATATATATATATATATGTCTTTTGAAAGATATATAAAACAATATCTCGCATATATGTCTTTTTGGATTTAATTAAACGTCCAAAGTCTACTTTCTTATTTATTTTATTGCAAGATAGAAATTAATATTGTAAATAGGAATATCCACATGATAGCATGTGAGAGCTTAAAGAAATAAAAATAAATACAAAGGCGAGGAGGCTTTTTAGACAGTGAAACCCATATATAAACACCTTATAAATCTCATTCAAATTATAAGTTATTTTATGTCTTTATTTCCTTTTCATTGATCGTAACCTATAAAAATTATATTGTTTCATTTTTTAAATTTTGATTTATCTAAATTATATTTTGTATGTATTTTTTATATATTTAATTTTCACCTTAAGCTCCATTAATCATCTTGAGCCACCCCTCGATAATCAGATAATGGTAAGAAAGAGAAAAAAAAAAAAACTTAAAATTGAATAAAGTGCAAGAATAAAATAATTACACGAGTTCTTAATTAATGAACACCCATAATAATAGAATTGACCAAGTAAATGTTTGTTTTAAAAAAAGAATAAGATACATGCATGGCATATATCGACCTTTACATATATACAAGACATATAATGCAGAATTAATGCACTAAAAATATTCACAATTAGTACTACTTCTTCTTCCCTGATCTTATATATCGAGTTTGCTCTTAACCTAGCTAGCTACAACCTAATTTTCTGGTGATTGCAGATGAGAGAATGCTTATATACTTAGTGCACTAAGCTGTATCCACAATCTAAGCTCCTCCATGCATCCCGGACCTTAAATCGAGTTAATTTGCTGTTAAAAGTACTAAGCAAGAAGATTCTGGCTATGGTGATTTCATATGAGACGTATATCCATTCCATTCTTCACTTGATCATCAGGATCATGTGTAAATTAAGATCTTACCATGCGGGAAGAAGAAGAGGTGAAAGTACTTCATACTTGAGAAAAAAGGGGGATAAAATATACATAAATTTCCAGGAACTGCGCGCCTCGATATATGTCTTTCCAGAGATGGTAATTCTTCGACATACAGCAAGAACTCGTATATATAATGATTCGATCGCTTCTATTTCGAGGCTAGCTAATCAAAATCTTCTCTAAATGTTGGTATTAACATATGATTATAAATTCCTCCACCCACAATGAACAAAAAAAGAAGAGAGTACTACAAGGTTTTTAAGGATTTCAGGAACAAATATTCCTTGTTCTAATTATGAACAACAAATTAATTAATATGTCTTTTGTGACCGAACCAATACAGTGTTGGTCTCAGCAGTATTCCTGATCCAGGGCAACATGTTAAAATTTTTTGCACTCGTCAGGAGCATCTCTCTTGCCCTGTCGAGTAAATCTACGCTATGTCTTTGTATGTCCAGCCGCTTCGGACATCTAAGCAAGTTGATATATGTCTCCAAATCATGAACACACGAAGGGTTATGCATGTTGAAGAAGTCAAGGACTAGTTCAATACCCACATGAGAATAACACGAGCAGCTCCATGGCAACTCGTATCTTCCCCCCAAAACCCTAAAATTCTCGTTGAGTAAAACCCCCGGCATCTTCGTTATGGGGTCATTCACATTCACTATTCTTAGGACTTTAACACCCAATTCCTCACACCTTTGCTTGAAGCCTGCGTTCCCGACTCTCGGGCCTCCGAATGAAAACACTGTAATTGGTATGTGTCGACTCGAATTCTGTTTGTTCAATCCGAGCTCGGCGATATCGTAAGCAAGCAAAAGAGCCAGAGAGCTCCCCATGCTATGCCCGGCCACTGTTATGCTCAGTTCCTCACCTTTGTACTTTGTTAGCAGCCGAGACACCTCTGAAAGAAGCTGTTCCCGGCAACTTCCGAGCCCAAATTTGCTGGTACTCTCATCTGAAGTGTAGAGGCTTAGAAATCCAGCCTCCACCTTAACATCAGGCCGAGGATTGTGCGGGTCAAGCCGTGCCGGAGTCAATGAGCTCATTAGGTTTGCGATCCACTCGTGATTAGTGACTGTTCCCCTGAAAGTAATGACTATATCTCTCCTCCCAAGCCTCCGGACAGAGTCATCGGAGGACACGGCAACATATCCAACCCAACGTCCGCAGGAAGCACCAGTTTGCGTCGGAATATTGATGTCCGGGGTGGCATAGATGTACTTGGTGACTTCGTAACCACAATTCTCCATCCCCACCTCTCTGAACATGCTCTTCCTCCCGTATTTGCAATTCAAGTAACGTTTTGAGTTGGGTTCGAGATCGAAAGCCTTGTAACAGGCGGTGACAAACTCACCGTACCGAATAATCTCCTGCCGGAGGAGAGGGTGCAATGGTTCCAAGAGATATTCCCAGTCGTCGGAGCCCTGGATCTCTCTCCAAAAATGAGCCAAACTCGAGCTCGTTTTGAGCTGTGCCCCGGAAGTGGCCACGGCTGTTGCTGCTGCTAGAGAAGCAAAAACTGCCTGTCTGGCGGATGAGGTTCCGGTTTTCTTGGGCATTGGAACTTGCCCAAAAGAATGCGACCGAGTTCTAATATTGTCTGAAAATGCAACATGGTTCATGTTCATATTTGGGTTTGACATGAAACTCGTGGAAGCCATTAATTATGGTTTCCAAGAAACACACAGAACACAGAGATCGAGAACCTCTGAGCCAAAGACACACAGACAGAGAGATCAGAGGGAAGGAGCTAGTGAGAGAAGTGGTGAATATTGTGGACGGTGTGGGCTAATACCTATTGGATTTACAGCATAATAGATAGGGGGGAGATTGGAAGTATGTTAAATTTATAGGAGGATCGAGTACACTATTTGTTTGTGTGCGCGTGGGGAGCCACGGAGAGAGAGAGAGATAGACAGATAGATAGATAGAGAGAGAAGGAAGTGAAGAGATTGGGAAAGGCATGTTTGGCGAGGCTTTGACTGAGAACATCAAGAATTCCAAAGCTTTTAATTTTATGATTTAAATGGTCGGTTGGGTAAAGAGTCTCATCCCTGGTGTTCTTCTCTCCCTACCCTCTTTCTCTCTCAACATATAATAAATAATAAATATTGCGGAATGCGGCGGGTTTTTTTTTTTTTTAATAAAGGAAATAATTATAAAAGTAAACCTTTCTACTAATCAATCAGCTTAAGTACTGTTCTTGGGGATTATTTTATTCTCTCCTTTCCCTTTATGTTTGACTTTTTCAGAACTACCACATGGTACGTACGCTTAGCAACACAACTCATACCGTCTCATACAATTAGCTATACGTTACGAAGTTTTTAACTGTATTTATTTTTTTCGTTCTCCACTTATAAATTAATAGCCTTTTTACTTATCTTCACTACCCCACAAACTATATTTAATTTTTAATTTTTGTTAAATTAAAAAAATTATTCTGCTCGTCATCTATATAGTATAGACCGCACATTTAGTAAGGAAAAAAATAATAAAAATATATACATAATATGTAGTATAGAAATGATGTGTAAAATTTCTCATAAATTATTATAGAAATGTATTACTTATTGTAAAAATACT
This sequence comes from Carya illinoinensis, assembly GCF_018687715.1. Classification (NCBI taxonomy): domain Eukaryota; kingdom Viridiplantae; phylum Streptophyta; class Magnoliopsida; order Fagales; family Juglandaceae; genus Carya; species Carya illinoinensis. The sequence continues at coordinate 29,708,218 of NC_056752.1, read as the reverse complement.
AGAATTGTAAAAAATTAAATTAAAAATATTTTAATATTAAGTATTGATGAAACAATTTTTAAAAATTCCAAGTATATAAGTCCGGTAGCTAGACGCCCTTGTAACATAAGTGGATTCCAATATGAAAAAATATATAAAAAAATAAAATCACATTTTTCTGTGGGGTCAAATATTTTATAAAATAATTGCACGAGACTTAACAATCTAATTATACGCTGATATTTGTATTTAACATTACTCAATTTAATTATTTGTAATTTGGCTTTTAATTTGATAATAAGTATGGCTTTTAATTTGATTCCGTATCCCTTGCAAATTAAAAAAAAATTATAATACTCCTTCCAAAATTAAAAATAAAAATAAAAAAATTCTCATACAAAAAATCATTATATTTTTTTTGTTTTTTGTTGATCTTAATTAATAAAGATTGATCTGCCTTGGTTCTGTTTACAAGTTATGTATACAAATTATTTTCATTAATTTTTATATATTAAAAAAAATTAAGAAAAATAATTATGTATTAAGAAAATAGATTTCTAGTGATATTCTTGTTGTTTACGGAACAGTTTGATCCCTTGAGTTGACGCCAACGTGTGAATCTCCAAGAGATATCATGATGTGAGTTTACTTATGCGGCATGACACGATATCTGACGCAATCTTGACCACGGCAACTCTTCCCCTACTTTATTAAATATTAGAACAATTATATTATTACTATTCTTTCAAATATGTTTCAAGATTTATTTATGCCTGGGTGAGACTATTCTATTATTATTTAATATTTTATTATTAAATTTTTATTATTATTTATAAATCATCTAAAATTATCTCATTCCTCAAACGTAGTATTAGAATCTAAAAAGAAAGAGAGATTTACCTAACTATATAGTAGTCGTGTATAATTAATGTTACTCACGATATTCAATCTTTGGATATGTTCAATAAAAATTATAAAATCAATTTTATGTATCTACGACTCATGTTACAAGTAGTTTTATACCACGAACAAGAAAGTACTTTGATGTATAAAATTAACAAACATGATTTGGAATTTTATGTTTTTATAACTTAAAGCGCCATTTTTTAATTTTTCACAAAATTGATACATAAACTTTAAGAAATTACCAATTAAGTAACATTCGTTAATCTTTTATTAGAATATTAAGGATAGCATTATCAAATGACATTAGCATGTCACATGTCAATTTTTGATTGACTTATGCGATATACTAATGTCACATGTCAACTAATAAAAAATTGACACATAGACTCCTATTAGAATAAGTAACGAAATATGATCAATAGAGTACATAATTGCGAGTTTTTTAAAATTTTAATATTAATTTTGTGAAAGTTAAAAACCGAGACTCGAATTGTGAAAATTCAAAACTCAATTACTAATTTCACAATTAATCCGACCAAAATTAAATGCTATCTTCTTGATCACTAGCCATAACATATATAGAAGAATTAGGGGTAGAATAAAATAATACACTTTTGGTTTCAAGTATTTTTGCATAAAAAAAATGGAGAAAAAAATAGAAATATTTTATTTAAAAAAAATTTAAAACTATTTAGAGTAAATTTATTAGGATTAAAAATTTCGATTACGCATGGCATAGTAGGTATGATATATACGACTTTCAAGGGATGAGGAGACGTATGGACGGTGGGGGCCGCGCCGACAATTTTCTCTGGAGTCCCCAAGTTTGATAAGAATCACATGCATGGCCCCGGTTAAAGATAGCAGGACCAGGAGTCACGACTAATTGGGAGTCGCAGTCGCGTCGGAGGCGGCGTCTAACAAAAACTAAAAATAAAAATAAATCAACCCACGCTTTGTGCGCGCGACACCTTAATAGTCGTTTGGTTTCCATTAGGGGATATTGGAGCGAAGCTTCATTTGCTAAAATTAACTCAACCAAACAATATTCAACGCGGCGTGTTGTTGATGATGATGTTATTATTGTAATTACTAATTACTATATTTATAATTTCAAGAGAAATAGTGATAGCACGTTAGGGATCATCTAATCACAAAATTAAAAAATTTAGTCTGAGTAATGTTATACTTCCATGGTATGATTGTGGTACTTCCATGGTACCATAGAGAATCTTTGTACTTCCATGGTACCCCAAGCTAGCTAGTGAGTAGTGAGTACTTTTGCATCCTAATTATTGTGGTACTTTTGCCCGAGCTAGGCATCACCCGGCCACTACTGTTTTTTTAACGTCTGATATTGGGCTTAATTCCGTCCATCCGGCAATTGTATCTTTTGTACGTTGTCCACTTTTGACTGCCATGTCATCATCGGTGGTGGGGAATATATATGATATTATATTATATTATATATACATGCATGCCATTTATGTATGTGTCTCTTTTAACAAGCATGTTGAGAGTGAAATAAACATTGAAAACGTAGTAGTACCGAACTTCACGCGACAATATATAATATATGTTTCTTATTTAAGCTTGTCCGTGTCCGTCTCACAACATGCCTGACTATTCATTGCTTTAGTGGAAGACACATTTGATGTCTTGTTTCTTGCTTGTATGCTCAACTTGTGCAATCAAACAAAGTGCATGACAACATAAGTCTGATTCTCTTGTACCCCATTTTTTCGGAAAATCAAAACACAATTGTACACCGATTCTTGATTTGAAACCTAAAAACAAAACGAATCCTCCAAGAAGCTACGTACTGCTAGCTAGTCGCTCAGGTGTTTCATAATTTCATTAATTAAAGTCAAAATTCATACTTGGCGAATGGTCAAAAATAATACAAAGCTTTTTCGTGTAATTGATCGATCTCTCTGACCTGCATGCATAACCTTATTTCGTGTAATGAGATATTATAAATCTATATTTTAAATTTTTTAAAACGAGTGATCATTTCACATGGCATTAAAGCAAAGTCGCTAAAATCAAAACCAGACTTCGTACTCCACAAGTGATGCATGATTTAATTTATAGCCAGGCCGAGGTAAGAGAAATTGGACAAATAGTAAAAAAAAAGCTAGCTAGCTAGGTGGCCGGGCAAATTCTCAAGATCAGCATGCACGATCGAGGAACTTCCAGCAACAAGGACGCATAGCTAGCATTCAACAAAAGTAGCATCTCAAGAGACAACCAACAAGATATATAAATAATAGAATAACCATAAAAACTGTTTCCTTAAATTACAGCATATATATGAGCAGCAGCGTTTTAAGTACGGATATTACAAAGTCCTACGACCCAAAGGGCTAAGAGTACTACTTCTTTTACTGTAAATATTAGAAGCCTCGCAACACAATATACATTTAGCATAATTATTTTAGCAGACAAGCTAGTAAGAAAATAAGAGTAAACTGCATGAACATGACTAACATATGCATGGGAGAAGAAACCCAAGGTCTATATATAGCAGGAATATTGTACTTACGAGAGTACTATAATTCGCAAAAGATCAAGGCAATTAAGATGATCATGAAAGAAAGAGAAAAAAAATGGGGAAACAATCATATAAGGATCTGTCCTCTTTCTGTGAGGCCAAGATCTCGCTAAAGAAAGATTCTGTTGGGAGGCCTTGGAGCTAGAATATATAGTGATCTCCAAGATAACTCTATTTCCTTCAGATATATAGATGTTTATTAAATGTACGTCCTCCATGCTGAGTAGACAGTGTTTGCTAACGAGGTGGATGGATTGAGCATTACTGTTAGATATAATTTTTGGACGTGCAAGTCTTGTACGGACTCTTTGAAAAAGAGAGAGACATTAAAAAAAAGATGACCCCTTTTTTTTTTTTTTAACAAGTGTCGCTATTTTTAAAGGGTTTGTCTCAAACCGTGCCGGGCACTGCCTCAATATTGTTGTTGGAACTTGGAAGATAGCGTCATTTACCTTTACCCTCTGTCTTGTCATGCATTTCAATCCAACTTTACCGGTCTTTGTCTTCCTAGCTAGGCATTTCAATCCAACCTTCTTCTTCATGAGTAGGGCCCTCGGCATCAGTACTTCTTCATCATGTATCACGTACATGCTTCAAAGATCGACTTTTCTGGATTTAATAGTACATATATATACGACCAAATTAAAGATCTAGAGTCCAATTAAAAGTTTTACGTACAGACATTATAAGAAAAATGGACTTTTACAATTAATTTATAATAATGAAAAGATTATTAACAACCAATTTTGATTACTAATAATTTTTTTGTTATTATAAATTGATCGCAAAAGTTCGTAAATTGGTTGCTAATAGTCTTTTTGTTGTTATAAATTAATCGTAAAAGTCTATTTTTCTTGTAGTGAGAAGATTCAAACAGTCAGTTTCCAGTCATATATTCAACGTCCAAAACACACACACACACATATATATGGTCTAGTCTCCGTTATGACCAAGCTGTTGAGTCTCATACACTATCTTGAGCTCTGCTGCGGCTTCTGCTTTTTACACACGTACACTCTTGCACATGAAACTGAAATGGTTCGAGTTTCATGAACAAAAATCAATGCATGCTTAATAAAATATATAAATGATCAAGAGTCTGATAAAGAAAAAAAACATGATGATGAAGTCAAACCAAGTAATTAATAAAATATTCAAAAACCGTATATACCAGCACAATCAATTGAAATCAGTGCCTTCCTGCTGCATGCTTAGTGATCAATTTGAGCCAAGCCAAGTAGTATTAAATAGAACTTTATTAATTTTTTTTTTTTTTTTTTTTATAAAGAGGGTGTGGGGTTTTGAATCCAAATTTTTCAAACCATCAGACCATCATGTTAGCTCTTAACAAGAACTGCACTAATAATTAATTGAACGTTGCAAAGTATAGAACAAATTAATGTCAATAAATACCTATTTACAGCTTTCAGTACCATATGATATTAATATAATACTGTAATTCAAGAAGTACTTTAAATTTCCTAATTAATAAATCAAATATGTTTGTTTAAAAAATGTTTCATAGCGTACTACGGATTATATCCCATTCATAAATGATGATTTGTTGCAAAATTTGTAAGCAGAAACAAAGAAATAAGATGTCAAATAAAAATTACAGAAATATATAAATTAATTAGATATTTTCTCGCCAATTTGCATGGAAATTAAACCCTAGCTAGATAGCTAGCTCCCAGTAATCACGTACAGGCGCTAGCAGAATTGGGGAAATCTACGTACGTACGTTTCTGTTGCTGATAAAGATGGATCATTAAGAAACAGTATTCCCACTACCAATCTATCTCGTGAAACAACCATTGGGTACATATTTCTGCACACTCGTTTCTCTTGGTCCTCTTGATATATATATATATATATATTATAATCTCCGTTAAATGTGCAGCAGTTAGCGTAGGATATTTTGCAAAGAGTTTTGCTACATATAAACATAATCGCGTAGTAATTTGTGTATCAATATTGATTTATTCATACTTAAAATTTAAATTAACACTGTTTTCAATAAAATCTACTTTTTGACCAATCACATCACATTGGTGCACAGATTAGTGCACAATTATACTTGCAATTATATTTTTCCTTTCGCAAATTATCCCATACCAGCCATGACTTCGAGTCTTCCAAGGTGAGATAAAAAATACGGCTTGCGGTGGTCTCATGACCATCCTTCCCTTTTTCTTTTGTTTTTGACACTCTATACCAGATTGGATTTATTGAATTTATGGTCTAAGCCAAGAGACGAACACACTAAGTGTTTGAGGAAAGACCTCTACGAGGCAGAGCCTCTTTTCATTGTATTCAGAAACTTCCTCTCCCTTTACATCGCATTTCTACCTATATTTATACAAGTGTAGTAAATGTTATAATCTGATTACAATTTGATCCCACGGTGTATATTTACACAAAATGTTGTAGTAGAATATTCTGGAAAGGAGACAGGTGTCATGTACTAGAGTATTCATTTGCTGCAGAGTGGGAGTGCTACCTTGTAGTGCTATCGTGCTTGTTAGTGCCATTTGCTGCAACATGTGTGTCCTTTGGTGCAGAGTCTGCTGCATAAGAATTAGTTGCCTTAATAGCCCCCGCGAGTCAAGTGGCACTGAAGAAATGGTGAGGCTTGATCGAAGGAAGTTAAAACGAGCAGTAGAGAGAGGCTTCGTAAAAATGTCTGCAAGTTGATCCTTACTTGAGATAAAGGATACTTTAAGAGCTTTGGTTGAAACCCGTTCTCGAACAAAGTGATAGTCAAGTTTGTCATCCTTTGTTCGAGAGTGAAGAACAGGATTCATGGATAAGTAGGTTGCATGGAGATTGTCGCACCATAGTGTAGGGGGGTTGGAAAAGAAAATTCCCAGCGGTTGCTTCTTAGAACTCCAAGATAGTAGGTGAGAACCAAAAAACATACAGAAGCCACCAGTGGACTTGCGATCATCCTAGTAACCGGCCCGGTTAGCATCCGAGAAGGCAGGCAGATTAAAGGAAGAAAAGGCAGAAAAATGTAAACCAAAATTAGAGGTAAGACGCAAATAACGAAGAATTCGTTTAATTGCTTGCCAAGGAGGAATTCTAGGGGAGTGCATGTATTGACAGACCTTATTTACAGCAAAAGAAATATTAGGTCTCGTGAATGAAAGGTACTGTAAACTGCCTACAATGCTGCAGTAAAGCTGAGGATCCTCAAAGATGGAGCCTTCTAAGGCTGTGAGTTTTGCTGTCGTGCTCATGGGAGTGGAAACTGACTTTGAGTTATGCATATTTGTACGTTTAAGTAAGTCAATGATATATTTATTTTGAGACAAAAACAAGCCTTGACTATTTCTAAGGACCTCAATACCCAAGAAGTAATGCAAACAGCCTAAGTCCTTAACTGGAAATGATGCATGCAGAGATGCAAGGATTTGAGAAATGAGCATATCATTAGAGCTAGTCAAGATTATATTATCCACATATATTAACATAAAAACAGTCAGTGGAGTTTCAAAATATAAACAAAGAAGGATCAAATTTTGAAGCATGAAACCCAACAGATAGTAATTTATTACTCAATTTGGAAAACCAAGCCCTAGGGGCTTGTTTGAGGCCATAGATGGACTTATGAAGCTTGTAGACGTGAGATGGAAAATCTGGATTTGTGAACCCTGGTAGCTACTGCATGAAGACATCCTCTTCCAGATCACCATGCAGGAAGGCGTTTTGAACGCCCAGCTGACGTAACGGCCAAGAGGAGGAAACTGCAATGGAGAGGTGAAGCTGAATGGTCGCTAGTTTTACAACGGGGCTGTAGGTCTCAGTGAAGTCAATTCTGACTTGCTGATGGAAACCTTTAGCAACTAAGCGAGCCTTTCGTTGCTTAAGAGTTCCATCGGCATGCCGTTTGGTTTTGAGAACCCATTTAGATTCAAGGATGTTGATGTTGGGAGAGGATGGAACTAAATCCCAAGTATGATTGAGCAGGAGAGCATCAAATTTAGATGTCATGGCAGATTGCCATTTGGGGTATCTTGAGTCCTCAGTGAAGGATGTGGGTTCTTCGGGAATTTGGGAAGAGGAGAGGGCGCTGAGGTGAGCAGAGGGATTGGACTTCGGCCACGGTATGGTGCCATCGGTTATTTGAAGGGGACGAAAAATATGATTTCAGAACCTAGTGACCATTAGATGATTGGAAGAAGTGGAGGGTTGATGGGTTGAGTTGGTGGGAGGTGCAAGATGCGGTGCTGGGGAAGAGACTATCAGGGACGATGAACTAGGTGATGGGGATTGAGATGGGCTTTGGGGTAAAGACTCAGTGGGCGCAGGTTGTGAGTTGTGAGTGGGCTGAATAGTTGGGTTATTTGTGTGGGCCAAATTATATATGGGTGAGGAATGAGTGGAAGTAGAAGGAGAAGTGTTAGTGGGCTGTGGAGGGAGCTGATTTGTGGGCCAAGGTGAGGCTGGGATGATAGGAGTAAAATTAAAGGGACGAGAGGGAATGTTTATGGAAGGTGAGTCCGTGTGCGTGCTGTTGTTAAACTGGAATATGGATTCGTTAAATTGGACATCACTTGAAGTGTATGTTTTGCCCGTGGGAATGTCTAGACAGAGATACCCTTTATGATCAGGGTTGCAACCCATAAAAACACATGGTTTGGACCTAAGATCAGGTTTATGGCGATTAAAGGGATGCAAATTAGGCCAGCATTGACACCCAAAAATTCATAGAAATTTGTAATTGGGTTCGTGAAGAAAAAGTAGTTGATAAGGGGACTTGTTTTTGAGAATAGGAGTAGGCATACGGTTGATTAAAAAGACTGCTGATAAAAAGGCGTTGGCCCAATATTTCTGTGGAATTGAGGCATGGGCCATGAGAGAAAGCCCTATCTCCACAATGTGACGATGTCGTCTTTCTACCGTGCCATTTTGGGCATGAGAATAAGGACACGTCACTCGGTGTACAATTTCGTTAGATTGAAAAAATTTATTTAACGGTCTAAACTCGCCGCCCCAATCAGTTTGAACTGATGTAATATTAGACGAAAAAAAATTTTGAACATAATGAAGAAAGGCTAAAAAAATTTGATATACATTGGACTTTCATTGAAGTGGAAAAAGCCATATATATTTTGAACAATCATCCACTATAGATAAGTAAAACCAAAAACCATTTGAGGAGGGCACAAGAGTGATTGAGCTTAATTATTGCATTTTTAATGCTTTTGGAACCAATATATATTAATTCTTTCATTACTTTATCATTGGTTTTATATGGAAAAATGAATAAATCAAAGTTGTGATTTTAATTGATTAAAAACATGAATTTCTGCTCTAATTTTATCAACTGTTGATTAATATGGATTATGGTAAAGCTGGCCGCTCGAGCGAAATTAGGCAGATTCAAACGCTTGACTTTTGCTCGACAGTGGGCTCGAGCGAGTTGCGGGAAAAGAGATCGCTCGAGCGGAGGCATTTGGCCGCTCGAGCGAATTCAGGCAGAGTCGAACGCTCGATGTTCGCTTGACAGGCCGCTCGAGCTAACTTAGGCAGAGTCGAACACTCGATGTTCGCTCGACACTCCGCTCGAGCGAATATTGCATTTTTACAGATCAGGGTTTATTCCGCCGTTAGAGTATATATATGTTTCTTTTACATCTTAGGACAGACTTTTGGCTGGAAAACTCGGTTTTGATTAGAGAAACACTTAGAATTCATTTTTCCTTTGATTTTCGTTTAGATTCGGAAAGGAGGATTCATACAATTGATCATTCACGCAGCTACACAATTTTCACTGGATTATTCACTCACACAGTAGCAGATTGAAGAACTCATTGAGGAGTCCAATTGCCACTGCAGCTCAGCCTCCTCCACCGCTTCGAATCTTCATCTCAATTCAATTGGTTTGATCTTTTCAATTCCCTACTTGCTATTTCATTTTAGTTTTGAGTTTCTGAATTATTTTGGAGAATTTTGATTTAGACGTTTGAGTAATTTATTTGTTATTCATTTAATTCATGTTATTTATTTTTATCATTTCGTTAAGCTTTCATTTTAATAGTGATTACAATTACAGTGGTTTAATTTGAGAATTTGTGTTTTGAATACAATGATGAACCCTAGAACATTGATTTTGGGGCTTTTCAATTTTCAGTGCATGTTTTGTCAATTACTTCCTAATTTAGTTTAATTCTTAATTTAGTTTTATTAATTTCTGAGTTTAATCTATTAGTCCTTTACATTCCAATCCGACAATCAAAATCTAAAAACATGAATCTAGTCCATGACTAGTACCCTTTTCCATCCATTGCACATACCATCATTTTATTTTCTTTTTGTGAAGTTTTTCACCCTTTTCAACGAGTTTTATTTTTAAGTAACTTTCCCTGAGGAGACGATCTAGGAATTTATTCCTAATTATTACACGACATCCTCCTGCACTTGCGATAGCTTTAGTGCTACTCATTTTTGAGTGAGTCATCGGTCCCCATACATTAAGAAAAACTAGTTGAAAAGGTTTAAGTGAGCAAAAAGGGGTGAGGGGGTGAGGTAAGGCGTGAGACTTAGCTAAGGGACAAGTAGGACATTGTTCTATGGTGGTTTTATCATTAACTGGAAGCTAAAAATTCCAAATAGCAAAGGAAGTGGTTCGAGAACTTGGATGTCCAAGACGAGAGTGCCAATGATGAGAAGATGTCCTTTCACCGAGCATTGCTTGTGGTGTGGTGGAGGTGGAAACATCAGCTGGTAGTTCATATTAGCCTTTCCTAACGTGGCCCTGAAGAAGAGGAGCCTAGGTGCGCAAATCCTTCACGAAAAAACAATTAGAGTGAACCTCAAAGAATACAGAATTATCAAGACAAAACTGTCGAACATAAATTAAATTGCGAGTAATGGACGGAACATGAAGAAGTTTGTAAAGTAAGAAATTGCCAGAGGAGGACTGAAGTTGAGCTGAACCAATATTTTGGATTGGAAGAGTGTTGCCGTCATCGATACTAACTTGGTCTGAGCCATGGTACGATGCTGCATCCAGATTCAGGTTGGCAAAATCAGAAGTGAAATGGTTCGTGGTTGCCGTATCTGGGAACCATATACTAGACAGAGGTGACGAAGGAGGCACTGAGCTGTGTTGGCAATGATGGACTGATGTGGTGGGGCTTGATACGAATGGTTGAACTGATAGTAGCAAGTAAGGGCTAAATGTCCAGCTCGTTGACAGACTTGACAAACAGGTCCAGGCGGGTAACGATTCGAAAACTGTGAACGACCTCCACGAGAGCTTGCATGTCCTCTAGAAAATCCTCGACCACAATTTGGAGTTGAGCTGAAGTTCGGTTGGCGAGTTGTGGAATTAGCTGCAATAAAAGTTCTTGAAAGTAGAGCATTAGTTTGATGCGTAATACGGGACTCATGATTCAAAAGGTAATTGAACACTTGAAGAGTAGAAATGGGGTTAGGTCGTGTGGTTAAAGAGGTGACAAGAGATTCATATTCATTACCTAGACCCGAAAATAAATAAATGACAAACTCAGAGTTGGAGAGAGGTTGGCTTGTAGCGCCCAAAGTTGCAGCTAGAGATGTAGCCTTGTTAAAATAAGTAGTGATAGAATCGGACCCCTTTTTGAGCGTGGCTAGTTGAAACTGGGTTTGCATTATGTGTGCAGAGGATTGGGCTGAAAAGAGAGGTAGAACAGTTCAAGACTTGAGCAAGAATGGTGTCAGACAGAGAGGCATTGATGGTGGAGATTATTAACTGATCTTGCAAAATCCAGGTACTGTAGGCTGGGTTCGGCAGGTTGTTAACCATTGCTAGAGGTGGAGGATAGCTGCCATCAACAAAAGAAAAAAGACAGTGACCTTTCAAAAATGGGACAATCTGGGCCTTTCATATCAAGTAATTTTCATGGGTAAGTTTGATAGTGATGAAGTGGGTGGATGATGTAATAATGGTGGGGTGAGCCGAAGGGGAGAGAGGAGGGGGAGGGGGAGGAGGATGAGGTGGCGGGGGAGGGGGAGGTGTATCATCAACAGATGATTCGGGGTCTGCCATGATTTGAAAAGAGAAAAAAAAAAGGAGTAAAAAAATGAGAGAAAAATGTATGGACTTTAGTCCTTGAGTAGCTCTGATACCATATTGAATTTATGGTCTAAGCCAAGAGAGAACCCACTAAGTGTTTGAGGAAAGACCTCTATGAGGCAAAGCCTCTTTTCATTGTATTCAAAAACTTCTTCTCCCTTTACATCGCATTTCCACCTATATTTATACAAGTGTAGTAAAGGTTATAATTTGATTACAATTTGATCCTACAATTTACATTTACTCAAAATGATTGTAGTAGAATATTTTGGAAAGGAGAGAGGTGTCATGTGCTAGAGTATTCATTTGCTGCAGAGTGGGAGTGCTGCCTTGTAGTGCTATCGTGCTTGTTGGTGCCATTTGCTACAGCATGTGTGTCCTTTGGTGCAGAGTCTGCTGCATAAGAATTAGCTGCCTTAAATAGGGTTGAATTTTGAGAAAAGTCATTAATAGTATGATTTTTTTTTTTAAATATTTTCTTTAAGTTCTTTAAATATTCTTTTCTAAAAAATAATCACAGATTTATTAAAATATACTTAACTATTAAATAAAATAAAATAAAAACAATCAGTGACTTTCTTCGAGATCCGTGAGAATATCATTTCGCTTTTTTTTAGGGTTACCAAGAGAACATATATGAAAGGTTATTCTTTTATAAAAATAAAATAAAGAATGGGATTTGGGTTTCTTAAGAATAATCTTATTTTAATGGAGAGCCTTATGTATTAATTAACCAAAGATACGTATATCTATTCTTACTTCATTATGAATAAGAATGAACACTCATGTTTCCAGCTTTAATTTAGAATGGAAACACATATTTTAGTTTACAAAATATATAATTAATATGTGGAGGACCTGCTTTGGAATGGAAGGGAAAGAAAATGGTACACGACTAAATGATCTATTGAGGCTACCCGGCCATCCATCATTTGAAAAGGATTAGAACACCTCCTCTCATGATGTGCAGGTGTATAACTCTTAAATCACAGGTTGCGATATAAGGGTCGAGAAAAGCTTCAAATCGAAAACTGATGTAAAGTTATAATTTACACTAGCCAATAAAAAAATAACACATAAGAAATTCACACTACAAGAAAATACACTTAACCCAACGTTTTTTGAACTGCTGCAAATAAACACGCTGCAAATTGTGATTATTTGCAGCGTTTTTCACATTGCTACAAATGTGTTAACACATTTGTTACCTGTCCGGGAGGAGTGTATTGAAATTATTTGTTACAGCGAGTTTTTGAGTAATAGCGGCAATTAGTGGCGCTGTAAATAGAAATGGACTTGTTACGGCAGTGGGAGCTACGTCGGGATGAAGCTGGGCGCCAAAGTAGTAAAAATGTTTTAATTTCCCCCCACCCCCCGCCCCAACATTTCGCAGACCACAGTACCTTTCTTCCCCCGTGTTTAGAGAACTCCCTAACCGAAAGCTTCCATCTGCAAAACTTATTTGCCCTACCTCCACCTGCAAATTGCGAGTTTGACCAACTGGTTTGGGGGGAACCGAACTTGGAGCTAGAAGGATTCACAAGGCACACACATTCACGAAGCTCTCTTTCAGTTTTCGGAGTCCCATTTTCCCACCCCCTTCCCCCTTAGTTCGTGTAAATTCCTCTGTTTTTGGTCTATCAATTCCGACTATAGAGCCCCCTTCGCTGAGCATTAGGTTTTGGTGTCCTGTTATTAGGCTGTTCACCGCAGATTTGGGTTCAATTTGTAGCGTCGACCGATGCTAATTTTCAGCTCATAGTGGTCATTGTGAAGGTATGTTTTCTTGTCCCTCTAATTTGGTCTATCACTTCTTAATAGTTTTTGTGTTCCTCCACCGATTAATGACCACTAACTCGCTGCCTCCACCCATTTGGTGCCTGCGGAAGGAATTTCTGGGTTTTCCTCTTAGGAATGTAAACACCAGCCCATGTGTTTGACACATTATGCTGAGATTGAAGCTCAAAATCCTCCTTTACACGTATATACTAATCCCCTCTGTTATTGTTGCAGCACGATCCTTTTCTTGGTGGCAAAGGGTTATTGGTAGAAGCCTCTTCCCCTTCATTTCCTCCACTCGGTTGGTCTATGAAAAATTAGCTGGTAATTTCCTCTGCTTTTTTCCCCATTTTATTCCCAACGTTTAGGTCAAGTATTTACAGTTTCTTGATAATGATTCATACAAGCAATGCTGTAAATAGAACTTGACTATAATGGAAGTATTTGTCAACTGATTTAGAGTTGTTATGCTTTTTTTTTTGGTATGTTAGCTTGAATATCAAATCAATGATTTGCTTTAATGGCCATCTACACGTGATTTTCATATGTATCGACTTATGAGATTTGGTTTTCATAATTATCAACCAAAGAGTTGTTGGTTTCCTACTTGACCAAATGAGGAGATTTTATTGACAACTCCATTAAGATACTAACAAAAATCTCATCTCCATTTAAATGTGATGTAAATATTAATTAACCATCAAGTATCACTATTATTATATATGTGTTTGTAGATATATACATATATCTACAAACACATATAATGAGAATGGATTTCTAACTATCTGTCATGATCATCTTCTATAGATAAGTTCAGTACGTACCATTATCGACCGCGTAGCTGCGACGAAAGCGCCTTTGTCGCTTAAGTTGATCACTTGTTTGAATTAATCTCATTGTGTTATGTTCAGTAAGTTGATTAAACATCTGCTAGTTTGGTGGAAAAATATATAGGGCCAAGATTATAAGCTCGGTATTGCATGATTTATCTTTTAGGCAGTGCATGGGGGAGCTAGATCATATATATATGTAGTGTATATATGATATTTAAATATATGTATATATATATATTTAATAGGTTCAAAAGAGACTAGATAGGCTACAACAGAGAGTTTGGATGGAGGATTATCCTCAGGAGATTCTTAAATGTGTAAACTTTGATAAACTGTGTAATTCAGTCTTTGTTTATGAAACTTTTTCTGGGTTTTACTGTTACTATCCACATAATTTATGGTATTTGCACCACAGACTGATCTGAATCTGGTTCTGCATGCATTCAATTTCCAAGTTGGCATATATATATTTGTCGGCTACTTGATATTTTCCTGGCCAGTTTGAAGATGACTTTTTCTGCAACTTGGATGAGACTGATATCTGCAAGGTTGTATCATGTTTCCATATATACGAGTACTGTGTACTTAATGGACGTTGCTACGTCTACAGGGACTTTCCACCGAAATCCTCTATCGATAAGTTAAAACTTTTTTTCTTCTTTCACTATTTTTTTTAAAACTATAATTTAGACATTTTAAAAAAAAAATAAAAAAAATAACATATTCATTTAAAAACTCTTACTTAATCAATAAGTAAAAATAAATAAAACAAAATAACTCTTACTTACAGTAGAAATCCTTTGTAAAACTAGTGTTTTCCTTTACACAAAATATAATTGGTGCAAGATTTTATAATAAATTCTGTTAAGAAATGATATTTGTAGTTATTGAGTGTATAAGTATCGCGTAATTTTTTTTAAAAAAGTGAGTAAATACAAAACTCATATAAAAAATTAATTTTTTTTTTATAATAAATCTTATTCTTTTTCAAAATAATTATGTAGTGCTTACGCATTACATATTGTTGCATTACTCTTTTTTTTTTCTCTCTCACAGTTGCTTCCACACGGGCAAAGTTGTGATCACATAATTTATCGTGGGTGCGAGTTGAGAACATTTTGGTCATTTTCCCTTTGTCTCATTTTCTTGAAGGCTCTCTCTCTCTCTCTCTCTCTCTCTCTCTCTCTGCGAGCAGCTTCAAGTCACGAACTCATCGATTTCCCCCTTCTCAACAAGTCGCAAAGTCGATTTGGAACAATTCATCTTCCTCAGGAGCCACACCAGCAACTCAAACATTCATGCACAAAGATTCACCCAAAAAATTCAGCTAGTCGACAACATTATGAGTGTGTTTACGTTGATAGTTAATATTCTAGAAATTTCTGGAGTCAATCATTTTTGAATTAGTACTCACGAATTCATAAATAGTTATCAACTCATAAGTACATATAATCCAAAAGTCCAAATTATTAACTGTAATAGCTAAATAAAACCAAATGAGAATAATGATAAAGAGACAAACTACACCATAACGAAATGAAAAGAAAAATAAGAAAATAAATGGTAAAAATGGAGGATGTTACCAGGCACATGGTAGGTCCCGTTTCAGATTAACTATGAACACTAACAAGAAATATTCTCTTTGGGTGAGGATATACCACAATTTGGATTACTTGCTTTATGCCTTTTCTTAGATAGTTCTTGGCTGCTTAAATAGGCAAGGCCACGTACTAGAATGCCAAAATAAAAGACAACATGAAACTGCTAGTAGTTAGTAACCGAAAAACAACACAAATACAAAGACACGTAGTAACAGAAAGCATAACACACGTACTAACGGAATAAACATGTAGAAAAGTAAACATGACTGTAACTACCAATGACCTAGTCCACGAAGCATGCATATGAGAACTTCACATAATGACCCAGTCCACGCCGCATGCATACGAGATCTTCACGTCCAACCTCAGCCCTAATACTTGGGATTTGGCTTTACGCCTCTCTCTGAACGACGTGGCCTAACAATACTCCCCCCCTCAAGTGGACTCTTGTCCTTAAGGTCCACAGATGGAAATTGCTCAAGCAACAACTGGGTTGTCTCCTACATGACCTCCTCTACTAGTAGATGCTTCCACTGGACCAATCTTTCTTCTTTAAATTTATTTTCTCGTTTGACCCAACGAGTATCTAGTATTTGTTGAGGTTCCAATATAATTGTGCCTTCATCAGTCACTGGCGGCAGTTCCTTAGAAGGCACCACCAGGTCTCCCACTAATTCTTTTACTAGTGAAATGTAGAAAACAGGATGAATGCGAGCTCTTTCTGGTAGCTGAAATTTATATGCAACCACTCCAATTTTTTATATCATTGGATATGGCCTATAAAATTGACTGGCAAGCTTCTAGTGGGCACGTTTGAAAACTGATTGCTGCTGGTAGGGATGCAACTTAAGAAACACCATATCACCCACTTCGAAAGTCACATCCTGCCTCTTTTGATCAACTTTCTGCTCCATGCGATTAATGGAAGTCTCCAGATTAGCCTTAAGTTAGCACAAAAGCTCATCTCTAGACACGAGACTCTGGTCCACTTCATGCGCTGAAGAAAAGCTACTGTGGTAGATGTGAATCGGAGGAGGCAAATGTCCATACAATGCCTAGCATGAGGTCATCTCTGTAGATGCATGGTACGTTTTATTCTACCATAGCTCTTGCCCAAGGAATGTAGGTGCTCCATTTGGGTTGCCATTGATGAACAAAGCATCGAAGATATTGCTCTACATAGCAATTGACCACTTCTGTCTGTCCGTCAGTTAGCAAATGATAGGCAAAGCTGAGTTTTAACTTTGTACCTGACATTTGGAAGAATTCTTGCCAAAATTGACTAATAAATATTGGGTCTTAGTCACTAATGATCGATCTGGGAAGGCCTTGCAATTTCATAACCCCTTCAACAAATTTTTCAGCCATGCCTTTAGCAGTAAAACGATGAGTTAAAGTTAAGAAATGTGCGAATTTATTTAACCTATCGACATCTACCAAAATTATGTCCTCGTCGTGGGATGTCAGCAATCCTTCAATGAAGTCGAAAGTGATATCGTCCCAAACTTGGCAAGGAATGGGCAAAGGTTGCATGAGTCCAACAGGAGAGAGTGTCTTGGACTTCATTTTTTATGCCAATAAAATTGCTGAGCCAGCCTCTTGAATGTCACAATACTCCTGAGTGCGCCCCAATTTTTGTGTCTTGAGCCTCATGCATTGACTTGGTCTGTAGCACCTCATGAGAAGGAATAAACCACTCTTCCTTTGAATAAAAAGAGTCCTTGGCACTGTGAATATTGCCCCTCGAGTTGAGCCTTGGCCATCCAATCTATAGATTGGATATAAGAATCCCCTTCGTAGGCACCTTTAATCTCAATCACATGGTTACAGAAGGCATGTGTAGATGATGAAGAACTGGATTGTTAGGATTGCGTGAGAGGGTGTTTGCAGCTAAGTTTTCATGCCGCTAAGTTTTCATGGTCTGGATGGTAAGTAATCTCATAGTTGTAGCCCATTAATTTTGCTACCCACTTATGTTGCTCAGGTGTTGCAACACGTTACTCCAAACAATACTTCAAGCTGTGCTGGTTGATTTGGATGAAAAATTTCCTTCCCAGTAAATAAGGTCACAATAAGCATTTAGCCTCTACAATTGCAAGCATCTCCTTGGCGTAGGTTGACCACGATGTTTTTGTAATTCCCTGTATACGGCTCGTAAAGGTGATGGGCTTGCCTTGTTGAGTTAAGACTGCTCCAATCCCTCCTCTTGAGGCATTGGTTTCAATGGTGAATGAATCATTAAAATTAGGCATAGCCAAAGTGGGAGTGGTGGTCATTGCTTGCTTAAGAGCTGAGAAGGCTGTTTCAGCTTCTTCATGCCATCTGAACTTCCCCTTTTTTAGTAAGTTGGTAAGGGGTCGAGTGATGATGCCATAATTTTGAATGAACTTCATGTAAATCCTGTCAAGCCTAAAAAACCATGTAATTTTGAAATATTAGTTGGACGTGCCGCAATTTTATGGTCATCAACTTTCACCGCTTGAGGTGTGCTAATATGCCACAAGTACTCCAATTCTTGTTGGCCGAATACGCACTTGATTTCCTTGGCAAAAATATTTATGCTGCCTCAAAGCCTCCAGAGTTCATTCAACATGCATCACATGCTTATCCCAAGTTGAACTATATATGAGAATATCATCGAAGAAAGCCAAAATAAACTTTCAAAGGTAAGGTCGAAATATAGAGTTCATTAGGGCCTGGAATGTAGAGGGTGCATTACAAAGGTCAAAAGGCATTACAAGATATTTGTAATGGCCATTATGAGTACGAAAAGCAGTTTTAGAAATATTAGGAGGATTTTCTCTTACATGATGATATTCAGCCCGCAGATCCAGTTTTGTGAAATAAGAGGTGCCATATAATTCATCCAGCATGTCTTCCACTATTAGAATGGGGAAATGATCCTTTTGATGGTGGCGCCATTAATTGCTGTAGTCCATGCAAAATCACCAACTTCCATCTTTCTTCTTCACTAGCAGGTTTGGTGAACAAAGTCGACTGGTGCTAGGATGAATGAGCCCGGAGTTTAGCATCTCTTGAACCTGTCTTTTGATCTCTTCTTTTTGAAAATGGGCATATCAGTAGGGGTGTACATTAATCAGCTCGGTGCCCTTTTTAAGTATAATGTAGTGACCTACCTCTCGCACTAGTGGTACACACAAGGGTTCCTTGAACACGTCCTCATACTCCTGTAATACCCATTGCAAGTCTTGCTGCTTCATGTCATATGCTGCACCCTGTGATGTGGTTTCTATGGTTGGTAGAAAGCTTACTGCAAGCAATGCATAGCCCCGTCGACATTCCTTTGATATTTCTTTTAATGTAGCCTCCTGAATGGCTTGCTCGCCTATTCCTTGAAGCCTTTGGGCTTGATTATCCCATATGAATTCTGTTAATTGCTTCTAATTACAAACCACATAACCCAACATTTCCTACCATTGAATGCCAAGTACTAGATCAAGACCTGATAATGGTAGAGAGAAGAGGGTGAGTTAAAGCTTAGTGGCTTATAAACTTTTCCTTGAACAGTAAACGTTTCCTTTGGTACCATTGGCAAACGCAGCATGCTTGCGAAGCGATCATTGATGAAGTTATCCATTGACCCACTGTTGATCAACACCATTACTTCATGAGAACCCATTGTTGCTGTCATACGCAGTGTTCTCGGAGAAGTCCATCCTGTCAATGCATGTAACATGATTTCGGGCTCAAGTTCAGGTTTTTGCACCTTTCTTGTATCTCCACCTTGGTCAGCCTCTAATGTTTGTTGATTAGTAATGTCGTCATAGACCATGTTACCTGCATATGTGTGTCCTTGCAAGAGTAATAACTGAGGTTTTTGGCATCTATGCCTAGTTGTGAAGCCTGCATTCATTGTAGTTAAAACAGAGGCCTTGCACTCTCATCCTTTGCATCTCCTTCCATGATAAATGCCTAATTGGGGCTGCAAGTGTAGCAGGGGCTGCAGGTGTAGCGGGAGCTACACGAGTGGCTTGTGGAAGAGCTAGAGGAGCTCTTGCAGGTGGTAGCCACACAAACCTTTGCTCCCATATGAGTTGTTTGTCTCTCATTTGTGCCAAGTTAATGGCATCCTTGACGGATTACAGTTTAAACATCTGAATGCCATTTGCAATTTTAGCCTTCAAGCTGCCCATGAACGTCCCCACCAACACCATTTGCGTCCATCCTCAAACCTTGTTACTGAGCTTCTCAAACTCATGCTGATAGGCCCTTAATGTCTCGAGTTGCCTGACCCATGAAAGAGCCTCATCGAAGTCCTCATACTCTAATGGTCCAAAGCAATCCCAGAGTTCCTTTTCAAATTTCTCCCATGAAATCACATGTCCCTCTCCTTGGAATGTCATATGAATCTATTGCCACCACTGGTTGGCCTCCCTTTCCAGATGGTATGCTGCCATGGGCACCTTCTGGGCTTCGGTAGTGCCCAAGTACTCAAAGAACTGGTTCACACAGTTGAACCATTCCATTGGGTCGTCTTCTGAGAAATGCAAAAATTCTAGCTTTGCTGTTTTGGAGGAGACATCTATCAGCCTCTGTCTTGGTTATCTCGATTGCGACAACCATGGCTTGAGGACTCTTGGTTTGAGAGCAAAACATTTGAGAGGTGATTGAGTGTTTCCTCCAAATGGTGAAGTTTATTAGTCATACCAAGCTCCATTTGGTGTAACCCCTCTTGCACTGCACCAAGCCCAGACTCCAAATGTTCAATGCATTCTTTGTCGGTTCCCATTAAACCTAGCTTTGAGGCCAATGATAGGTCATGTGTCAAATTAACTATGAAAACTTACAGGAAATATTCTCTTCGGGTGAGAATGTATCACAATTTGGACAACTTGCTTTTTGCCTTTTCATTGATAATTCTTGGCTGCTTAAATAAGCAAGGCCATGTACCAGAATGCCAAAATAAAAGACAACATGAAACTACTAGTAGCTAGTAACGGAAACACAACACATGTACAAAGACACGTAGTAAAAGAAAGCATAACACACATACTAATGAAATAAACATGCATAAAAAGCAACATCACTCTAACTGTCAACAAACTAGTCCATGAAGCATGCATATGAGATCTTCACGTAATGACCCAGTCCACGTTGCATGCATATGAGACTTCACGTCCAACCTCATCCCTGATACTTGGGATTTGGCTTTAGGCCTCTCTCTGAATGACATGGCCTAACAGCATAATGTTGTGTGAGGTAGAGGGGCAAATACCAATGGCCGAATTTGGACAAATCGGAGACAATCCTAGCTAAGTATAAGAGCAAGATGAGCACAAATAAACAACATTAGAATTATTCAACCAAATACACACAATCACCCAGCCCCTAAAATTCACTCATCAATTACTTACAGTGCAATAAATACACTTCGACTTCAGCTTCAGGAGAGCAAGGGAGAGAGAGAAAGGTGAGAGTCCTCGCTTCGGCTTGATAGGAGAGCGACAAAGATCGACTAGGGAGTGAGTGTCCTCACTTCGGCTTGAGGGAGAGTGAAGGAGCAAGTGGGTGGGGCGAAAATTAGACGTTTGGATTTGGAGAGAGAGAGAGAAAGAGAGAGAGAGAGAGGAGCAAAGATCTCGGGTGAGGGGGAAAGGAGATCTACAAGATTCATTTCCTACAAACAATTTCATTTTATATTTGCTAAAATCCATATGTGTCGCACATTGATTGGATTATGTAAACCCATTATAATCACCGGGATCGGCTCCTAGGCGCTTTGATAACGGTTATATTGTTTTTTTTTTTTGGAAAAGATTAATATAGTATGTTTAATTATTCTAATATTGTATTTTAAAAAGTTTAAAACTTATTACCATCTTATAGGTGAGCAAGCCAGCCTAGACGCGGTGCCCATTACCCCTCATGGTGGCCTAAGTCCACCTAGCATGGGTTGTTTCTCCATCCACTCCATGTGGCCTGAGTAGTGGCAAGCATCCTGCATAGGGGTTACCAGTCAATCGAATACCAAATAGGGTGGCCAGACCATCTTTCGATGGGTAGCCATGCATGCAACCCTATTTTCTTTTTAATTTAGATTTTTTTTATCTTAGTTTTTACTATTTGTTTTTACCAGATTTGATTCAATGTGGGTACTTTTTTATGTTCTTTAGAAGAAAACTACCATGTCATATATGGTTAGTAAAAATTCAATTACCCGCTTTCCCTTCAAAGAATTGTCACTTCGAAATCTAAATTCAAAGTTAGCCATTAATAAGCTAATTAGATATTATTTTCAAAGTTCAAATAAATTTTCTTTTCATTGTGGAGCCGAAATGTTCATATTTACTTGGGATATTTCATACTTTGTCCAAACTAATACGTTGAATTTTTCAATATACATGTCTGGATGGGCATGTTATAAAGTATTCAAAAAAGGCATTATATGGACATGATGGTCTAAAACATTAATGAGTGTTGTGCATGTTAGCAAGAGATCCCAAGAAAATATGGTAGTTTTATTGGTATTGTATGTTGGTTGAGAATCATGATGTGTAGCTATCATAATCTGATTGTCTAAACAATTTGATATGAAGGACTTGGGAGAAACTAGTTATATTCTTAGGCTTAAGCTTTGATAACAGCGCAAGAATAGGATACTAGCTAAGCTTGTCTTAGTCTCATGTATATATCTTAGGCATGCAAGATTCCATGCAACAAAAGGTTATTATCCTTTAGGTATGAAAATCTTTTTTCTAGAGACCATTGTCCCCAAGAGGAAAAGCATATGAGGAGATACCACATGCTTCAGATGAGGGAAGCCTCATCTATGCCATTGTTGGATTGGTGATTTGATTTCCGGTTGGAAACATTTTTCTAGAAACTTAGCTTGACTATGGCTCAATCTTGTCTCAAACTTGGCTTGACTGTGACTTGACCTTGGTTCAAGTGAATTTTAGACAGATTGTTCACTCGACATTTGCTCAACAGTCTACCCCAGTGAATGTTCAGAAAACCTAGTTTCTGTTCCATTTTATATATAACCATATTTTCATGATATGAGAGTTGCGGCCAAAAAGAGAGAGAACTCTTTTTGTGAAATTTTGAGAGCTCATTAGGTGTATTGGGCCTTTCGGAATTAAGGAGTGATTTGTGATTGCTTTCTTGTACCCCATCTTTGTGATAGTGAATTCCTTGAGATTGACTCTGTCTGCGGACATAGGCTATTATTTAAGCCAAACCACTTAATTCTTGATGTTCTTTGTGTGATTGTCTAATTTTTATTATTTGCTTTTACTAATCTATTTCAAAGTTGTCTTTAGATATTCAGCTAATCCCAACAAACTGGTATCAGAGCGCTATCCTCTTTGGAAGATCTTGAGAGATGGCTATGACCAAGTTTGAAGTAGAGAAACTCGATGGTCAAAATAGTTTCAGTCTATGGCACATCATGATGAGGGCATTGTTACGACAACAAGGGTTGGTTAAAGTCTTGGGAGAGAAGGAGTTAGATGCACCTTCTATGTCAGCAAAGGAAGAGGAAGAAAAAGTGCATAATGCAGTTTTGTTCTATCTTTTTGAAGAGTTTCGCGTGAAGTAGTTGACGAAGAGACTGCCACCGATCTTTGGAGGAAATCTGAGAGTTTGCATTCGAAGAGTTCACTCACTAGCCATTTGTATTTGAAGCAACGGTTGTACACTCTTCGAATGAAGGAAGGTACTCTTATGTCCGATCATCTAGATAAATTTAAGAAAATCATTATAGAACTAAAGAACATTGATATTAAACCTGACAAAGAAGATTAAGATGTAATTTTGTTGTGTTTGTTGCCTATGTTGTTTGGGAAAATTGTGAACTCGATGTTGTATCGTAGAGATACCATCTCCTTGGCAGATGTAAAATTCGCTTTGAATTCAAGGAGTTGAGAACAAAATTGGGTGTACAAGGCATGGGTAATCAAGTAGATAACTTGTTTGTGAAATTTTCCTCTAGTGGTAGATTTGGTGGAAGAGGTTAGGATTAGAATGAGAGTAATTCCACTGGTAGCTCTAGATTTAACAAGAAAAAGAAGTCGTCTCATCTCATCTCATTTTATTTCATCATTACAATTTTTTCAAATTTTCACACAAAATATAATAAACAATTCAATTTTTTCAAATCTCAATTCAACATTTTCAAATCTCAAAATAATAATAATATTTTATTTAACTTTTATCTTTCATCTAAACAATCTCATCTCATCTATGAATCCAAACCAGCCCAATCCAAATGAGGAGTAAATGTAACTATTGTCACAAATTTGATCATTACAGCAATGAGTGTCAGAGATTGAAGAACAAGGAGGATGGTACAAGTTCCTCTAATATTTTTAGTGTTGTTGAGAATACTAACAACTTTGATGTTGTCCTAGTAGTTAGTGACTAACGGTTGTTTTGGTCATAGGTGGGTCATGGACTCAGCTTGTATGTTCTATATGTGTCCCATGAGAGATTGCTTCACTACCTACAAATCAATAAATGGTGATTTTGTTTCGGTTGGAAATGATATGGTTTGTGAGATTGTTGGGTTTGGTTCAATCAAGATTAAGATGTATAATGGAACTATTAGAACTTTGTCTAATGTTTGGCATATTCCTTCTTTTAAAATTTTTTTTTTATATCTTTAGGCATTCTTGACTCATTTAGTTATTAGTATACAACTGAAGGTGGAGTCATTCGAGTCTACAAGGGCTCTTCAGTTGTAATGAATAGAAATAATATTGACGGTCTTTGGTCCTTTTTTCTTTTTTTTTTCTCTATTTGGTAAGACAGTGATTGGTGTTGTTGCAAGGTTATCTTAAGATGTTCTAGATTTAGGTATACTCATTTATATGATATGGGTGAACAAGCGTAGTCATTTGTGAGTAAGCAGCTTTCTACTTTTGTGTAATCAAAAGATAAGAAAGCTTTTTTTTTTTGTGTTTTAGCATTGAATCTTTGTGAAGTAGTGTAAAATCAAGTTTATTGCAGTTTATTTGTTTTGATCTTTGCGATATGTCTTGTGCAAGGTGGTTCCTTGTTTTTGCACATGTTGTTTGGTGAGCATTTTTAGAAAAAAGGTTGGCATTATTTTTCTAAAGCAATGAGTGGCGTGTTTGATTTGTTTAAACACTTGGGAAGACTTTCAGAATCTGATAAGTAAGAAGGTAGAGCGATTAAGATACCGTACAATTGGGTCCACTCCATATAAATGAGGTAATTGAATGGAATGAATTAGACTCTTGTGTGAGAGCCTATAGTATGCTTTTGCTATGCCAAGCTTGTCAGCTTGGGTGAAGCGGTCAACACAACTTGCTATTGGGTGAACCTTTCTCCTTCCACAGTTAAGTTGCTATTTTCATAGTATAGGAGACGTTATGGTAAAAAGGTTGAGTTTCTAGGAGAGCTTCACAAAAGGAGTGTAGGTGGCACTCTAGATCATGCTATTGGAAATAAGCATGATTCTAATTTTGGCATTGGCACATAGTGAGAGCAAGTCTACAGTTTCGTTTGATAGATAGATAAGGCTATTTGGCCACATTTTGGATATGCTCATCCAAACTTTGTGGTGTACTTACTTTGGCATAGAATATTGCTTATTAGCCTTCCGTGTGTGTGTATTCAAAAGCTGTTGTTCAAGTAAGCAATCTGTATGGTGGTGCGTTGCTTTTGTGTGAAGAGATCTCTTCATTTGCACCAAGCTCGTGATTTGGTCAATTTTTCTATGGAGATAAAGCTTTTGGGTGGAAATGAGTCAAGAGATAGGCATTTTGCATCCCATTTTGGATTTGTGGAGGAGTTTTTTTTTTTTTTTTTTTGGAGTATCTTTGATGTCTTTGTCGTCGAATAGTGAAATTCGATATTATGGAATTAATTTTGTCCAGAGTAGATGGAATTCAAGCCAAGGTGGAGATTTGTTAGGAATGGTGGCTTGATTTCCTTTTGAAAACGTCATTCTAGAGACTTGGCTTGACTGTGGCTCGACCTTGGCTCGATTGGGGCTCGACCTTGGCTCAAGCGAACTTTGGCTTGACCTTGGCTTGAGCGAATTTCAGATAGATTATTTGCTTGACATCTGCTCGACAGTTCATTAGAGTGAATGTTCAGAAAACCTAGTTCCTATGCTATTTTTAAAATATAAACATATTATTGTGATGTGAGAGCTATGGCCAAAAAGAGAGAGAACTCATTTTATGAAATTTTGAGAGCTCATTAGGTGTATTGAGACTTTTGGAATTGAGGAGTGATTTGTGATTGATCTTTTATACTCCATCTTTTTAATAGTGAATTCATTGAGATTGACTTCGCCCGTGGACATAGGGTATTGTTCAAGCCAAACCACTTATATCTTGGTTTTCTTTGTGTGATTGGCAAGTTTTTGTTATTTGCTTCTACTAATCTATTTCAAAGTCATCTCTAAATATCCAGTTAATCCTAACAACCATACAATTACTAGATCCAATATCTATTATGCAATTGCCATAGTTAGCAAATATCAGGAAAATTTTAACATTAGGCTGCAGTTAAGCATATACTTAAGTATCTTATGAGAACAAGGAATTATATGCGTGTCTAGCATAGTGAGGATTTGACGTCCATAAGATATTGATATGGTAGAATCTCTCCTCTAATTTCTTAGCATTGTCGAGATGAGCAATTCTCTCATGATGTTGTATGTACTATGAGAACAGTGGGGTAGTTACTCAATCTAGAGACAAAGAATCAACAAGAAAGGGAAACACATTGGGATGTAATATCAGCTCATTAAACAAACATTAGAACGAGGAGATGTTATAGTAGCCAAGATAGTCCCAAGAGATAACTTGGAAGCTCCTTGTCACAAAAACATTTTTTGGTCTCACTTAGGGGATGGATGTAAATCTTTAATCAATTGGCCGTGAAAACAATTGAGAGATTTCTATTTATATTCTAAAAACAAATTGAGCTTGTATAGAAAAACCTAGGCCCAAAGATGATTTAATCCAATGCCCAATTTTAAAGCCCCAAGCCTAGCTCGCCTTAAAAAAAAAAAGAGAGAACATGAAACGACACATTTTAAGAGTTGAGAAATTTTACTTATCATCTTCACACCACACACCAACATGTTATTTATTATTTTTTTCCTTTTATTTAAACACACATACATATTTACATATCAATGTGTGTGTGTTTAAATAGATAGGCAAAAATAACAAATCACATTATGGTGTGTAGTGTAGGGGATGATAAGTATAATTTTTCTTTAAGGGTTGCCCTAAGCCCCTCTTCCTTTTCCCTAGCCCCTACTAGATGCCTCCCTCTCTCTCATTTCCCCTCTTGTGAGCCGAGCACCCCCTAGTCTCTCTCTCTCTCTCTCTCTCTCTCTCTCTCTCTCTCTCTCTCTCTCTCTCTCTCTCTTCTGTTTAGCCATTTACTCTTTCTATAAAGCCCAGGCTCATGGCCCATGCCCAGATGAAGCCTAGCTCTAAAGACCCCAAAATGACGCAATTTGGTAAGTTTCTTTCCTCTTAAAAATTTCTTCTTCTCCCCCAAGTTTCTCTCATTTCGATACCCCTCTTCCCTGTAGCTAATCCCCCACATTCCAACAATTATCTCCCTCATCTCACATTTGAATTTTTGGTTTCTCTCAACAGACTATCTTCTCTCTTCACTCTCAGGTTTTGTTTGTAGACTCGTTCTCTCTCTCCCTCCCTCGCACCCTACTATCTTCCTAGTTGATTTTGGTGTTGCAATTGTGGAAGATTTTCAGTTGAGTTGCTGAAATTGAACTAGGGTAAGCCTTGTTGCTCATTTCTCCCTCTCCCTCCCCTCCTATCTCTCTCTCTCTTACTACGATTTTTGTTGAGTGATGGGTTTGTTGTCATTGGGCCCTCGGCCGAAACAAAGGTAAGGACACTCTCTCATTCTCCGTTGTCACTCGTTCACATGTAAATACAAGCAACCATTTTTAACTTCCTTACCTTGAGCATCTTAGAAGGTTGGTTTCCCCGTCGTGTAGCACCGCCAACATCAACACAATCACAAGTTGCCTCCCATGGGTAGGGCTCTCTCTCTAGAGAGAGATTTCTTATTCTCTCTCTGTTTTTCTCTATTTTTCTCTTTTTCCCTCAACAACCCTACACCATAAACAAACATCTTCGTGCACTGCCAACACCAAAGCCACCCTCTCACCAACAAGGTAGTTTCATTTCTAGTGAGTATTCAGATGTTAGCCTTGACGTCAAGTGTTCTCCGTTGAATAAGCTAAATTTTGACACTTTTGGTGTATCACAGAGAAGTGATCTCATTTCTGGGCAGCGTGTGTTGTCTCTAATTTCATGATTTGCCACACAAAATTAGGTATAGTAACTTTGAGAATCTCTTCTCCACTTTGATATATACTACTGTGCTGTTAATTTGTATGAAAGAGCTCTGATTTATGTGAAGTTACGAGATTAAATTGTTGACACTCAGAATTGGAGGACTGGCTAACTTGTTTATTGTTGGGGTTGTAGGTGTTGATGGTTGAGTTAATGTCACCGTTTCGGAATTAAATATTGATCGTTAAATTGATGTTGGTTATTTTGGTTGTCATAGTTTGAGGGAAGGATTGTTTTGGGTCGATATGGGATTGGTTGGGTTGATATAGGGTCATTTGGGTTGATGTTGTGGTGTCCAAGGTGTGCATGTGGCTATCGAGGTTGTTGTGTTTGGTTGGAGGAGCTGTTATGTGCACTATATAGGATGGTGTGAGTGGCTGATTGGGCTGCGATAGTTACTAGAAAAGGGTTGTGTTGCTTACCTCGAGGGTGATGAATTATATACAAAATTTGGGCTTACAATAATATATCGTTATAGTTAAGTAGCTAGTGTAATTTGGAAAGGTTTAGTGTTTGTGTAGGTTATTAATATGTTAGTGCGTCCTCTCTGGTATAGGTGTTGGAATTGCTAGAGCCCAGACTCAAAAGCTAGAAAATACATTATGGGAGTCAAGTAAACAGGTTCCTATGCTAGTCTTTGTATAAAATGTATGGACTAACGTTGACTTTGTTAAAAATTATGCATGTTTGGTTATGAATGAGAACTTGGGAAAAACAACCTGGGTGATTTATCTGCACTACTTACGAAATTTGTATAAGAAATGAAAAGCATTTTGTCATGAAAATTTCTGGATATGATGTTGAGTTTACTGGAGTTTGTGAAGCAATCGATTTATTTTATTGGATTAGTGTTTTAATGACCTTGTTAAGGAACTTATTTATCTTAATGGATTATTTCATTTAAAGCTATATGAGGATTGTTCTTATGTTTGATTGGAATAAGTGAATTTTTGTAAATGAAATATTTGGAAATGTTATTTATATTGTGAGGAGAAGATTTTTAGGTGTCAGATAGTAGCTCTCCAACCCCTTTCTGGGTATGGGGCGTTACAGTTGGTATCAAAGCCAGATTTAAGGTTTTGCAGACTATAGTACACGGGGTTTTAGTTATCGGCAGACTTTAGAAAACAAATTTCAGATTTGATGTTAGAAATCTGTGGACTTAATGAAATAGTTCTATTGGTGTTTAAGGTTTTAGAATTTGCAGGCTTTAGGAAAGATGCCTTAGGAATTTGAAGTGTTAGATTTTGCAGATTTTATTAATGGATTTCATGAAGATTGAGGTCTTAGATTCTGTAGGCTCATCCTGTTGATTCCATAAAATGTTTTCTTTATATAGGTACTGTAATAATTTTGAAGTATTATTTGTATAATTTTTTTATGGTTACAACATTTTGCATATGTTTATATATACTTTATATTTCAAAACGTCTATTAAAAAATCCAAGTTTTTAGGATGCCACCTTGTTGTCGAGTACAAAACATGTCGTAGCTGAACACATTTGATAATGAAAGAGAGGCAAATCCAAGTACTTCTGATGTACTTTGAGCAGCGGTGCAACAGTTAGTAGAAGAGCTCACGCAGAATCCCTCGGTCACAACTGCTAGGGTAATGAGGGAGGCTGTACTGTTGAACAGTTTAACCAAATGCACCCTCCTTCATTTGATGGGAGAGGCGAGCCAACCTGGTAGAGGATTGGGTTAAGGATATCAAGGAGATACTTTAGGTATTGAACTGCACAGATGAACAAAAGGTGTTATATGCCACCTTCAAGCTTGCCAGTGAGGAGAAATGATGGTGGATCTCAAATAGAACCATCAAGGAAGCTGATGGGAGGAGAGTAGTTAGCTGGCCCCTTTTCAAGCAACTATACTTTGACCATTTCTTCCCAAGATCAGTTAGAGATGCTAGGGCCAGGGAATTTGCCAACTTAGTGCAGGGAACCATGACAGTACACAAGTATGTTGCCAGATTTATGGAGCTATCACACTTTGCTTCATATTTGATTTGTGATGAGGAGAGGAAGACCTGAAAGTTCAAAGAGGGGCTGAATAACAAGATATATGAACAAGGGTGGCCTTTCATATCCAATGTTTCTCAGATTTAGTAGCTAAGGCCACGATAGTTGAGCAGAGCCTCAAGAGAAGTGATGAACTTCAAGATTAGAGGAAAATGTCTATGCCACTAGGGTCTTATTCTGCCATGGACCAAGGCAAGTGGAAAAAGAGGAACGAAGGCAAAAAATCTGGTCAGAGGCATGCCCAGAGCAACCAACAGACCTACTAGTGCAAGACATGCAACCAAATGCACTCCAGGGAGTGCAGGAAATGGGCAGGATTGTGTTTCTGTTGCTGTAATATGGGCCATTACATCAAGGATTGTCTGTTGCAGTTGGACAACTACAAGAAAACCATATCACCATCACAAAGAGCTGAGGTGACAGTGTGAGGCAACAATCATGCACGACTGTGCCTGCTTGAGTGTTTGCTTTGATGTCTTGAGAAGTTGAGGACAAAAATGACGTGATCACAGGTATTATCTTTATCATTTTTTGAGAAATTAACATCATGTTCAATACAAGCTTACACCACTTAAATCAATGGAGTATTCCAAATGTGATTATAGGTACCCTTCCCTTGTTTTCTAATGATACTATTGTGTTGTTTGATTCTGGAGCTACACATATTTTATTTCCATGGATTATGCTAAGCTTTGCACTTTGGAAATTAAAAATTTGAATTACAAGTTAGTAGTCTTAACTCCAACAGGAAATTCAGTAACATGTGACAAGATTCTCCATGACTGTCCAATACTTACTAGAGGGAGGATGATCAACTCTAGGGTGACTCGTGGTCGAATGTGCTTCCAAGTGTAGAAGTGTCAAGTTGTATCAAAGATAAGTCCAGGATTGTATTCCACAGGGACAATGGGTTATCAAAGCGAATAAGAGATTTGTGAGTAACAAATGAATCAAGTATGAGAGATGAAAATAAAATTCAAATGCAATGCAAAAAGATAATCGAGGTTGAAATTAGAGTTTATAAAAAAAACAAATTAACGAATACTTGGGTTGGGTATGAGACTCTCTTTATTTCGGATTCTAGATAATTTTCTCGATTAACAATCCAGTCAAGGCATTGATAAACGGAAGATAAAAAGTTATGCTCAAGTTTTGCAATATTTTTTCTAAGGGGTTCTCTACTTTACTAGCCAAACACAGATTAACAAACAATCGAGAGAAGCCTTGATAATTTTCAAGCTTTTGTTGTGCCTTACGTCAACAACAAAACAAGAGCAAGAGCCGCAATCTATTTTCAATTCAAATTCGACTAGTAATATAGTGAAATCATCATTCAACAACAAAATATTACATTAAACTAAAACCTAAAATAAATTAAATCTCATTCCACAACCCAAGTTTCTAAAATTAGCTACACATGATGTTTCTAGCGATAAAAATAAATCTAAGTTGAGTCATGACAAAATCTGAGAAAATATCCGAATGAGATAAATCCTAAAGATGCTGCCACTACCCGCAGGAGAATAAACACTAAAATGAAAACTGAAACGTAAAGTGCAGAAAATAGAATGAAGAGCAAGCCAGAAAAATAAAACGAAGAAGCAGCCGAATAAAAATAAAGATATCGTCTCTCTCTCAAACGAAGAGAAAAGAAAAAGAAAAACTCAAGACTACTCCTGCTACGCCGAACGAAAACCAAAAGAAGCAGAATAATGTTATATTAAGCCACTCAGTGTACGAAAATGCAAAGTGAAAAGAAGTTAAAACTCAAAAGACTTCTCTACTCCTGCTGCCCCTAGCGTCTAAACCAAAAAAGCAAAGTAAAAAAATGTGTGTAAGACCAAAAAAAAAAAAAAAAAAAATAGCTGCTAGCATCTAAAAAATGAAAAGCAAAGTGAAGCTATTCGAAAGAAAAGAAAAACTAAGAACTCCCAGCTTAGCTACTGAACTGTCCGAAGGATGAAAAAGAAGAAAAAAAAAAAAGCGTAAACCTCCTGTTTGCAACGTAAAAAAAAGGAAAAAAAAATGCGTCCAGCTTAAACGAAAGAAACAAACAAAACTAGCCGCCTGCTACTAATCAGAAGAGAAAGGAAATGAAACTCAAAGCTCACTCTGCTGCTGCTCTATCGAATGAAAATGAAACGAAGAAGAAAATCCAAAACCAGCTACTGCAAGGTCTAAATGAAAAGTAAAAAAAAGAAATTCCAAGCAGTTTTAGCACTTCATCACAGGGCGCATAGGCATTTACAAAAACCTATCTTCAGTTAGGTCATAATTAGCTAAAAATCAAGGTAGGAGACGTACCCAAGACAACTTTCAGGACCATATACGACCATTATGAGGTTTTGGTCATGCCTTTTGGCCAAACAAATGCCCTAGCGGTATTCATGGATTTGATGAATAGAGTGTTACATGATTTCTTGGATAAATTTGTGGTTGTTTTCATTGATGACATCTTGATATACTCCAAGAGCATGACTGAACATGAGGAACATTTAAGATTGGTACTCGGGATACCAAGGATAAAAGTTTGTTTGCTAAGTTGAAGAAGTGTGAATTTTGGCTATAGTGATCAATCACATTTATGGGGCATGTAGTTTCAAAATAAGGCATTTCAATGGACCTGGGGAAAGTGGAAGTAGTAGTTAATTGGTTGACGCTGAAGAATGTGCATGAATTCATCTTATCTTAAAGGATTATTTCATTTAAAGCTATGTGAGGATTGTTCTTTTGTTTTGATTGGAATAGGTTAACTCTTGTTCATAAAATATTTGGAAATGTTATTTATATTGTGAGGAGAAAATTCTAAGGTGTCTGGTAGTAACTCTTCAACCCCTTTCTGGGTACGGGGCATTACACTCTCTCTTTTACAATTTATGTGGTTCTATTGAATGCATCACGCTACCGCCCTCCATCTTGGGTTTCTGTATTCACTCACCATTGGTAAGTCATCTCTCCTCCATTCTCTCTCTCTCTCTCTCTCTCTCTCTCTCTCTCTCTCTCTCTCGTGTTGTACCTAGTGCCAAGTCCCATGCCGCAAACGAAGCTTAATCATCATGCTCCACTTCACACTTTTCAGCCTCGCCTCATGATGACCTGTCTTCCCTTTGGTTTGTCTCTAAGTCTTGCTCCCTTTTTATCTCTGTCTGCTTCTCGTTGTCCCTGAGCCGCAATGTCCCTCATTGCCCTTACTTTCGCCTCTGTCTTGGTTGCCACTAACACCATCCTCCACGCCTTGACACCGCACACATAGATAAACCCTTCTCTCTATCTGTTTGTCTCTCTCTCTTCTCTCTCTCTCTCTCTCATCGCTACACTACTTGGAAGCCAGTACAGTGGCTTGGTTCCACCACATCACAGTAGATATATTTGCCACATGTTGTTGCTGCCCAGACTTTGCACCATAAGACTCCATCACTTCAAGCTCTCATCCCCGACCCTCTATTATGCGCCTTGCACTCTCATTCAGCTACCCCTCTACACCATGTCACCATCACTCACGAAACTATACGAAACCATCAGTGAGTCTCTCAATCCATGTTTCCCAATCTTGTTCTCTCTCTCTCTCTCTCTCTCTCTCTCTCTCTCTCTCTCTCTCTCTCTCTCTCTCTCTCTCTCGCTATCTCTCTCTAACCCTCTATTTATCCTTGTGGCCGGTACTGTCGTAGGGTCCAATAGAGGCCACCATACCACATCTAGCTATGCCTACTCAGTCTATCGATCATCCTTCACGTAGATCCATTCACCCAACAAGCTGACCATATACCACTCAGAGTTGGGTAAGGTATTTGTTTGCTCTACTAGTGAAATATACATCTATTTACGTGACCAATTGGTTGATGTCTACTTGAAATTGAGATTGTATATGATTATAAGTTTGATTTGGGTTTTGGTGATAAATACTGGGCTCGAAAATATACATGGGTGACTGCTCTAGGATGTTTGCAAATGGGAACTGTGGAGATGGAGTTCTCATGGAGTGGTAAACTACTCTTTGAACTAACCTTGAAAATGATTGTTGATAAAAATTGTGAATTGTGATCTGTGCAGTTTTGGGTTATGGCCGAGTGCTCTATGAAGTGTTGGGATTATTTTTGTAGTTATGTGTTGAGGTTGAGTGCCTTGTTAAGTGTTGGGATTATCAGTACAGTTATGCATTGTTGCTTAGTACCCTGTGAAGTGTTGAGATTATTTTTTAGGCTTTTGGAAAGAACTCCATTTGTTGTCCAATTTCTTATTCTATGCATAATTGTTATTGTCAATTTTTTATTTTAATTATTTTTGTTATTAAGTTATATTGACGGTATTTTTCTTCATTCACAATGTTTTCAGTCTTGAAGGGGTTTTGGAATTTTCTACCTTTGCACTGGTTGACAATTTGTGAATGTGTGTTGGAAATTCCCTTCAATGCACCGAGTTACCACATGTGAATGCTTGCTGAAAAATTTCCCATGTGCACTATTCTTGTGGTGCCCTCAACCCCCACATGTGATTCGGCACAAGTTGCGATGCTGGGGTGCTAGCCACTCAGATCACACACACCAAGCACAAAGTGGAAGCATGTTTGAGTGTAGTCATGCAAAGTATAAGTGCACAATGTAAGTGGAAAATAGAAAGGGCAGTTTGAATACTAGAGGTACCAAAAATTAAAATACATTACCCAGCAAAATAACCCATAAGTCACCAAGACTGCCAAACATTGAAATAAAGTTAATACAATGTTCGGACTAAAAAGAAGGAAGACACCAATCAATGCTACATAAAGGGTAAGGTCCCCAAGTCTTCATTTCTCAGGTAGTGTTAAATGAAAGTCTACGGTTTTGTAGAGCTGAATAGCAAGTGGGGACACCAATATGAGATTTTACAATATCAGCAAGTAAAGCCATTGAATAACACCCAAAAATACAAACATGGAAATATGTGGACACTTCACTACAATGGGAAAATCATGATTTCCAGCATTACTAAAATTTTACAAAACCAATATCCATCTTAGTGATTACTGAAAGAAACCACACACTCAAAAATCCACATTTCCATTTTGAAAACGTCCATTTAATTACAGTATGCACTATGGTCTCCCATAGGGACCATCCCCATAGTCTGGCTCCCTTTGTCACACCATGGGAAATAACTGCGCTTGTGACTTCATAACGAACGATGCCCAACTTCACGCCCAACGCTTAGGTGACCAGGCATCCTTTAGCCTCTGCTAGTAGAATGGATTCAACAAGAGAGCGTTACTGTCTCATCTGAGTTCTTTGTCTCCTGACGACAACCTAATGGATGTTACTTAGTTTTATACATTCTCAAGTAACTAGAGGAGCTCTTTTGAGATAATGCCCCATCTTGACTTGGGCGTAATTCAAACACATCCACAAAACACTTTTTTAATCTTTTGACACCAAAACTGCAGTTTTCCAAGTTAGAAACATAGGGTAGGTAAGGGAAACTCGGGTTGGTGCTGATCCCATTCTTCATCGTGCTGAAGGTTGGGGTAAGTTGTTTGGGCAGCAGATAGGTTGGACCCGCTCTCCTCCATGGTGATTTTAGGCTCCTATGGGGGTTGATCTTGCCTATCGACCCTTATGGCGAGGGAGATTGATTGGACAGTTTGAGATTGGACCTGCTTCTGCCTTGATGCTTACAAGGAAGGGAAGTTTTCGAGTAGCTAGGGGCTGGCTCGCACTTTGTCGCAAGAAGGATAATGCAACCTTAGGTATTACATCCATCATTTTGGTGTTCTGCAGGCAAGGTAAATGTCAGATGACAAAGCAGCCTATCTGCAGTTCACCATGATGGGGGTGGGGTAAGTTGTTCAGGCATTCGAGATCCTAGACTCACTTTCCTCTGCAAGGGAGGTCGGGCTATTGTGTGGGCTAGATTCGCTTGTTGACCCTCGTGTAGAGGTAGGTTGTTGTTCAAGCAGCTTGGGATTGGATCCACTCCTGCCCATTGGCATTATAGAGAAGGTAAGTGAGGGTTAGGCTGGTGCTGATCCCACTTTTTGTTGTGGCGAAGGTCAGGGTAAGTAATCTGGGAAGCCATGAGATTGGACCAGCTCTCATCCTATAGGGAAGTCGAGCAATTGCAGTGGCTGGACCTGCCTGTTGACCCTTGTGGGAAGGTAGTTTGTTTGGGTAGTTCGAGATTAGACCCGCTCTCACCTGTTGACATCTACAAGAAAGGTAAGTTGTTGGACAACCAAGGTCTAGCCCTCACTTTGCTGTAGGAGGGATAAAGCAGCCTGAGGCATTACCTCATCCCTTTAGTACCCCGCAGGAAGGTAAGTATTTGTTGGAGATTTCGCTATTGGAGATTTTTGTTGGTAGGGATTATGTTGATAGAGA
The DNA here is from genome assembly GCF_018687715.1 of Carya illinoinensis. Classification (NCBI taxonomy): domain Eukaryota; kingdom Viridiplantae; phylum Streptophyta; class Magnoliopsida; order Fagales; family Juglandaceae; genus Carya; species Carya illinoinensis. Next base: position 29,671,795 of record NC_056752.1, on the reverse strand, counting down.
TAATGTCGATAGAGATAGGGAGTTTACACATTTTATTTATGAAAAGTTACACTTCCATTAATGGAGTTTGTGTTGTTGACATGGAAATGTAAATTACAAGTCATAAAACATTTAGCAATAAAACTCCCAAAGGTGCTCCGCATTCCATGTGTGTGGCAATATATTCCCTTGGGAGTCTTGAAGCCAATAGGAACCTTGGTAGTTGTTGCTGGTAACCACATAGGGGTCTTTCCACTTAGGGCCCAGCTTCCCTTCGTCTCGAGTAGTGGTTCCCATCTATTTCAACACGAGGTCCTTGACTTTGAATGCCCTCGGGCATACCTTTCTATTGAAACATTACTTCGCCCTCCTCTTGTTGACGGTTGTTCTCACCTTTGCTTTAAGGCTGACCTCTTCCGGCAAGTCAAGTTGCTCTTCCAGCCGGTTGTCGTTGGAGTCTTGCTTGAAGTGCTACAGGTGGGGATCCTAACTTTGACCAACGGCATTGCCTCATGGCCCTAAGTGAGGGTGAGTAAAGTCTCTCCCGTCGGAGTGTTCACTGTGATCTTGTACACCCACAAACCTCCAGGGAGTTTCTCTGCCTATGTGCCTTTCCTGTCACTAAGCTTCTTCTTGAGTATTCCCATAAGCATTTTTTGGATCGCCTCCACCTACCCATTGGATAGGGGATGTCTCAGGGACGAGTAGAAGAGATCCTCAGCTCCTCACACCAGTCACGGTAGTGGTCAGAGTCAAACTAGCTCCCATTATCTGATATGATGATGCAAGGTATGTCGAATCCGAAGATGACCATCTTCCAGTAGTACCCCAACCTCATCACTTTTCCTGTCAGCACTTGTTGGGCCTTTTCAAGTTAGATGCACCTAAGGAGGGGTGTGGAATACCCCCTTCAATATAGGATGCCTCGACTATAGTGTAATGCACTACTTTGTTCCTACTCTTCTTGGTTTCCCACCTATCGTCGTGTACGTCATTGACATCTTTGTATTTGATGATATCCATTGCCCACTCCGGGGCTCCCGGTTTGACTTCCACTACCACAATCCCCACGGCAGATATCCTGACGGTCCTGACCACTGTTCACTCAGGAAGGGGAGAATTTTCTTGCCTGGATGTTGCTCTTGATAACTTGTCTACCTTTTGATTATTGGCCATTGTAACTTGCTGAATCTGGAAGTATCTTAAGTCGGTGCACTCAGCCTCTATCATTGTTAAATATTTTTTAACTTTTCACTCTTTACTATGAATTTCCCCCATACTTGGTTGACCACTACCTGGGAGTTGGCTCATACCCTACTTCCTCAACACTCAAAGACTTGGCGATCGTTAGACCAAAGAACAATGCCTCGTACTCTACCTTATTTTTCGTAGTTTTGAATGCCAGCTTAATGGTGTAGTTGTGTTCTTCATCTTTATCTATAACAACATGCACCCCCACTACCCCTCCAGCCTAGCAAGACGAGCCATCGACAAAGATTTGCCAGGGCTTCATGGGAGCTACATGTTCAACTTTTTTTGGGAAGTCGATTAATTTTGCTACAAAGTCCACCAACACTTGCCCTTTGACCAAAGTCTGTGGTACATACGGTCGAATTCACTCAACTCTATGTCCTAGTTTTTTAGGCTGCTTGAGGCGTCTGATCTTTGCAAGATCTTATTTAGGGGTCTTGGTAAGGAACTTTATTGGGTGAGCTTGAAAACACATGTAGAGCTTCCTAGTGATTACCACCAAGGTGAAGGCAAGTTGTTCTATGCACAGGTATTTGGCCTCTACTCCCTGATAGGCTCAGCTAGTGTAGTACACAAGTCTCTAGACCCCGCCTCGAGAAGGTCACTTGTAAGGAGATTGATAAGTACAAGACCAGAACCTCTCCACATCTGGGTTGGCTGAGCAACGGGGGGGTTGGTGAGGTATTTCTTGAGGGCATCAACTGCTTGGTTGCATTCACCATCCCATGTTTGAGCCTTCCACATCACTTTTGAAAAAGGGAGGCACTTGTCAGTGGATCTCGATAGAAACGGTTAAGGGTTGCTACTCAATATGTTGCGAGTTTTTGCACCTTGGTTATACTTTGAGGGGAGGGCATGTTGATTGAAGCTTCTACCTTCTCTGAGTTGGCATCAATCCCTTGTATCAACACCATGAAGCCCAAGAATTTCCCGAAGCCTACACCGAAAGCACACTTTGCCAGGTTCAACTTAATCTGGTATTGCCGCAACATTTCAAAGGCTTCATGAAGGTCGTCTAGGTACTGCTTAGGAGTTCCACTCTTGACCAGCAGATCATCTATGTAAACCTCCTTGATGGCCTAGTTTTTTAGGCTGCTTGAGGCGTCTGATCTTTGCAAGATCTTATTTAGGGGTCTTGGTGAGGAACTTTATTGGGTGAGCTTGAAAACATGTGTAGAGCTTCCTAGTGATTACCACCAAGGTGAAGGCAAGCTGTTCTATGCACATGTATTTGGCCTCTACTCCTTGATAGGCTCAGCTGGTGTAGTACACAAGTCTCTGGACCCCGCCTCGAGAAGGTCACTTGTAAGGAGACTGATAAGTACAAGACCAGAACCTCTCCACATCTGGGTTGGCTGAGCAACAGGGGGTTGGTGAGGTACTTCCTGAGGGCATCAACTGCTTGGTTGCATTCACCATCCCATGTTTGAGCCTTCCACATCACTTTTGAGAAAGGGAGGCACTTATCAGTGGATCTCGATAGAAACGGTTAAGGGTTGCTACTCAATATGTTGCGAGTTTCTGCACCTTGGTTATACTTTGAGGGGAGGGCATGTTGATTGAAGCTTCTACCTTCTCTGAGTTGGCATCAATCCCTTGTATCAACACCATGAAGCCCAAGAATTTTCCAAAGCCTACACCGAAAGCACACTTTGCCAGGTTCAACTTAATCTGGTATTGCCGCAACATTTCAAAGGCTTCATGAAGGTCGTCTAGGTACTGCTCAGGAGTTCCACTCTTGACCAGCAGATCATCTATGTAAACCTCCTTGATTCTCCTGATCTGATTTTTGAACATGCGGTTGACTAGCTGCTGGTAGGTAGTGCCTGCATTCTTCAACCTAAATAGCATGGCCGAGTAATAGTATAGCCCTCGGTCAGTAATGAATGATGTCTTCTCTTTATCATTTGGGTTCATGCAGATTTGGTTGTACCCAAAGTAGGCGTCCATGAAGCTCAGCATATGATGGACCCATCGTGGAATCAACGATTAGGTCGATGTGGAGGAGCAAGAAGCTATCTTTCGGGCAAGTCATATTCAAGTCCATGACATTCTCCATTTGCCATTTTGTTTTTTCACCAACACAACGTTAGCTGCAATACCTTTGGGTCGATTCTAGGCATGTCCTTGTGACTCTAGATGAAGACATCTGGTTGCTCCATAAGGAGCTATTGCATGGTGCCCCTCATTTTGAGAGTCACCCTTGTTCCAATCCTGGTGGTCGCTTCGGGGGTGGCTAAGGTCTAGAAGGACCAACTCAAGCTACTCGTTTGGTTCCACTTTCCAAAAGCACTTACTTATCGTTGGTCTGGCTATCTGCTAGGATGCATTCAGGTAGAGGTGGGAAAATGTTCTGCACGTCCTTCCTTTCTTCCACCATGTCGCCTCCCCCTCCAGCATTCCTGGAGCCTTCACATTCACTGTTGCTTGGCTCCATGCCATTTTTTGGGTTATTGGTGGCCCCTCAAAGTACCTCATTCTCCTCCCTTTCAGGTTTTTCCATCGCCATAAACCTTGCATCCATGTTCGTTGACGTTACTTCTTCTTGTCCCTAAGTCGTCTAAGAACGAGTTGTCGTAGGCATACGAAGGACACGTGAAGTCTATGGAAATCCTATAGATGGTGCCATTGTTAACATCGTGTTTCGTATGCCTTTGGGCCAGACTCCAGGGACTCAGGTCTTTGGTGTTAGACCTCGACACTTAGAGAAAACACAGAAAGTCATGGGCCTTGGTAGAGGTCGGGGATGAGTTTTCAATGCTTAAGTCAGTATCGATTTAGTAGTTTATGTGAAAGAGGAGAGGAATTAGAGAGAGTTCTTCATGTTTAGGAATCAGTTTTTATATTAGATTTTAGGGGGTGGGCCACCCATACCTTATGTTAGGGGGCTATGTTTCCTTCATTGTTCCCTTGGTTAGAATCATTTAATGCAACGTGGCTTCCTGGGGTGCTGCAATAAATGCAGTGTGATTTCCCATTCCTTCTGTCCTCAGGTGCACTCCATCAGACTCATCCTCACTTGCTATTAGAAGATCAAGGGTTTCCTGCGTTTTCCGCTTGCTTGCCCGCACAAGTTCCCTAATGCTAGCCATCGTAGGGGGAGGTTAGGATGACATGTCCCCTCCTTCCTTACACTTTGGGACTTCGCGCACGATTTTGGCCATGAGTCAACCTCAGCTTTGTGGCCTAGGGCCCTTGATGGGCCGAAGTGCCATTCGCCTGGCCTAGGCTTCCTATGTTTGGGCTTGACTTTTGGGACTTCGGTCCAAGTGGAAAAATCCCCTTATAGCTAGGTTTTTGGGTTACATGACTTTATATGAGTGTGTGCATATCATGACCGGAAGCTACGATGAGGTACTATTATCTCTGTGGAGCTCCTTTGATCATTGTAATGCTCCTCTGATATCCACAACAGACTCAAGCGAGACGATAATGCTCTCGTGTAGAAGCGGTTGCCTTTCTAATGGCAGATAAATGAATTTGTGGTCAAAGACGGTGTGTGAAGCAAGGCGTCGCTTGCAATGAAGTCACATGCACAATTGTTATGCTTGGTGTGGTGAAGGGAGCTACGGTTTCTGGATGGTCCATTTAGGGGAGACCAAGGATTAATAAAATAGAAATTCTTGGAGTCTTGACAATGATGATTTATTTTAATTCTGGAAGTATTGACTCCTAGCTAATATGTTGACACAGGTGGTGTACGTATTGGACGAGATCATGGTAAATGTAAGTTCTAAAGATTAATTTTACTGTCCATTATTGAACTTGTCATTCACATTCACTATTAGCGCCCGGTACTGATCTGAAGTATAAAGTACTGTAGCTCACTTTGTATATAGCACGAAGAAGCGCGAGAAAGATATTGCATAGCAAGACCTTGACAAGTTGAGTGATCATTTAGAAATCTGAAAACATTATTTATGATAAGAATTTCATGCATGGTCTCTTGTGCAAATATAAATATCCTCTTTAGGCCGTAGACTCATGGGATTGATCATTTATGGTGGGATTTGTTTCCTGTAAAGACGAGTTATAGTTAGCAGATCAATCGCTTTCCATATGACCTCCTAATTAACGTACACCTCTATAGTTTGCAACTTTGCATGGAGATGGCTGCTGGTACGTGGATCATGCAAAGCCTGTTAGATGCATGTGTACTATCGCACACATATAGATAATATCAACTCATGATCAACCACAACTCTTATCATGAGTACGTAATTACCATACATATACACATATATATATATATATATATATATATATATCTCCGAAGGCGGATGGGGCTAGCTAGCTAGCTAGCATCATGCATTCACAAATATTTTCTTTTCCTTTAATGAAATCGTGATCATCAGTTCAAAGCATTAGTGCGCGTGAGAAAAAGCAGGAAAAAGTTCTGGCAGATGTTGAGTCCAATATTGCACAAGCTGTGCAGCCTGCATGCACGACTGACTAATTCAAGATTCACACACCAATAATTTTAGAAAAGTAAAACATGCTTCTTCATCGGTCAAGTTGCTTTCCGAATATCATTTTCAGACTAAAAATTAATTACAAATAGTGGAGTCTCGTCTCCAAATTTGCTTCTGATCTCTATCAAGTTGCTTTCTGATCAACATGCATCATCATCTTGGGTCTACAAAACACCAAAGTCTCATATCTCCATTTGCAATTCTAGCAAACTTTGATCATGCCCTTACTTTGATATCTGGTCTTGAATCGAAGTATCCAATAATGAACTATGTATATATGGTCTAAGAACTCCTCCAACATTGTATCTGCCCATCGTGTAATTGAAAGCCTTTCTACTTTCAAAACTAATTCATAACCCTTTTCAAAAATCTCTTTCTTTACATATTCCTTTAAGTACCGATCAAAATATTCTGCAAAGAAAGTTAGGTCTGTACTTGACTTACATATATATAATATCATGCCTTCTTTTCATTTCTAAGCTGCAAAGTTATAATGGAGAAACAAAGGGCCGCCCTTAACTTGTCATGATTAATAGAATTATAGTGTTAAAAACGAAATTGCGCTTATATTTTTAGAATCTGAGGTAAAGTTGTTTTTGCGAAGAAAACTTTGCAAAAATATGAAGCTACTAACAACGGCGCGCAATTGAAAACAAAATTAGGTAAAGTTGCAATATTAATCAATTAATTATAGCATCCCACCCTGATGAGAAAAATTATAGCAGTTGGTGGTGTGAAACACATTCTTAACAGACCCCACTAAAATGATTGCTATGATCTTAAGGGTACGTACGTATGTGTTTTTAGTGATATTACAAATTTTGAAGAAAGACGTTTAACATGCACACGAATCAGTCCTAATTACTCTCCAGTTTTGCAGACTAAAAACTGCATTATTATATTATTGCTATATATAGCTCATCAAAACAACTATATATATATGAGTAAATTATTGCAATGGGTTGCTTTCAGTTTCATCCCATGTATAAGTCTCATAGATCAATCCGGCTTAGGAAAGTTAAACAACAACTGATGATAATACCGCCACTATTAGTTAACTCTTCCTGCTCAAGATGAGTTGGAGTCCCCTTTAATATTTTCTAATGGAGAAGGAAAAGATAATATGATTGATGTGGATGTAAGGAGAGACCAGTCTTTTTCCCCCTCTAGAAATTATATAAAAGTAAAGGGGGATTTTAATATATATATATATATATTATTGGACTATTTTTATGCTTTCAAAAAGATCATAAACTACTAGATTCTATCTAAAAAAACTGTGTTTGCATCCAATATATTAATAATTTGAATGAAACTAGAAGGAGGGTATGTGTTACATGCAATGGCAGATTATGGCAACTCCATCACACTTTGGACACCAAATTAATTTACCCAGTATTAATACTATCTTTGGACAGGTTTTTTAAAAACCCTGTTAGCCAACTTGACTAGTCTGCATGAATTAACCTAGCTACCTGACATCCTCCAGTTGAAATTCGGAACATACCATATTGATTCTGAAAATTTTCGATAAAAGTAGTTGTTAATGCCTTAATTTGCACAACAGACTAGAATGGAGGAAAAATCATCCTCAGCTCACAATGATGATTCGGGCTTCGATAAAGTATTTTTCGCTTTCATCCATAAAATAAACAATAAATAAGCAAATAAAAATAAGTACAGAGGGACACGGGGATTTAGGTGGTTCGGCATAATGCCTACATTCGTGGGTTGTTTGGGAAGGAAATCCACTATAATGAGTGCTTTTACAATCTCTCAAGACTCACATATCTCACAATACAATGGAGGAATTTACGGAAGATCCTTTGGATTTGCTATATATGTGTGGTGGAGTTTTGTACATAGGGAGCTTTTGTAGAGAGTTTGTGGAGAGTTCTTATGGAGGATCCATCTGATTTGTGAGGGATCTCTTCCTTATATAAAGGTCTATTTGCTTAGGATAATTGAGTTTAGTTTGCCTTGAGAAACTTTTTCCTTTTAGAAATTTGAGTCTATTTCCTTTTAGGAATTTTAGTCAATTTATCTTATCTCTTCTTGGATTTATCTTTTAGTTTGGTTTCCGACCTTATTTTGAGGCTAAATTATAGGTTGCTAATTTGACCCATACAGATGCTTGCAATTCTTAAGGGCAATTTGTTAGAGAAGAAGGCCTTGAGAATCTTCAAGTCAATAATCTGTAGAATAAAGTTTGAAAATTGGTTAATGGTTTCCATTTTGATATGTGGTTTTTTTTTGTTTCTTGGTTTTTTGTTTGTTTTTTGCTTTACAGTGAAGATCTTAGCCTAGAGAGATAGGTGAGAGATGCACACAACTGCATTAAGTGCGAGCATAGAGCTCTATTTTGGTGGGAGATGAGCTCAGCTGTATTAGGTGTGAGTGCTCGACCGCATTAGGTGTAAGTGTGGAGCTTAATTTGGGCGGGATGCGTCAGGTGTGAGCGTGGAGCTCGATTTGGGTGGGAGATGTACTTGACCACATTAGGTACGAGTGCAAAGCTCGATTTGGGCAGAAAACATACTCGACCATGTTAGGTGGCAAAGCGGAGCTCAATTTTGAGTTTGTTTATTTATGTAGATGTTTCCCTAAGAGATTGTTTATTGTCGGCAAATAGTGAATATATCTATAATTTGTTTTTTGTATGTATTTTTGTGATAGTTTTTGCTTTCATTGGTAGTAGTAGATTTTATGCCCCTTGATGTAAATTGTTGTTGGTGTTCTAGTTTTGTTCTTGGTGTTTGTGGTAGTAGCTTGCGCTTAAATGGTTAGGAAGCCCATTGACTCCCTGAGTCCACATTACGTAGTTGTCGTGCCCATCGACTCCCTAAGTCCACATTAGGTAGCCACATTTGGGAATTCCCAGCCCGTGCTAGAAATCAAGAAAAATTTCCTTATCCTCTGCTTGGCATTCGAATGATGGCCCTCAAAATGAGCCAATCACTAATCCTTCATTCGAAAGCTCAGAACATTGCCAAAAGAAGGTCTTAGAGAGTAAAACACCAAGAATTCCCGGGTGCTAAATCAGCGTATTCCTCTTTAGGAGGTTCAAGAACCATTCAAAATACAATATACGAGCAGAGAAGAACCCTCCATCGGTGGGAATGAAGTTGTGTAAGGCCTATGCGGAGAAGGTCAAGAACGTCGTGTATTAGGCTGCAAAATTGGAATCCCAAGCTGTGGGTTAGGGTGTAGACAGGAAGGGCCACCTACCCGGTGAACCCTTCTCAGTCGACATAGCCACAATTGGGAGGCTTCAGAAGTACCGAATCAGGGATTCCATACTCGTCACGCAAGTCCTTCAGATCCTTAATTGTAAGAAAGGAGCGCCACCTGTAGCCTTAAAAGGTTAGGACATATTTACGATGGAGGATTCTGGAGTAGTAGGGGTTTGGATACTTTCCGTTGAGCCACAGGAAAATGAAAAGGATAGTAGAGAAAGGAATGAAATGAGGGAGTCCTAGAGAGAGAAAAGGCAGTGGAGTTAAAAAAAGCATGGAAGAAAGTAAAGGTAGAAGGGAATAACGGGGAAGAAAAGAAACAATGATTAGGAGTCGATAAATGAAGAGGGAAGAGTAACACCAGATATCATCGTTACCTGACCAAGTGATGCGATTGAAGGGGAACATGGTGATGGTTACTGGGTAACGTATGCACGACCCTAAAGTTTAAGAATCCCGCTTATTGGTTCTTGGTAAGTGGAAATGACAAAGTTAGATAGTGAATGGGATAGCAAGGTAGCCCATAGGTCCAAGATCCTAGCAGGGTAATTCATAGCTTGAAGTACCTCGAAATACCTTGAGGAAAATCAATGAGGATGCGAATAGGACTTACGTAGGAAATTCCCCACGCATACATGTAAAGGAAATTAATAGGACAACTAGAGGGGTCAATATCGACATGGCCCAGATCAAAGCCTAAGGCCCACTACCCTTAAAGGGTATCCATCCGAAGAAGTCGCTTGGCTGCCTTGTGATGGGGGAATCTATTTCACACATTTTTTTTAGTCTTAATTGTTTTGATTCAGAGTGTTTTGTATGTTTCTTAGCTCGTCTGTTTATAATTTTAGGTGTCTTTTACATTTATTTAATTATTGAAAAATTTTGATATTTTTCAGGTGTTTAATTATTGAATTAGGTTGGAATTTGGATGATATGAAAAGGTAGAAATTGGGCTAGGCTTAGAGAGAAAATCCTAGTTGGTTTGGTCTAGTCAAAATAGAACACTGTTTGGTTTTTGGATTCTAACTAGAGCAACATACCTCATATTTAGTTTTTATTTTAGCTTGTTGGAAAGCTAAGATGTTGACCTAAAATTTTTATGTAGAGCTCAAAATCCATTTCTATCGTTTTGAAGTTCAAAATTTAGTAGAAATGAAGAAGTCAGAATCTGTCCGAAAGTTTATTGTAGCCTAGACCCTGTTTTAGTTTTCAACCTGTATCTAGAGTTTTGGAAATCTGAGAACTAGATCTAAAATATTCATGAAGAGTCTAGCTCGAAAATATGTCATTATGATGCTCTAAATCTAGCTAGAAGTCGGGAAGCGAAGAATTCTAAATTTTCAGCAGCATATATGGGGAATATCTTTTGTTTTAAAATTTGAAAAGAAAATCTATTTTGAATGGATTGGATGGCCTGAAGATATGGAAGGAGGGTTTTAAAAATAAAAAGTTTCAGAAAAAAAAAAAAAAAAAAAAAGAGAAGAAAGGAAGAAAGACAAAAAGGAATCCACAAGAAATTCAAATTTGAAAATTGCTAGGAGACAACCTGAACATACTTTAGTATTTTAACCGTAACTTCCTACTAACATATCTGATTGATTCAATTCTTGATGAGTTGGAAAGATATTGTAAAGCGCTACAACTTTTTGTTTAATAATAATTTCAAAATTTGAACTTTTGAAACCCGCACACAGATGCCAAAATAAGTCCAAAAAGTCAAGCAATTTTTTAAGGGAAATCAGGAAAACCTTAAGGTTTCTTTTCTACTATATATAAGCATGTTATTGGCACGAAATTGAGGAGGACGATTGAAAGAAGCAGTTGTAATTCTGAGAGGAAAAGCAAAACTTACAATTTCTACAATTACAGAGTTTTTTTTTTTTCTTTCTATAATTTTTAGGTGCTAAACTGTAATTAAGGATATTGAATTCAAATTGATATTTGAAAAATAATTGGATTGTTTTATTAGTTATGATTTGCTAGTTTTTTTATTCTAGGGCTAAGATGTAGCCATTGAATTTTTAATATGATTTGAATATAATTGTATTGAATATCATTTGTTAATTGCAATTTGATGATTTCGGTTTTTATTCGTGCAATTTACTGGCCATGAATTGCATGTTTAAGATGTTGAAAGAAGTAACGAAGGTTAAAGTTCAATATTAGTTCGTGAATTTTTCAAATCTTGGCAGTGTAGTTTAGAAATAAATACACAATTTTGTGACTTACATTCAAGAATTTCATAGAGCATAATGAGTTTATATTAATTTCTATGATCACGATAGTAGACATACGATTAATATAGATATAGGTGTTATACCTTGAAAGAGGATATCACATAAAAAAAGAAAATTCGGTTATTATAATTAGTAAAACATTAATGCAAGCAACTATATTTAAACTCATTGAAAGATATCAATTGATGAAATCTAAACCTTAGGAAAGAATTTTTAGTCAGTCACAACAATTTGGGATCGTTTAAATGATATATGAAATTTTATTAATTAGTAGTTGAATCTTCTCATTGTGAAAGCGATACTCTTTTTGTTCTGTTCTATCTGTTACGACCTAGGCACTTGTGGTAGAATCTAGGGACTATCACCCTGATACTTAGGGATAGATCTTTAGCTTATGGATATTCGCAATATGGTGGTTAGATGACTCCAATAACTTAGGGATAAGTCTTACGGCTAAGTATAGCTTGAACATAAATTTGTTTATAACATTGATCTAATGGACTTCTACACCTTTATATAGGTGTAATAGAAAACTTTCAATCCATATGCTTTACATATTCTTTCATTATTATCCATCACTCACTACTAACTTAGACATCAGAGTTGTCATATGCACTCATTACTACCTGCATAGTGGCTTGCAAGTTGATGATCACGTTCGATAATGGAACACGTCCTTTACAGTAGTCTTAGCAGGTTGATAGTTATATGCAATTGAAGATTATGGCAACTCCAGCACAATTTGGACACCAAATTTATCCAATGCTACCTTTTGGCCATGATGTACAAAAACCTCATTAGGCAACATGACCCGATTATTCCAGCTAGAATCAACCGACCCGATATCCTTGGATCTGAATTTGGAATAGACCATATTGATTCCTAAATTTTTCGAGTAAGAAATCAGGTTATACCCAATTTTTGTTTCTTTCTGAATAACTCGATTTCAGTATTGCTAAACGGCACCGTAGTTTTATTTAATCCTAAACTGAGTAAACTCTATCATCTTCTCTCTAGAGCACCCCGATTCGGCATTTTCGATAGAGCAACACAAGCTGCGATGGAGTAGACCGAGCAACACGAGCGGACCCAGCTGTGACGGTGTGGAGAGTGGAGGAGGTGTTAGACATCAGAGTGTAGACTTTGGAGTTGGCATCGATGTTGGGCGTCAGAGTATGGAGGGTGAGAGAGCAACTTTAATGTTAGAATTAAGGATTAGATTTGACAGGAAAGGGGGAGAGTCGGAGAAAAATGAACTATGACATTTATCCCTCACTTTTCAAAAATTTACGAAGATGCCATGCATGGAGATTTCAAACCGAGACACCCTTTCCAGCTGGAATGGATCAGAACAAATTGAAATGATTAAAATTTGATTTAGGATGAACATCCAACTAAGCCACGGCTCAATTACTGTTCCGCCATGGAAAAATCCAGAATGATTCAAAAGATTTGTTCTGCATTTACTGATGTGCTAGGCTTATTTATGTATGCAGACATCACATTTTACACATGATTGATGAATTGCTCCAATTTTGAAATGGGAAGAACATTGTGCTGTACAAATTTGTGATTCAGTCCAAATAACTTGAACCTTAACCGCTTGAATGCTAGGTCCTGTTTGCCTAGACTGATACCCTCAATCTGATCAGGATCTTTTTGGGTTGCTTAAACCTTGTGTATGAATGACTGTTGTTCTATCATCTGGAAAAGTTTTCACTTTTCACTGACACTAGTTTGGTATCGAATTATGGAGCCAAAGAAGAGTACTCTCTGAATATTAACGGAGATTGCCTTTTTGGATTCCCCTATAAAATTTTGTTGTTTTTTTTTTTCTTTTTTTTTTTTAAAATAGACTTCATTCCAACCAATGAAACCGAAGTTACAACTGTGACTAATCAATACAGGAAAATTCAAATTACTAGCCAAACTGCTCAACTGTGAGGGGCTTCCCCGCCCATAAATTTCTTTATGGCGGACATTGTCTTAACTTCTATCTACTCTCAATTGACAACAGTCAATTGAGAGAGCGCTCTGTTAAAAACAGAACTGAAAACAACCTCTCTTCCGAAAAGAGAGACACTATCACGCTCCACCCTCCCTAGGAGGAGGAGTACAAATACTCACATTCCTCCAAAGGAGGAGTGAGACTTCACTGCTATGGACCTCAAGTCCAATAGCCTATTTCTTTTTATTTATAAAGAAAAACAAACCAAGTACCTACAAAAACAAAATACATATTCAATCTGAAACAAAAGCATATGGGCCCAGTCTAAGTAAGCCCATTAAACAACTAAGCCCAAGTCTGATTGCTAGACGAGCTAGGGTTTCATCACAAAACTTTGCCGCCGCCTCCCTTTCTTCAAACAGGTTCACCAGCTCACGGACACCGGCTTCCACAGACGTTCGCTGGAGCTGCACTTCGGCAAGAACCGGCTTCTGCACATCCACAAGTCAACCATTTCAGCACCTGTCCCTCACACAGATCACCCCCCCCCCCCCCCCCGGCCAAGGTCCCATACCACCCAGCACCGCATGCCTCCACTTCCGAGATCATCTTACCGTCCACCGTGGGGTTACAGTGTACTGGGCAGGCCAGCCGCATCAACCAGAGCATTTTATATGCTCTGTTTTATGCTCTGAAACCAAAGCATTTAAAAAAAAAACAATCGACCGGGAGCAAACCGACCGAGAACCTCCTTCCCTTTCTTTCTCCATTCACTTCTCCGACCACTTCTCATGCGTGGCCATAACTGCTTAACAACTCTTATGATAATCGGAAAAAGAAGAGAGAGGGGAATGAGCCACCGGGGATTTGGGCTATGCGCATAAGTCACGGAAACACCACAGTCCCTCACCAAGCAATCTTATTCCAAAAACCAGGAAACCTGAAACACTAGTTAGCAAAACAGAGAGCAAACCAGAACACAAGAGAGAGGGGGGAGGGGGGAAGGGAGGAGGGAGCCGAGGCTCCCACCTCCTCGTTGGACGGCGCTCCTATAAAATTTTGTTGTTGAATTGCCTAGCTGCACTCTCATTGGAAATACGTTAAATCATTGAGACCCCAAAAATCTACCAAACAATTATGGTATTTGTATTTTTCACGTGGCTCATTTTTTTATCGGAAGCACGATCCTTTGATATGGCTTTCTTTTAACAAAAAAAATCTACACAACTTCTTATCTCTACACATTATTATTTTTTTATCAAATATTTAATATATAAATAAAAAATAAAAAAATTGAATTAATTTAAAAAGAATAAACTCAAAAACAATTTTAAAAAAATATTAAAAAAAATGATGTGTGGAGATTAGGAGGTTGTGTTGCTATATTTTTACTTTTAATATCTTGGTTTTAGGATATATTGATACTTTATTGTAAACTCTAAGATATTCATTTTATAACCATAGTATTCTTCCGTCATCAATAATAGTTTATTTATAAAATATTTGGCACCGTTCTCTTCTTTATTTTTGTAGACAGTAATTAACAATCTAAAAAATTGTTATATATTTTTATAAGGAGATTTTTCTCTTCGGGCCGAAGGCCTAAATATAGGGAGCCCAAGTTGGCCAAATGACCCCTCAGCACATTAACGCCCCCCCCCCCCCCGGAACACAAAGTTGAGGTTGGCCTATGGTCGTAATCGTGGAAGAAATCCCAAGAGGCAGGGAAAGAAGGCACACGTCACCTCGGCCTCTCCTTATGACGCTTACCCTCAAAGAACCTATGTAGGCAGGTAGGCAAGACGAGCGGGGTGTAACGCTTGTCCTTATGGTGGGTCATTTTTCATATCGATTTAAAAAAAAAAAAATCAACGAGAATTACGATTCCTTTTCAATTTCTTTTCCATTCATACCAGGATACAAAAGACTCCATGCTATAAATAAAATTCATTTTCTTAATTAAAAGATTACAGGAAAAATATTAAAATTTCATAATTAAAGTTTCTCGTATAAAAGATCTTGCTTAGGCTTTCGTGCTCTTCCCCTTGGGATGTGTCTGTCCTGACCTGTCATACTCATCTTGTGCCTGGGAGGACACACATAAAAACTAAAATGGATGACTCGTAAGCATTACTTCATACAGTCAAAATATAATAACATCGCTTTTCAGTCACGTAGTTATCATTCCATACATACATATCGTACTTAGCATGCATACATCTTTCTTTTCGTTTTAAAATGTTGCGAGGTGGGGTTTTCGCATCGCTACCTTCATTTCTTAAAGAATATTTTCATGCATTTATCTTTTTACGTATATTCATGCATTCATCTTTTTTTACTTACGTTCATGCATACCATTCATCCATACATACATACATGCATTCTTTCTTAACATGCATCCATTCATTCTTATCACTTTCATTGGCCATAGCACACTGTTACGCTCCGTGTGCTGGGGTTAGCAGTCTTATGGATCTGATTCCGCCCGTGGCCACGGAATCCATTCCGTCAGAGGGCAGCACTAGGTGCACTATTAGTACTAATTACCCGGCTTTGCAATCTGTCCTGTCCAGTCCATTCTTTTGGTACCATTTCCATTCCAGTCCATGTGGCCCTTACGTATTTTCATACATTATACATTCAATCCGTTCATTCCTTTACAATCATTTCATTTCCTTTGTAGTTCTTCAGTCCTTTACAGTTATTAAGGTTCTTCAGTTCATCAATTTATAAGGTCATTTTAGAAAAAAGTCATCTTTCATGGCATCATTTAAAACATCAGCTTTCATAGGAACATTTTAAACATAGGGCCGAAGCCTCACTTTCAAAGAGACATTTAAAAACACTTTCTTTGCATTATTTAAAGCATGGTTTTCTTTCTTTTTTCGTAAAAGTTGCTTTAAGAGAAGTTTCTTTAAGAGAAAAATGGCTTTCTTTCTTTTTCAGTCCTTACAATCCTTAACAGTTCTTACATCTTTTAAAGCTTCATTTCATTTCCTTTCGTGAACATACATACAATACGTATTACTATAGCATCCATTTACATTTTACATGCATACACGTACATATTTTGGGTGCGTAAAAAGGGGCTGCCAAGAAAGGCTGCTACGTACTTATATCTGAAAGCTTACGTTTCATTTTTCTTTTAGAGAAAAGCTTTCGTCTTCTTCTTCGTTTGTATAGAGAAAACTCTAAAAGAGTATGAACGTAATACTTACCTGGACTTCATGCCATACTCATTCCATGCAGTTCATTCATGTGCGTGTTAGATGGCAACCTACATGCATACACATAACCTTATGTCATCATCTATCTAATGCATAAGGAACTATTCTAGAAAATAGAACTATGCCTTGCTTGGAACACTCTCCATCCATCCCTGGGCTCTTACTTGCCATTTACTATGCTAAAACCTTTCAGGTCTTATTCCTTAAAGTGAACCTCTGTGATTCACCTTAGGGTTAAGATGCTAAGACCTCCGTCTCATTCTTCTATTTCCACAATCCGACACATGATTCCAACCGACAGAGTCATGCATCCTAACCTTAGACTAGATACTCGTTACTACCTTCACGTATCCTAGCCCATATTAAATCTTCATTCTCATCCACTCAAGCTACATGAATTCAAGCTAACTCTGAAGCTAAAACACCATGTAACCATGATTAGGACAGATTACCCATTACATATGGTAAACCTGTCTAGTACACGCATCTCACCAGAGACACCTGTATCTCATCTCCTTATATCACCTAAGAACAACTTATAGTTCCAATAAACGCTCGCTTGTATAAACAAGCTCCATACTCCAATACCAACTTGCTCAGACTCGGTCGATAGGACTCTTCCTACTTCCCGGTCCCGTATAAGTTCATCCCAACACTTGATAGGAGAGGATTGCATCCACAAATGCACCTCTGTCATGTCACGCAGCTCGAGACAAATCCCGAGTCACGTCACGACACCCATCATGCTTCCACTGCACGCTCTGATACTTTTCCACCACTTCCTTATACTCTTAGCCATAGTCAACCACAAGGTAACACCCGTCACCCTGGACTACAGGCCACATCACCACTCTTTCGAGACACTGTTACACATTTCCCGCCACTTAACAAGAGGTTTGCATCCAGAAATGCGTCTCTGTCACATCATGCAGCTTGAGACAAAATTTTGAAGAACAGCACGATGCCCATCATGCTTCTACTACGCTCTCTGATACCTTTTTCACCGCTTCACACATACCTTCAACCACAAGTCAGCCTCAAGGTAACACTTGTTACCTTAGACTACAGCCACATCACCATTGCTTTGGGACACTGTTACACAGTTTCTTGATGTTTTTGTTTCGAATTTCATTTTTAATAGTTGGTAAATCTAAATATATAATATTTTTTTATATTATTAATTAATGTCTACAAAAAAGAGAGAACGGTACGAAATATTCTATAAATAAACAATCACTAGTGGTGGAGGAATACTGTGGTTATAAAATGAATATCTTAGGTGGGGATCCCAACTTCGATCGGCGGCATTACCTCATGGCCATAAGTGAGGGTGAATGAGGTCTCTCCCGTCAATGTCCTCATAGTGACCCTATATAACCATAGAACTCGGAGGAGCTCCTCCACCCAAGTGCCCTTCCTATCCTGAGCTTCTTCTTGAGTACCTCCATTAGAGTCTTGTTGGTCGCCTCTACCAGTCCAATGGACTGGGGTTGTCCCAGGGATGAATAGCGAAATTTGATTCCAAACTCCTAACACTAGTCTCGATAGTGGTCAGAGTCAAATTGGCTCTCATTATCTGATATGATGATTCAGGGGATGCTGAATCTGCAGATGACTATATTCTAAAGAAAGTGTGTGATGTTGCTCGCCATGATTATTGCCAATGCCTCGGCCTTTACCCATTTGGTGAAATAGTCCACTATATTTACCACAAATTTAGGCCTCCTTTGGCAGGGGGAAGAGGGCCCATCAAGCCGACTCTTTACTAGGCAAAGAGTCAGGGCAAAGTGATCGATGTCAGTTCCTCCGGCAAGTGATGGTGCACTCTGGAATACTCTTGGCACTTCTTGCACTTTTGAATATATTCCTTGGCATCCCAAAGGGCGTGCAACCAGTTGTACCCCTCCCTCATCACTTTCCCTGCCAACACCTTCCTTCCTGAGTGGTCACTGCAGATTCTCTTGTCAATCTCCTCTAACAAATATTGGGCTTTTTTGAATGAGATGCACCTCAGGAGAGGTGTGAAATACCCCTTTTAATACAGGACGCCGTCAACAATAGTACAACTCACTACTTTGTTCCTGACCTTCCAAGCTTTCCACTTGTCATCGGGTACCTCATTGGCAACTAAGTATCTGATAATGTCCAATGCCCACACTGGTGCCCCTAGTTCAACCTCCACTACCTCAATCCCCATGGCAAGCACCTCGACGGTCCTTACCACCATTCATTCAAGGAGGGTAGATTTTTCTTGCCCGAATGTTCCTCTTACTAGCTTGTTTGCCTTTCGATTCTCGACCCTTGGAATCTACTGAATCTGAAAGTATCTGAAGTGGGTGCACTTAGCCTCGATCAATGTTAAATACTTTTTCAATTTCTCACTATTTGCCACAAACCCCATATACTTGGCTGACCACTACCTGTGAGTCAACTCATACTTCTATTTCCTCAACGCCTAGAGACTTAGCGATCATTAGGCCAAAGAACAAAGCCTCATAATCCGTCTTGTTTTTCGTAGTTTTGAATGCCAGCTTAGTAGTGTAGTTATGTTCTTCACCTTCGTCTATAACAATATGTGCCCCCACTCCCCTTCTAGCCTAGTAAGACAATCCATCAATAAAGACTTGTTAGGCCTTCATAGGAGGTGCGTGTCTAACCCCCTTAGGGAGGTTGGTGAATTCTGCCACAAAATCTGTCAACACTTGCCCCTTAATCGAGGTTCGCATTGTGTACTCGATGTCAGATTTGCTTAATTCCATGGCCTAATTGGTAAGGCGGCCCAAGGCATCCAGTCTTTGCAAGATCTTCTTTAGGGGGTCTCAATAAGGACCTTTATTGGATGAGCTTGAAAATACAGGCGAAGCTTTTGAGAGGTTACCACCAGGGCAAAGGCAAGCTGCTCTATGTGCAAGTATCTAGCCTCTGCTCCCCGATAGGTTTGTACATGGGTCTCTGGACCCTACCTTCATCTCACACTAGGGTTGAGAAGGCTACTTGTAGGGAGATTGATAAGTACAAGACCAGAACTTCCCTACACCTGGGCTAGCTGAGCAGCAAAGGGCTAGTAAGGTACTTCTTGACGGCCCTGAACACTTGATCACTATCATCATCCCAGTTTTGAGCCTTCCACAGCACTTTGAAGAAGATGAGACACTAATCGGTGGATATCAAAAAGAAATGGTTGAGGGCTACCACTTGACCTATGAGTTTCTCTACTTCATTTATGTTTTGAGGGGAGTGCACGTCGAGTATGGCCTTCACCTTTTCCGGGTTGGTTTCATACCCTTGCTTTGACATCATGAAGCCCAAGAATCTCCTAGAGCCTACACCGAAAATGCAATTTGTTGAGTTCAACTTCATCTAGTACTGTCTCAATACTGTGAAGGCTTCACCAAGGTAGTCCAAGTACTGCTCAAGAGTTCTACTTTTAACCAACAGGTCGTCTACATAGACCTCCACGTTTCTCTCGATCTTACTTTTGAACATGTGGTTGACCCACCACTGGTAGGTGGCCCTTACATTCTTCAACCCAAATGGCATGGCTAAGTAACAGTAAAGCCCTCGATTGATGATGAATGACGTTTTCTCCTCATCGTTTGAGGACATGTAGATTTAGTTGTCCCCGAAGTAGGCATCTATGAAGCTCAACATATGATGACCTGCTGTCGAATAGACATTCAAGTCAATACGAGGAAGCAGGAAGTTATCCTTCAAGCAAGCCTTTATTCAGGTCTGTGGATTCCACACACATCCTCTATTTGCTATTTTGATTTTTTTACCAACACCACATTAGATAGCTAGTCTAGGTAATAGGCCTTCCGCATGAATCTCAGTATGACTAACTGGTCAACTTCTAAAGCGATGGCAATGTTCTTCTCGGTGCTAAAGCTTTAGAGTTTCTATATTACCCCCTTAGCCTTGGGGTCCACACTAAGGTGGTGTTGCATGAACCCCGGATCGATTCTGCCTCTTGACTCCAGCCGAAGACATCTTGGTGTTCCATAAGGAGGTGCTACATGATGCCCCTTTTTTCGAGAGTCATCCCGGTGTCGATCCTAGTGGTGGCTTTTGGGCGGCTTAGTTGACTCTAGAAAGACCAACTCTAGTGACTCATTTGGCTCCACCTTCCTAACTGCTTGCTTGTTTCAGATCTCACTATCTGCTGGGATGCACTCGAGTGGACGTGAGAAGATGTCCTGCATGCTCTTCCTTTCTTCCTCGATGTCACCTTCCCTTCCAGCATTCCTGGAGCCTTCACATTCACCATTGCTTAGCTCCACATTATCTTTCATCTCATCAGTGGCTCCATTGAGTGCCTAATTCTCCTTCCCTTCTAGCTATTCTACTGCCACGAACCTTGCTTCCATGCTTTTTGATGCCGTTTATGCTTGTCCCCAAGTCGTCTGAGAACAGGTTGCTGCAGGCATACGAAAGACACGTGAAGTATACGTTAATCCCACAAATGACACCACTATTACCATTGTGTTTCACACAAATTTTGGCCACGCTCTAGGGACTTGGGTCTTCGGTCTTGGGTGTGCAAAAAAAAAGAGAATACAAAGAGATAGAGGCCTTGGTGGAGGCAGGGGAGTCTCCGATACCTAACTCAGTATTGTTTTAGTTGTTTGTGCGAGAGAGTAAATTACTCAAAGAGAGTTCTTCGTACCTGGGGATTTGCTTATATATCTAGTTTCTAAAGGTCAATTGCCCATACCTAGTGGTAAATGTCACCTCAGTTATCCCCTTGGTTATAGCCATTTAAAGTGGCATAGCCTCCAGGAGTGGCACAATAAATGCGGCATGGCTTCCTATCCCTTCTACCATGCAACAAGTGCGCTCCGTCAGACCCTTCTTTACTTGTTGTCAGAGGATTAAGGGCTCCCCGTGTAATATCCGGTCCTTCTTTCTTCTTCTTTATCGTGAGCCTCGATCTACGTGCCAAACTTCGATTCACGTGTTGACCTTCGTTATACGCGCTAGGCCTCGACCTACATGCTGAGTCTTATCCTACGTGTTGTACCTTGATGGCGTGTTCTGAAAGTTATCTGGCAGATTTGAAAATGAGATAGATATTTAGTGCTTACGGATATTTTAAATATTATGAAAATATCTATAGAAGATATTTTCAGTATTATTTGATGAGCTTGTTTTTAATGTAGCACAATTATAATATTTTAATGAGCTCTAAAAATATTATAATTGTGGATAATTACTTATATTAAATATTTTAGTTGTTTTAAGATATTAAGAAGTTTAACTTACGTTGAAAACTCTTATTTAATTTAAATGGTTTTATTCTCTTTGAGTAATTAACGATACTTTATCATTTTAAATAATGATGAAGAAATATTATTTTATAAACTTTAGTTTATAAAATAATATTCTATCTTAATTCCTCTCAGTGTTTTTGATTTAATTGTTTTATTTTAAATAAAACACTTATGCGTTTTCAAATCAGTGTTTAAACTCATCGTTAGATCGTTTTGAGGATTCCGAAGCGTAGGACTGGGATTAAATACCTAGGTCCCTCTCTTTTCCTCCTCACTTTTTCTCTTTTCCTTTTCCCCTCTTTCTTCTCCATGCCCGACGTGCATTACGTCTTCTACACCGTGCGAGTTGCACCTCTAGCCTAGCCACCTCCTACCACCGATGGTCTCACCTCCGGCCACCGATCACTTCCCACATGCCGGCCAATACTTCTTCCCATCGGCCAAGCCATACGCTCTCTCTCTCTCTCTCTCTCTCTCTCTCTCTCTCTCTCTCTCTCTCTCCTCCCACGGCTCCACCAGCTGAAATGGGTAAGAATACATTCTCCACCTCCACGTTGCCGTACATGGCAGCTATGGTCTCACCTCCGGTTAGTAAATGACCACCACCCTCCGGCCATCATTCCCTCCCACTGACGAGCCCCCACGTGCCCTCCTTCTCCCTCTTTGAGCCACTATACATGGCCAAAACAGCCACCAAGCACCACCAATGGATTCACCACGTCATGGGCTTCCTCCCCATGTCTTTCTTTTCCTCTAACTCTCTCTTTTTCTCCAATGGGTCTCCATATCTATAGATTCAGTTGCACCACCGTGCGTTGCCGTAAACGGCTACCCACGATGTTTCACCACCACCACCTTGTTCCTCTCATCACCATGATCTTGTCCAACAAATTTCATGGCCAACGAAACTGTACACAACTCTTACTCTCCCTCACTCTCCAAGGCCGAAACTAGCTTCAAGTGGCCAATCCGCCGCCGTGAGCCACCGTATGCCCACCACCTCGCCACCACAGCTCCACCACATCTTCCTCTACTTTTCCCTAGCTTCCCATGAAGTTCTATGGCCTTCATCCACCTCAAGCAAACTCCTAGCATTTCGGATTCACTGTTCACAGCGTGATACCGCCTTGCTCCACCACCTTTGACCACCACGAGGCCATCTTGAGCCTTTCCAAGACCACGCCTAGCTATTCTCAGCCCAAACCGCCACTTTATGTGGTGGACAGCCACCGTACGCGGTGTTACTGCCACGTATGCTCCTCCGACGTATGATCTTGGCGAGCAGCGAGCGATGTACGAGTTATCCCGTCGATGGTATAACCCTCTATCCCTAATTATTTATGTTTATAGTAGTTGATTGGTTGGATTGTAGACTGTGTAGTTAGTATTTGTGGAGTTTGCTGCGTGGTTGTGAAGTAAAGTGTAGTTGTGAAGTGTTGGGCTTGATTGTAGTGTTGTGGACTGTGCCGTTAAGTGGGCGTGAGATGGATGCCATAGTTGTGATACAGTGTGAAGTGTGAAGAGAGTACGCGTGGAATGTACTCTGTGTAGTGCAATGATGTGTCGTGTGACCTGTGCTTTAGTGATGTGTGGCGTAGAATGTAAGGGGTGCGCGTGGAGCGTACTTCGTGCTGTATGGCGATGCACCGCGTGGTGTGCATCGTGATAACAAGTGTTGTAGCGAAAGGAGTACACGTGCCGCGTACTCCATATCACGTAGCGATGCATGGTGAGACATGTATCGTAGTGATGTTTGTTGTAGTGTGGATGGAAGAGAGTTCATGTGAGTGTACTCTGTACTAGGTCGTGATACATCGGATGGCGTGTCATGAAGGGTTGGATGGAGTAGCGGAGAAGTGTGGAGTGTATAAATATAAATATTTTAAACAAATATATAAATATTAAAAATTTTGACTCCACTAAAAAAAGAAAGAAAGAAAGGGAAATAAAACCAAAACGAAAATAGAGAAATAATTTTGGGTCAGAATTGAATTGGGTAAAAAAAATTCATTTTTATGGAACAAAATTCGATAAATAAATCAGGTTGAAGTAGCGTTCTAAATTGTGTAAGGCCATGGTGGTCGGGTGAACAGTAATACCTTTTGAAGATAACAAGCCGCAAATGACACCAAAAATCTTTGTTTTTTAAAACAAATCATAGGTTATAGTTTATTCAAAAGAATCAACTTAATGTTCATTACAAACTTTCTCACTCAACACTAAGCTAAGAATTTGTCTAGGATGTTCCTCAATCCATACTCTGTTCCAACATATTTATAGCTAACTTTGCAAGTTTATGAGCTACTGAACTTGTCTCTCAATATGTGAAGTTGAGACTAGCTTTGTCTTTCAAACAACATCCTTCTTGCATCTTCGACTAGAACACCATAATTAGTACAAATGTCTTCATAACTGGTAGCATCTTTAACAATAATCTGGGCATCTCCTACCAGGATTACATGTGACAACCCCAATTCAATGCATAGAATTATAACTCTTCTCAAATAAATGCTTCAACAATAGTTAGTTTCATGAGACAATTGATAGTTGAATATAAAGATGCCAAAATATCATTATCTGAATTCCTGATTATAACTCCAATTCCTACCTTTTTTCCTCACTATCGACAGTAGCATCCCAATTGGCTTTTACATATGTGCCAATTGGTTTCTTCCATCTAACCTGTTGCCTCAATATAGCATTTTGTTGGTTATTATCTTGCACCTAACATTGAGCTAAATGGAAATCTAGTAAACTTTGTTTTGCAGGCTTGTATAACTGTCTCGGATTCTCAAATTTATTTTAAAAGATCATAGAGTTTCTCCTTAACCATATCCTCTTGATAACATAGGCCACCAATTCTACACCTTTAGCTTTTAATCTCTCGGCACATTTCCTCCACAAAACCATAAAGTATACCTCTACACTTGATCACGTCTGAATTGGCCTATCATACTCAGTTCATACATTTGATGCTATAGGGTAGCTCCAAAGTGCATGGACTATAGTCTCTTGTTCTCTTTCAACTATTGGGCATAAATTTGTGTCAATAATCCTCTTCTTAAGTAGGTTACTTATGGATGAAAAAATATCTTGAATTGCCTTCCATATAAAATACTTGACAAAACCAAGAACCCTTAAATTCCATATTAATTGCCAATCAAATTGTGCTTTATATTAGCTTGAGGATTCACTTTTTGACATTCTCACTCTATTTTGCTCAACATGATAACCATTCTTTATCGTAAAAGTTCTTTACTAGGGCCCCAAATTATTTTATCTTCAACACCAATTTTGATTAATGGTATGTTCCTTATAACTTCAGCTTATTCAATTTTGAATATTTCATTAATTAGGCTATCCTTCCACTATTTGGTTTCTTCATCAATTATTTCACTTACTTTTGCTTCACTAACCAATACTGTGACGCCCCCAAATCCCCACGCCCAAACACGGGGAAATCGAGACGTCCGGATGGTGACAACCCGGGTCACCATCCCATCGACGGTGCCAAGTGTGTGCAGAAGCAACAAATGTGCACGGAAGAACACGCAGCGGATAACGAAAGTCATAACTAAGTACCAGAATTGTTCTCAACGTAATACAAGCTGTTTTAAAACGTACATAGATAAAATATTACAAAAACACAAATACAGTTTTAAAACAAATATAAAACATAGCATCAGCAACCCGGCGGAGCCGCATCCTCGGGCTCAGCCTCCTCCTCCTCCTCCTCGAACTCTGCACCAAAAGCTACGGAACCAAAAATGGTACCGCAGGTAAGTAAAACCCAAACACCACCAGATAAAAACACATAGAACTCAAACAACATGGATGCAAGGAAAGCCAGTGCACATGTCCCGCAAAACCACATTTTTTGCACACACGCCAAAAAACCCATTTGGCCCAATAAAAACATATTCTTAAAAACCACGCCTCGCCATTATCCCAGATAATGGCCCAAACCACCATTTTCCCAGAAAATGGATCAAAAGCCTCAAAACCAAAACTCGCCATTTTCCCAGAAAATGGCCCGCATCCGAAAACTATAAAAACAAACCGGTTATGCATGCACCATGATCTCCCCTAGGGATCATCCGCACACCCTGGCTCGGTGCCACACCGCAGGTAACGACTACGCATGTGACACCTAAACGAGCGATGCCCAGACTTGCGCCCTGCGCATACTTGGCCAGGCCATCCTCTAGCCCTCGCCAGCGAAGGGCCACGGAGTCGGTGAGTAGAGCGATGCCCAGACTCGCGCCCCGCACGTACCTGGCCGGGCCATCCTCTAGCCCAGCTCCCGTCGTCGCCCAGCGACAACTCAGGGGACGTCACTCAGTATTATCCACTCCCGAGTGACCAGAGGAGCTCCACCGAGATAATAACCCATCCCGGCTTGGGCTCGTGAGACACACGCACCCGAAAATCCATTCACGCCAGCAAAACAGGGTTTCTCAAATAAAATAAAATACACGTGCATGCGCCATGCAAATGCAATTATGAATGCACAAAACAAACAACCAACCATAAAACAATAAATCAAGCAACTCCGTCCTCCATCTATCCGACCCCCGAACTCCTCGGACTCAGTCCGGAATCAACCAACCAGCAGCAAAAATAAATTGAATGAGCAATATATATTTAAATCTGAAAATAGGGTTTGGAAAATACTTACAGCGCTATATGGCAATTTTAGAAAACACACGGCGTTGCAAACGGCGTCGAAAAAGCAACGTCACAATGAAAATTCACTGTGGCCGTGGGTTGTGAAAAACTCACTTTTGAACGGGGACAAACTAGGGCTTGGGATTGATAGGGAATGGTCTAGGGATGGTTGTGAAGCTATTGGAAGTGGTGGTTGGCCGTGGGTGGCGGCGGAATCGCCGGAAAGAGGCCGGATTTTCCAAAAAGGAAAGCTAGCTCGTGGGAGCTGTTTCGGTGGTCGTTGGAGGCCGGAAATGGGTGGGTTAGGACGGCAAGGGACCGGTGATGAAGTGGTGAAGAAAAGGTGGCCGGAGGTGGAGCGACGGCGGCGGATCGGGGCAAAAGCCGTGCGGCTTTGTTGGGCGTTTTCCGGCCAAACGGCCGGCCGGATGGGGCTGAGGTTCGGTGGGGTGGTGCACCGGAGGGAGACGAACCGAACGGTGGGGGTGGTGTCGCCCACGGTGGCCGGATGGCGATGGGTTGATGGTGAGAAGCTTCCGGCGTGAGGGAGAGAGAAGAGAGAGAGAGGCCGGGGGGGCTCGAGCGGGAGAGGAGAGAGAGGAAAAAAAGAAAGAAAGAAAAAAGAAAAAGAAAGGAAAAAGAAAGAAGGAAAAAGAGAAAAAGGAAAAAGAAAAGGGAAAAGAAAAAGTGATGTAGGGAAAAAAGATGAGGTCTAATCCTCGGTTCGGGAAAACAACACTAAACCGCTAAAAAGAGATTAAAAACCACAAAACAACTAAAGGCAATAAAACATAACATCAAATAAATTAAAAACCAATTTATAAAACGCAAATAAATTAAAGTAAATAACTAATATATTAATTAAAATAAAACAACCATTTCAGCGAAAATACACTCAAAAGCGGGTCATCACAAATACTTTTATAGGTGATTGAACTCTGTTAGAAGATTTTATTGGCAACCATTTATCGTATCATATCTTAATATTGCTACCATTCCCTACCCTTCATACCAATCCTATTTTGATTAGATCAAGTGATGAACACATGATTCCCCATATCAAAGATGTCCTCGATCCCAACTTTGTTCCAGTAATTCCCTATTCTTATAATACTTCTCCTTCATTATTACTATAACCAGAGTTGTAGGACTTTGAATCATCCTCCAATATTGTTTTGCAAGTAAGGCCTTGTTAAAATTTTCATGATCTCTAAAGTCTAGACCTTTTATTTTTCTTTGATTCTCACATCTTATTCCAACTTCTCTATTGAAATTTAGATCCTTTATTTTTGAAGCCCCACCAGGATATGAACATAATGGAAGTTATTTCTGTTTTGGGCGGCTTGAAGACACTCAAGGGAAATGTAGGCAGAGCTTGGATTACTGCTTGGGAGAGGAAGGTATTTTTCCAACTATTCACCTTTGTCCACACCTTTTCCTTTAACTTCCTAAAGGTATTATACTTTATTTACCCATAGAGGATGACAAACACAGATATATTTCATAATTTCAACATGCTGATACCCCCCAGTAGTTTGCAAAATCTATGTTTTAGTAGCAACTTCAGCATTGAAACTAAAGAAAATCGTGGTTTTTCTTTATTAAAAGACTGACCTGATGCCAATTCATATTTTTTTTTAGCAATTCTTGGATCTTTAACCATTTTGAAAGTAGTACTATTCCAAAAATAACACAGTCATCAGCAAATAGCAAATGGTTGATTCTTGTGCCACCCCTTGTAACACCAACTCTCTTGGTTTCTCCACAATTTTTCTTCTTTTTTTTTTTTTTTTTGCTTCAATTAAAGCACTCAGCCCTTCAGCACACAAGATAAAAGGGTATGGGAAGATGGGATCCATTTGTCTTAACCCCCTTGATGGTTTGATGATCTTCCCAGTTTGTCCATTCACCAACACAAACTATGATACAGAAGTAACACACTCGATGATCAGTGATATCCATCTATCTCCAAACCCGAGTTTCCTTATCATTGCCTTCAAGAACCTCCACTCAATTTAGTCATATGCTTTTGACATGTCAAGTTTGAGTGCCATGCTCCCTCTTTTGCCCTTTTTGCTTTTCTTCTACAGAGTCTCATTTGCAACTATAATATTATTTGTGATAATTCTTCTCGAGATTAATGCACTCTGGCAGCTTGATATGATAGAAGGTATGACCTCTTTTAACTTGTTTACTAACACTTTTGATACAATTTTGTAAAGTACAATACATAAACTTATTGACCTAAACTCACTAACAATAGCAAGACTATTAACTTTAGAAATTAAAGCTAGATAGGTAAAATTAATGTCCAAATTTAACTTTCCCCCATTTAAAAACTTAAGTTAGCTTGCCATACCTCCCCACCTACTGTGTTCTAGTAAGTTTGATAGAAACAAGCCCCATAGCCATCAAGCCCTAGGGACTTTAGTGGTGACATTTGCTAAAAAGCTGTATCAATTTCTTCTACTATGATTTTTTTTTTTAGTTCTTCATTCATATCCATTGTGACTTTGGTTCAACTGATTCTAAAGAATCAACAATACTCTCCAAAGTGGGATTTATAGACTTGAAAAGATCTTTAAAAAACTGAGTGAAAAAACTTAGTAATCTTGTCACCCATCTGATACCAATTATGTTTTTCTCTTTGGTTCCACCTCAAATCTTCTTGCTTGAGCAATAGGCTTAATTTTCCTTCTAGAGTTTTAATTATTGCTACAATGTGAGGAACTTCATTCTCCTACTCTCCTTTAAGTTTATTTCTTATAATCTCAATCTCCTTTTTTGCTTCTTTCTCTCTTTGAGAGCTCCATCTAATTAAGGTCCTTCTACAACTATTGAGTTTGTTCTCTACTAGTTTAAAACTATCTTGTTCAGCAACATTCCTTTCCCAGCCATCTTGTATAACAGACCCACCCTTCTTTACTAATGACCATTTGGCTTCATATCTAAATAACCACTTCCTTTTTCTCATTGTAGCCTGCTCTTATTTGATAGCTAGTATAAGTGGCTTATGGTTAGAACTTCTTGCAGTCAATTCTTCAACCTCGACATTCTTGAACAGACTGTCTATTAGCCACGACTCTATCAAGCCTTTCCTTTGTAAAAGATTCATCCACATGCTTATTACTCCATGTAAATTTTTTCCCTTTCCAACCCAAGTCAAACAAGTTATTTTTCTAAAGTGCATCTCAAAATTCTTCCATTTGTCTTTGGTCTTTGTCTGCCACCCATCTTATGATCTTGAAAAATTATCTCATTAAAGGCACCTAGCACACACCAAGCTTGGTTTGTGGGTGGCTTTAAGAGAGACAATAGGTTTATTTATTTATTTATTTATTTATTATTATTATTATTATTCCTTTCAGGGTGACCATATATACCAATAAACCACTAACTAACATTTTTATTGGATATCATAATTGAGCATGAATATGATGCTGAGAGTAGTTTACAATATCAAGATCTATCTTCTTTTCCCATAATAGTGCCAAACCTCTTCTCCTACCCAGTGAATCGATTACAAAACAACCATAAAATCTCAACCTTCTTTTTAAACCTTCAAATTTGTTAGAAAGTAGCCTAGTCTCCATAAAGAAAACTGCTTAATTAGGGTCTCTTCTCCTTTAACAAAAGATAGAGGTCTTGAACTGTGTGGATTCCCAACCTCTCGATAGTTCCAACTCAAGAAATTTATCTCAGATTATGACAAAATCAATAAAAGTTTTGCAATATCTCAAATCACGTATTTGAAAATGGTGAATAGGATGCTACGTACACTACATGCGAGGCTGGAGAAGTTCAAACCTTTATAGTGACTCCAAGGAGCTGCAATTATAAAATTGATTAGTCTTTTTAGAGTATAAATTCATACTAATAATTAGTATATATATATTCTAAAAAGACTAATCACTATAATTGCATCTCCTTGTGGGTCTCATTGGAGTATATGCTCTAAAAAGACTAATCAATTTTAGAGTATAAATCCAAGGAGCTGCAAATCATTTGGGTTAAGATATACTCGCACACCTTCAACTTATGTACTAGACACTCACGAACTAAGATTAATGCCAGAAAAGTCCCGCTATATACTTGGTCCTAGAGAGTAGCTATAAACTATATATGCATTAGGGCTGTATTAATTTTTGGCTTGAATTTTGTGATAAATTTGAAAAAAAAAAATATTAAAGATTTTACATATTTTAAACATTTATTGATATAGAAATGATATCTGCATTTATAGAATGTATAAGTTTCGTACACTAAAAAAATAGTTAAATATAAGATCCATATAAAAAAATTATTTGTCTAATAATAAACCTTACTTTTTTTTAAATAAAAATTTAAACCCCTAAAATTAATTCTAACATTACTCTTCTCGATAAATCCTGTTTATTAATAAACAAAACATGGTCCTAGAGTTTGACTTCTATTCACAACCGACGATCATTGCATAAAGCCTATTTATATAATTGAGTCAAAAGGCATGGGCATGGCACAGGTGGGAACAAAAGCTAAAGAGAATATAAAGAGTTTACTATTAATCCTAAAAAGTTTTTAAAAAAATTATTATTAAATATTGATTATTGGATCAATGCTCATCATGTCCGTGACCAACAGACGTACTAAAGAGTCTAACTGTACGTAGGTTGGGCACACGTGATAATTGAGCTATGTTTGTTTATATGCACGTGTGAAGATATTAAAGAAAACGGTGTCCTACAGCTGGGGCTGTGACTGTTGTGCGTTGACACTGCTTCTACCATAAAACCAAGGGGTGTGAAATATCCTCCAATTCTACGACACAGGCTATATGCGTTGGCCGCTTATGTCTCCATGAAGTCAGTTCCCACCCACCCAACAAAACTTAAAACAACAAAAAATTTCAGTACCCACCAGCAAAAAACTCAAAATTATTTGTCAATGATTATAAAAAACAGTTCACCCTTCCATTTATGGTCGAGTTTTCATTTTATTAGTGGCATTACATTTTAATAGTTTTATTGATTTATTAGTGTCTGCTAATGATAGTCACACCATTAACCTCATAATAGTTTTATTGATTTATAAATGTATTTGATTAATGCATCACATTTTAATCAAATTTAAGATAAAAAATAATAATAATAACATTGAAGATGATGCAATATATTATGCCTGCAACCCGATGTATCCAAGCCGGGTTTAGATCGGATCCGACCCGGTATGCAATGCAAAAAGGCGCCAAACTGAACTGAACCGACCCGATACATTCGGTTCGGGTCATAGTACGGTCGGGTCACCATCATTATCGCCTCTGCAAACGCAAATTCTACCTTAACTTCCTCAGCCCTTCTCTAGTGCAGCCAAATCTGCCTTCGAAAACTCTCCTTTCTCCATACCTTCATCAACGTACCAATGCACAAAAGCCCTCTTCTCATACATCAAATCACCCTCAGGAACCACTGTGAGTGGGTGGTAATTGATTCCACACTCAAACAAACTGCAGTCCACACTCGTAAGAAGAAAAGAAAATCAAAGAAAATAGAGAGTTTATAATATTCTTTTTGCTCTATCTTTCATTCCAGTCTCCATTTTTTCCAATAACCCAAAATATTATTTGGTTAAAAATTTTAGAAGTGGAGAGAGAGAGAGAGAGAGAGAGAGAGAGAGAGAGAGAGAGAGAGTGGCTTACAGATTTTTTCTCCGACCATGAAGATTTCAACAGCCACCATCTTTAACATTACATCCATTAATTATCACCCAAAAGTAGCTTAATATCCCTCTCTCTGGTTTTAAAAATGCAATGTTGAAAAGCATGAAAACTCTTAAGGTCATCGATATGATAAACAGAGTTAGTCTAAAACTCTATACACGTTCAGGGAACCATCAAAATGCAGAGATGCAGTCAAAGAAAAAATCACTCGTCCACAGAAAAAATTCCCCGGATTTGAAATTTATATTACCAGATGAGTTGAGTCGCGATAAGAGCAAGGAGATCTGAGAGGGCAACAGAAGCGAGGAACAAGAGGGGCTTCGCTTTTTCACTGTAAAAGGTTTTGAGTCGGGTTCAAATTTCGTCTGATAATGGTCGGATTGGATGGTTGTCGAAACCGGCATCTACTCAACCTGACTTTAATGGGTTCGATCCAATCTGATTATGCGGGTTATGCGGCCCAACGGGTATTTTGCACAGGCCTACAATATATTAAGAGAGAGAGCGGGCATATTTTTTAGAGAAATTCTATATAAAAATGATTAATCACATGTTAATTAGATAGATGTATGTCGTGTAATTACGAGATATAATGTAAGTTTGATCTTTTAATTTATTTGATGGCTTTGCTGGTTGATTGCTCTTCTATTACTCCCGTAGAATGGTTCATACCCATTAGATGTTTCCTTTGCCTATCTATCTGGTCATAACTCAGACAAGATTGGCCAGCAGCAGTTGCTAGGTGGTGTGTCTTTATAAGGGAACATTGAAAACCTTGTGGTACCAAATGCAAGGAAACTTTCAGACAATGTGTTGCATTCAGACTTGTCCATATTGTGACAGCAAGCAGACACAACAATTCAGACTTCTCCCTTCTTTCTTTAGCTTTTTGGGCGTCATTCCTTTCTAGCAAATATAAATGAGGAGATGATCAGCCCAGGATGGGGTCACTTCAATAATTTCCATGCTTGAGTTTGGAGTTTTGGTGTGTTTGGTACCCACATCTATTAAATTGTAGTACTAACAAAAGGGGAATTACTAGCTAGAAATAATTAGGGAACTAGACATGTTTCCTTCTTCTTTCTTTTCTGTTTTCTTTCTACCTATCTATTGTTGTCCTTAATTTGGTAAAAGACAAAATAAAAAAAGACGCGAATGACAGCTCATGAGAATGAAGAAAGAGATATAGAGTACGTAAGAGTTGTATATTCATGGGAAAAAATATAATTGCAAATACAACTGCATATTAATATATATTCATCAATCTATTGTGATTGATCAAAAAGTAAATTTTATTAAAAACACTACTAATTTAAATTTTGAATATGAAGAAATTAGTATTCGTATGTAGATTAATACGCAATTTTATTTATACGTAGCAAAACTCATCTTCATGATGCTATGTTAGTTACTTCAGAAACCAATGCAGCTGTATTAATGCATATCACTGAAATCTCACCTATATCTCATATCTCATAAGTAGTATCTCATCATTATCTTAAAAGTAAACCCACTAAATTTATATTGAGAAATTACTATTATAACTTTCTTTTTTTTTTCTTCTAATCAAGCTTAAAATCTATGTAATAAAGAAGGATTACAAACGAGGGGGTGGATCATTTCCACTTCCAGATACATAAAGCATTGAGGAATAGAAAAAAGTGGTAGGTTACCAAACACATGGTTTGTAGTTGTCCATTGCGCCATCGAGTGCACACATTGATTCTGTGATCGATGGATTTTGGTAAATTTCCAATCTAGATGGTCTTCTACATATGATCTGATGTCTTCTATAATCAGTGAGATCGACCAAAAAAGGGTAGAATCTTTACAATCGATTGCCGAGAAGACTGATTGAGCATCACCTTCTATTGTTGTAAAGCTTGAGTTCGATTGAAAAGAACTACTTGCCATGATAGATGCTAGTAACACAGCTTTTGCTTCAGCTACCAAAGGGGTTGAAGGGGTAATTTTTTCTGTGAAGATCTCCAAAATATCACCTAAGTGGTTTCTTTGAATTGCTGAAGTTACAAAAAAATCATTTCTCACTACTGCATCAAAGGAGATACTAAGAGTTCCAACTAGAGGAGGATTCCACATGAGAGTTGGGGTTTTTGACAGAGAGCAATCGGACCAGGCATTTTTGTAGCTTTCATAAACTGTGGATAGTTGCTTCTTTATTTCTTCCAGAGAGAAACTTGAAATATTGTGAACTATCTCATTCAGGTTTTTCCACAATAGATCCAGCAGAATGACTGCATAGAGTTGGAAATGGTGGCTATCTTTCGCCTTCCTAGGAATTTATCCAGATAGATAATCATTTTTATCCAGTCTAAAACGGATTGGCAGTCTTGCTATATTTAAAGGCCAGCTTCCTTGTTGCCATAATATTCTGACAATTGGACATTCTACAAATAAATGAAGTGTTGTCTCCTCATCTTGGTCACAAAAGGTACATTCTGTGTTGACTTGCTGAGAAATTCTTTTGTTGATTTTCACCTTTGTTGGTAAAATATTCCATAGAATTTTCCATAACAGAAGCTTATGACAATCATGAATTTTTAGGCTCCACAAAGGCTTAAAGAGAGGGTTTTGATTTTGATGAACCGATTCATGGTAGTCGACTTGTGTGTGATAAGCTGTCTTTACTGAGAATTTCCCACTATGATTAAGTGCCCATATCTCTTTATCCTCGCCTTGCACTGTTTGAGACAATGGAATCTTCAAAATTTCCCTTACGCTGGGTTGATCAAAAAGGCTTTGCAATTTCCTAGTATCCCAAGATTTCATGTTATTTTGGATGAGGTCAGAGACTTTGATAAGAGGGTATATGGTATCCATGTCCGTGATGGGTATTGGCTTGAACGTTTTCATAGTAGGAATCCACGGGTCACTCCAAATGTTAACCAATTGACCATTTAAGATTTGGAAGCACCTACCTTTAAGAAGCAGTTCTTTTGTCTTGAGAATGCCTTTACACATTGGAGAATATGAAGTTCTTGAGATTGCAGTCCAGAAAGTTGTGTTCTTTAAATATTTGGAAGATAGTATAGAATGCCATAAACTGAGATTTGATCCACTTAATTCCCAACCTGTTTTTGCTAAGAGAGCTTTGTTCATGTTTTCTATCGAGTTGATGCCCAATCCTCCCATTGTTTTTGGTAGACAGATTGATTTCCATGACTTCAAAGTGAGATTGTGTATTTTGTCTTTTGGGAAACCCCACCAAAATTTTTTTTGCATTTGATCTAGAGTCTTGCATATTGATTTTGGAATTTGGAAAGTATTCATGCTGTAAGAGGGAATGAAGCTTGCCACTACTTTTATCAACATTGTTCGCCCTACTTGTGATAAGAGTTTTGCTTTCCAACCATCCAATTTTTGTCTAACTTTATTTAGCAGCTCTGCATAATTTTCTCTTTTCCTTCTATTAAAGGAAGTTGGGAGGCCCAAATACTTCATTTTTGCTGAGGAAACTTTATAGGGAAGCCAATTAGAGATGGCGGTTTTTTCTTGGTTGTTTGCATTCATTTTTGCATTTTTTTCCGAGGCTTTTGCAAAAATGATTGTGTCATCTGCAAAAAGTAAGTAGGAGACTGGCGGGTTGGTCCTGCTTAATTTGATTCTTTCAATCCTTTTTTGTGCTTCAACTCTTTGTATTAGCCTAGATAAGGCTTCTGTGACTAAGATAAAAAGGAAAGGCAATATTGGGTCTCCTTGTCTTATGCCTCTTTCGACTTTGAAGAAAACTTTTGGTGAGCCATTGATCGTTAGTGAGAATGTAGCCGTTGATATGCACTCATTTATCAAGTTGATCCAGTTTAAGTTGAAGCCTAGGCTGTTCATTATTTTGAAAAGGAAATTCCATTCCACTCTGTCAAAAGCGTTTTCCATGTCCAGTTTTATAGCCATCAATCATTTCTTTCCAGATTTCTTTTTTAGTAGATGGAAGAGCTCATGTGCAATCATTGTGTTTTCTTTTATATTCATTCCTAGGACAAAAGCTGTTTGTAAAGGAGAGATTATTTTGGGAAGCAACTTCTTTAGTCAGTTTGCCATGATTTTGGTAATGATTTTATAGCTGACATTTGTGAGGCTTATAGGACGGTAATGGCTTGGGGAGCTTGGACAAGGTGATTTGGGGATCAGCATGATGTTTGCATGGTTCATCACTTTCCACTTAGAAAGAAGTTTTGGATTGCCTGAATAACTTCCACTTTAATGATTTCCCAGTAGTGCTTGAAAAAAAAGAGCTGTCATGCCGTCAGGGCCAGGAGCTTTGTTGTTGGGGATTTTTCTGAGAGCACTAAAAATTTTTGCTTCATCTGGGATTTTGCTGAGCATGTTGTCTTCTTCTTCTGTAATTTGCTTTTCAAATAACTAACCCAGTTGTTTCAGAATTTGAGGCTTTGATGAAGTATATACAATTTTGAAATAATTTATGAAAGCTGATTCAATGATTAAGGGGTCCATAGACCAATTACCTGGCCCCAATTTGATTGATTCAATGGCATTCCTCCTTCAACGAATTATGATTGTCAGATGGTAAAATTTCGTATTGAGATCCGTTGAGGTGAGCCAAGTAATTCGGAATTTTTGCTTGCATCGAAACTCCTCATTTGCTCTCAGTTTATGAAGTTTGCTCTGCAATTCAATCTCTAATTCTTGATTTCTTGGTGTTGGCATGCTGCTTGGGACATCTAATAATTCTTTTTCTGTTTGCTGGATGTTGTTCTGAATGCACCCGAGTGGTTTTTGTTCCATTTTTTTAAGGCTTCTTTAGTTGAGCTAATTTTCTTGCATAGAATGTAAGCAGGATTGCCTTGAAAATTTGTACTCCAAGCTTCTTTAATTATAAGGTGGCTCAGTGGTTCCCGGGTCCAGAATTCTTCAAACTTGAAAGATGGAGCATTTCGCGAGTTTGTTGAAGTGTTGAGTAGAATGGGATGGTGATCAGACGCTGAGGAAGCTAGATGTTGCAGAGAAGCATCAGGAAAAAGAAGTCTTCATTCTTTGTTAACAATGACTATCTAATCTTTCTTTAATAAGAGCAGCTCCTTGTCTGTTGTTAGTCCAAGTGAATTTTGGACTTGCAAATCCTATGTCTATGAGTCATTGTGGTCCATTAGTGTTTTTAAGCCTATATTCTGATTGATATGAACTGGTTGACCCCCATATTTTTCCGTCGAATTTATCAAGTCATTGAAATCTCCCGTGCATGCCCAAGGACCCGGGTGGTTTTGATGTATATAGTCCAGGTGACTCCAAAATTTTTCTTTTTGATTCGAGTGAGCTGGGCTATATACATAAGTAACCAACCAAGGATGGTGTGAAGGATCTGAGTAAACAAGAACTGAGATAGCATTAACATTAATATTTACAAGGTCCAGATCAACTCCTGGACGCCATAGCAACAACAAACCCCCTGTTTTACAAACTGCATGAAAGTGCATAAAAAGGTGGAAACCAAGACTATTTACAACAAAATTAGTGCGGTCGTCCGACACTAAGGTTTCCAATAAGAAAATGATGTTCAGATTATGTAACCTAATATTTGCCCTTAAGTTTCTAATTGCCTTGGGACGGGCGAGCCCTTGGCAATTCCACGCTAAACTCCTCATGGAATTTTTGGAGGCATGTTGAAACTTGCCTCAAAAGCTGACTTGGACTTTTTCTGGGACTGGATTGCTGGTCTAGAGTACGGGTTCATTTTTCCTTTCCCTTTGGATTTTTTTTTTTGCTTTCCACTCGAATTGTTTTGCATTGCCATTAGAGTAAGTGCTGAAATAGCTTCCTCTAATTTAGACTGAGTTTCACCCTATTCCTTTTTTTTTTACTCAATTTTCTCGAATTTTATCAAACGCTGTGACTTGCGCTTGTTGTGACTTGTGCTTAGGGGCCTCCTTACCCTCTGTTAATTGCAGTCTCTTCAAGGGAAAGGTTTAGTTGAGTTGTCCCGTTGGTGGGGGGGTATGGGACGATTCTGAGTCAATTATTATAATCTAATTGGAGCTGAACGTGGAATGTTGTTGGCCTGGTGGGTTTTCGTTCGGTGCTGGGATGATTTCCTGTGCTTGAGTTGCCTCTTCACTTTGATTATTCTCTTTTGTTGTAACCAGTTCTATTTCTTTCAGAAGCAGGGATATGGATTTCATCTTCATGCTTTTCTGTGGTGACTCAAGAGAGAGGTAACCACTGTGTTGTAGAAGATGGGAAGTTATGGAGAGGAAATTCTACGATTTTACTTTAGGACTGTCCATGAAGAGTGGACGTGTTTCGATGTTGCTGGGCTAGGGCCGAGGAGATAGTCCTTCCAGTTTTGACGTGGATTCAAAAAAGTGCTTGACTTTATCTTCTTTTTGACCCTACATAGCCGAGTAGACTTTCTTCCACTGTGCTCTCCATGTGGCATTTCTCCTAGTGGATAGAGACTCTAATGGAAGGTGTTTAACAGAGTATAGTAGTTGTGAATCTATCACGACATTACTCCTTGAGTCAGTAAGGCAACATTACTTCAGTAAGTACATGGGATTTCAAACTGGGTAGTTGAGATAACAATAAAAGGTATTACTCCGGTTGGTGGAGTAATGAATGAAGAAAGATCATTGTAGCTAGACTGAGCATGCAGAGCGTTTGGCGGTTGTGGAAATGAGAGGATTCTACTTGTGTCTGGTTTCCCATGCAATGAAGATGAAGGAAAAAAATTCCTCAGTTCCAGGTTATTCTCGGACAGGTGAATGGCTTCTTCCTCGCTACTGTAGGATTGCAGGTTTAATTCTGATGAAGATCCTTTGTGCTCTTTCCCATTTTTGCTGCTAACTTCTTCTGATTTTTTCCAAATACCGATTGCCAGTTCAGCATTTGGCATAT
Source organism: Carya illinoinensis (assembly GCF_018687715.1). Taxonomy (NCBI): domain Eukaryota; kingdom Viridiplantae; phylum Streptophyta; class Magnoliopsida; order Fagales; family Juglandaceae; genus Carya; species Carya illinoinensis. Next base: position 29,632,942 of record NC_056752.1, on the reverse strand, counting down.
AGTTTTGAGATGGCAGAGTTTCTTTTGCTTCCATATTACCCACTTCATCTTCGGTATTTTGCATTGAGGGGAGATTTTGAGGAGAATAAAATTCTGCTCTTAGAGCTGGCCCGAATCTGATTCTTGATTGTGTTGAAATGGGAAAACCACAAAATATTTGGGAATGACCAAGTCTACCGCATGCATGGCAGAAATCGGCTAACTTCTCATACTTAAAAGCAATCCAAACTTCTTTGTTTCCTAGACACTTGAGAGGGAAACCTTTTTTCAAAGGGTTTGTTACATCAATGGCCACTTTTATACGGATGAACTTGTGAAAAGCCAAGCCATAGCTCGGGTCAACTTCTACTTTAATAAGATTTCCTATCAGCTTTCCAATGTCCACTACATTTTCAAGCTTATTTCTTCTCTAGTTGCCCCAGGTGACCACTGTTTTAAAATCATCAAGTGACCCTTAAAGTTCCAAGGGCCTTGGTTTAGAACTCTAAGTTTGTCTTGAGGAGTTCTAAACGTGACTATAAATTTGTTTACATCCATGTCTTCAATCAAAAAGTTTTGAACAAATTTCAATGAGGCTTTAATGCATGAATGTATAGCAAATTTATTCAGGGGTCTACCAGCAACTAACATTCCAATCAGTATTTTTTCAAATGATGACTTTGCCGCTTTTGGGGTTGTTTTGAGATGAAGGTCCTCATGATAATGCTTCCGTTTGAGTGATGAGTGCTTCAATGTCCATATGTTTTCATTTCTGAACACTAAGAAATAGAAAGGTGGGAAGCTAATTTCAAGCCAAGTTTAGAGGATGTACACGGTCAATAAGAGCAGCAAGGAGTGCAAAAGGGAAGAGAGTATTTCCTAGAAAGGAAAACTCAGGAAAAAAGCATCTGGAAGAGATAAGGGGGGGAAGGTGTTTGATCGGTTTAGAGAGGGAAGCGCCATGGAATGAGATGGGGCTGGTAGTGAAGATTTTGTCACTCTACTATTATAACTATCTAATCATGCATGTTCTTCTTTCTTTCTAAAGTTTCGTCCTTCTCAAGGTTTCCTTCATTTTTTCTTTCTTTCTTTCTTTCTTTTCTTTTCTTTCTTCTTCTTCTTCTTATTCTTCTTCTTCTTCTTCTTTTTCATTTTTTTTTCTTTTCATTTTGTCTCTCTCTTTTCAGTATATCTACTTTTGGCATGAGATTCTAAAAGTGAGATTTGTATCATAAAGTAAATCTAACGGTTTACAAGAAACTACATAATTTTGGGAGTTTATTTTTGTATAACTTCATTTGTGTTTATAGCTTTTCTCTATCCCAAAAGCTTAACCTAATAGGAAGAGGTCGTCCAGACTCATCTTCAATAGGCCTAACACGTGGAATATTAAATTAAATGAAGTAAAGTGTAGAGTCAGTTTGAACTCAAAACTTCTACTTTGATATCATGTGAAATCATAACTACTTATCTCAAAAGTTTAAGCTGATAGTAAGATGCAGATTTAATTATTTGTATTATATTCTTAATAGAAGATACCTTTACTTCCCGTTATGTGGATGTGTATCTCAACATGCATGGTAGGCTTTGTTTCTTTCCTCTTGGTATGCACTGAAAAGTACCCTAAACTCATACTTTCCAATCCTTTGCATGGGATGAGTGTGATGTCCCCAAACTCTGTTTGGGATTTGATGGAAATTGAAGTATTGGGACATGTAATGCAAGGTTACATACTCCTATTCATAATAGATAAAATGCAATGCACCTAACATATTTCTAGAAATATGCAATAATCACAGCAGATTTTTCTATTTTTATGTTTTTATAAACATACATTGTATTGGAATGACAATTCCAAAATAACTTTTCATTTCATTCATACTTAACCAAATTCATCATTCATTCAAGTGACTTCATCACAAAATAAACATTGAACTGGTACAAGAATGCCTTAATTATAGACATGACCAAACCTAAACTATATTCCAAGCTGCTCACGTAGCTGAAATATTAACATTAGAACGATGTTAAAAAGTTGGAGAATAACCTCCGGCTATTCTTCCATGGTCTGTCTGGTCCTACTCGGCCTCATCCTGTCTAGGGGGTTGTGCTCCATATGATTATGAGATTTTTCAATATCAACAAGTTATACGTATAAGCTACCATCAGTTTATAAAACATGCGTGATAATAAACATGGCATGTATGATGTATGCATGACTAACATGAACTTATTTTTATAAAAACATAACTTTTATAAACATCAAAGTTTTCATACTTCATAACATCCATGTTTTCATGAACGAACTCATTTATTCTTATTCATATCTTATAGAATTATTCATACTTCATGACATGTTTGTTTTCATAAATAGATTTTATTCATTCTTAATCTTGAATTTACAACCAATGGATGCTCGACGGTTTCCCATCAACTGTGTGGTCTTGTTATCATTAGAGGGAAAGAGTACTCAAGCAGTTCATAATGCCTTTACCATAAGTACCCTTTAGAATACAACAGATCGTAACACCATAACCACAACATCTTATTTCACACCCACCAGCATTAGGTGCTTATGACTCCACTCTAGAAACTTTTTGATCTCATTTGAAACTTAACGATTAAACTTAACATTTCATGCTTGACTAGAAAACATAACAGACTTGCATACTTCATGACATATGTCCATACTATATGAGAAATATTCATGATTGTGACATATGACAACATGTCATGGCATAATCGTTGTAAATATAACAAATATATATTTAAAACATAATCGACTTGCATGAAATTTACTATTTCACAAACATTCATACATTAAGAGTAAGTTAGAGACTAACATTAGGGGTGAGCTCCGGCTGGTCCAGATCGGCCATTTTTGGATCGGACCGGACCGAATTCATTTGGTCAGGTCCCAGCCCAGGGGTTTTTCACCCCAAACTGGACCGAATGAAAAATAAAAAAAAAATTATATATATTATTTATATAAATAATTGTAGAATTAATTATGTAATTCTTATTATTTATATAAATAATTGTATAAATTAATTATATAATTTTTATATAATTATTAACTAATGCTAATATTTATAATTATATACTAATACTAATATTTATACTAATACTAATAGTCTAATATAGAATCAAAACAAAATAATGCTAATAGTCTGATATAGACTATAGTTACATTTATAGTAATATTGTTATACTGAATCACTATAAGTAATGCAAATATATAAGCTTATAGCTATACTAATAGTCTACTATTAATACTATTATATTGTTATACTAATTATCACTATAATTAATATTAATATATAGCTATACAATATACTTAGACAGTTGTACTAATACCATTAGCCTATCATATAGTCTAAATTCTAATATAGGCTATAATAGCCTAATAGTATTATATTTATACTAATATATATATATTAATATTATATGTATGATTAATTTTACTTTTCTTTCAAGTTCTTTTTTGATATTTTTGGCTTAACATTGGATAAACTGTTAGTGGGCTTTCACTATAGGGTTGAAAAATATAGGACATAAAATTTTTGACTCAATTAGAACAAAGTGGACTGACCGGACCGCGCAGTCCTTAGGTTCTTCGGTTTGGTTTAGGGTGGAAAAACCTTAGACCAAATAGGTCCGATTCAATCCACAAAACTTCCCGGGATCGAACTGAACTCCCCCTAGCTAACATACAGATTTTTTCGTGTACAAAAATGCAATGGGCTGAAATGAGAGTTATTCTACGATTAGAAAGTCTCATTTAACTTAGAAAAACCAAACTTACTAATCCTAGAGTATTATTTACAAAATCACCCCTTAACTTTGGAAATGTACAAATAAGCCCCTAAACTTTCAATAATTACAAACGAACTCCAAATTTCACCTAACTTCACAAGCCTCATGTATTTTCTCTTTTAAGTTTATATATGACTTTAGAATTGACAAAAACACACATCTACTATAAGAACCCTATCTTGGCTTAAACATCTAAACCCTAATTTTCACTTGATGTATTTGTGGTCCTCCTTGCATAGCATTTATGCTATGATCTGAATTTAACACATGACCAAATTTTAACTCCTGGTTTAGTAAGAATGTAAGACACCAGTCATACAATCATCCTCACCATATACTTGACATATGAAGTATTCAACTCAAAGTTGATTGAGATGGATTATTGTATATTTTATAAATTTAGAACCAATATATTTTGATTACTTTGTTAATATTATTATTAGTTTTAGATGAAAAAATAGTTAATAGGTATAAATCCGAATTGTGATTTAAATTAATTAATATCATGATATATGCTTACTTTTATAAACTGTGATTTAATTGGACAATATTTCTTCACATATGCAACAGATCTGTGATATCCTATTCATCCTTTTATTTGTTTTATGGTTTCTACTTTCTCATTTATGGCAAGTTTTATCTGTGATATCAAAACGCAGAGTGTTGTTTTTGGCTGGCAATGGAACCGCACGCAAGAGTTTTTTCCTCTTAAAACAACGTGGCACAAAGTAAGGAAAGCGACACCTTCTTTCAATTATCATGCAGAACCAAAAGGGAAACTACACGCAACATCTTTTTGGACTTTAAATGGGAGCCATGAGAAGCTCCCGGTTTTGGTCTCTTTGGGTTTTAAAAAAGAAAGGAACATGGCAGTTAGCTCTTTATGGGTTTTTGGATAGAGACGCTAAAGTGAGTTTTATTTCTCATAGGGGAGGACGAGCTGCAAGGGCTTGACAGACGGGCTGGAGCTGCTAGGCACTGGAGGAAAATATAGCACTTTTGGCATAGGAAACAGACTTTTGGTAGCTACTCTGCACACAAAGAAAAGAGGGCTTGATTATTTTTCGTGGCGGAGATTTATTTTTTTGTTTCTGGGTTGAGAACGAAAAACGCTGGAGGGAGAGAGTGAGAGAGGGAAGGAAGACTGGTTTTACTTTTGGTGAGAGCTTTGGACGGGGTGTGGTGATTTGTTTTTCTGGCTTTTGGAGTTGCAGAAGAGCTGCGGTAAGCTGTGTTCTTTTTCCTGGGCAGCAGGAGCAACGTAGGAGGAGATCTACGAAGCCATGGGGTTCTTGGAGACGATTTCATTCTTTGTGAGGGACTTCCTAGCTTTCGTGAGAGGAGCTGGAAGGAGTCAGTTTCCTGGGCAGCTGGAAACAAGATGAAAGGGGCTGGAGTTTTTTGTCTGGCACTAGTTCTTTTCTGTTGGGAGACGCGAAAAATATTGAATAAATTTTGATTTTCTAGGTCTGTAGGGAAAGAAGTGATTGGGGCAGTGTTTCTTTCTTCCGACTTGAAGACGCTGGGGCTTGTAGACTGGAGCTTTCTGGTCTTTCGAGAGGACAGTTGCAGCTTAGGGAGTTTTTGGCTCTATTTTCTCTTTACCTTTGCTCTCTTGTAAGGGTTGTTTTCCAACGTCGATTGTGTGTTTTATTTTAATGTTTTAATGAAGAATATTTTTTTGATTTTCATGACTATCGTGATAAACATATTTGGCTAAATTTTTGTACTAAAGTTAGAGGTAAAGTCTATTGATTTAAACATTATTTTTGGACCAACATTAGAGTTTATATTGTGATTTTGATCGATTGAATGATTTTATTATTTGATATTTTGATTATCTATATATTTATCGTGATTCATTGTAATTTTTGAATATATTGGATGCTTGAAAAATCTCTGTGATGTTCAAACGGGTTTGTGAATATTTTAACTATTAATCGTTCATGCTCAATTATTAATGATTAGTTTCTTGGCCTTAAATGATAAATCTTCCAATTACACAGAATCATTATTCTAGTTTAAATGAAGTAAATTGATCGAAGATTATATTCTAAATTATTAGATGGATCCTCGAAATCTGAGTCGTTCTCCATATCGATTTCTTTTATCATTCTAGTTTTGTTCTTACTTTAAAAATCTTCATCTCAGTAATTTTCTCTTCTATTTGATTAAAAATTACTTTTAGTAACTTATTTTCATTATTTGAGTTTATTTTATTTATCATATAGGTCATTCCCTGTGGATTCAATAGTGTTAGGTACTACAACGTCTGTATACTTATAGGTAAAACTGTTCTAAATTTATGGTTCACTAGTTTGAGTCAAAGTTTAGACACAACAAAAGTATCAATAACTATGCAATTTGAATCCTAAAGTGGCATTTCTAGCATATCTCTTGCAAATGACTTCAAGAACCATAATAAATCACCAATCTTAGCTTCTATCATGCTAAGTACACATTCCTAGCTTGATAATACAAAACACCATGCAATAAAATTCAAGATAACAAGGGTAGGAACCGGTTTGTACCATATGTGCCCTAAACAAAATCATACATGCTTTGTTCTAGACTACTTTGACTAAATCCTTATGCAGCATATAAGTTTTCATGAACTAAATAATCCATGCACTTCATATATATGCCCTAGTTAGGCTTTAGCAATATTTTAAAGCATATGTCATTAACCTCAAATTTTGCATTGAACCATGTGTTCTTGCATGTTCATCAAAACTCAACTTACACCCCAACCCAAAACATAGATTCAACTCTTATTAACAATACTTTATAGGATCCAATCACCAATCCAAGATTCTATAGTTCAAAGAATAAGCCTAAACAAAGAACTTCATGCTTAAAGATTTCGGTTTTTATAGCCCAAATAGAGCATTCAAATTTTTCTAATTAAACCTCTTGTGCTAATCAACCAAAAGACATGCACTCCAACAAAATACTAACATCATTAGAACCGAAATATCTAAGACCAAACAACACTTAACTCAAAATCTCCCAGGCAAACAAAACATGCTAGCCAAAACATTACTTCCATATTGTCAATATTCTACCACTAAGACTTTAAGGAAAATAATCCAACACTCAACTAACAAGATCCTGACTTAGGATTACATTAAAAGAAGAGAAGAGGTGGAGAAAAATATACTTACAAAGCTTTGAGTACAAAGAAGAAAAGCCTACCTCTTTCTAACTCAATCTCTCACTCAGTTTTGCTCTCAACTTCCTAAAAGTCAAAGTGAGGAGAGGTGTGGGGGCGTGTGGGACTAAGAGAGAACGAATAATTTCTAACTTGGTGGGGTTGGTTTGGGAAAGTTAAGGTAATGGAAAGCTTGCTTGCTAGTTTGGACAAAGATCTTGGGTGGTTGGCTTGAGTGTAGCCAATTGAGTGAGGGGGAGGAAGTGTGTGATTTTTGCTTAAGTGTAAGACCATTATATGGGATTACATGAGTGTACTTGGTAGGTCATTGAAGTGGTCAAACATGGGTGTCTTGGCATGTGGAAGAAGCCAAGGGGTTGGGGCATTTGGTTGGTGCAATTCCATGGCACCCAATTCCAACCCCGATTCCAATCATTTGTGGGATTTGGTTAGGGTTTCAAGCTCTCATTCAATTGGGATTGGTCATGGATGATACTATTGTGTAGGAGAGTAGATGAGGGTGTAAGAGAAATACTTGGAGGTGTGATGGTTGCTTTTAAAACTTGCTTAAGTCAAAAGGAAAAAATGTTGTCAAACTGAGTGGGTCTATTTGGCCAATTTGAGATTTCAGTTTTCACTAGGGGTTTGGGATTTCAATTTGGGGTTTGAAGTCTCAAACCTCCTTTGAGAGCTGATCAAGAAGTATATGTGTGGGTGGAAAGTGTGGTGGGTATAAGAGAGGCATAGTCATGTAAGAGAGTATGTATTTTGCTTGATTTTCACTCAACCCCCTTACATAAGTATACTTCACCTAACATGTGTAAAGTTAGTTCCAAATGGAGGTTGGTGATGGTGTCATGTGTCCATAAATTTTTTCAATGATCCTAGGCTGATTTGGACATCCTATATGGCAATGTGACAGCTAGTTGGTGATGTGGCACACCGCTTTCTGATTGGCACATTTGGTGTTTGAAAATGACAATAGTTTTTATTGCATCATAAAGCCCTAAAACTTCATACAAACGTAACGATGTAATCCATTTTGTCTAATTTTGACCCTAAGTTTCTTAAAAAAATCTAAACGGCATTTTGTACCTTTAGTGGATCATAGTTCGACTTAGCTAATGGACCAAAACCTAACTTATTATTCAATCCATGAAATTCCTAAGCTTTCATGGCACAAGTCCAAAGAAAAGCATCTTACCTCAGCCTATGATTGAAGGAAATAACTTTCTCTTGGTACTAAACTTTGCTACAAATCATTCACCAAGTACCTCACTTAGAGTTCCAATGTTAACTTTCAAACAACTTACACAACCAACTATTAAAAAAAAAAAAAAAAAAAAACCTGAATGATAAAACAAAAATATCTAATAAAGAACATGTCATGAATAAAGACATTTTTCTTCCAACTCCCAAGTCAATAAACCTGAACTAAACTCCTAATTTTCAGCTCCTAGAATAGAGATCCAGCACTATAAAAACTTTATTTAGATGCATTGTGCATGAGACCACAATAGGTTCTACAACATGATTTCTATCGATCCAAGCTAAATTCTTCGTTCATTTGCAAATCAAGAAAGAAAGGGAAACACATATATATAGCCTAGCTGGTCCTTAGAGAGTGGTAAAATGAACCACTTCTAGGTTTAGGCTTTTCTTACCTCTTTTCTTCCACTTCTTCTGCCTCTCAATCTTGGCATACATGAACTACCCCAACTTTCTTCTTCTTCTGGTTCTAAATTGTTTTACAATAGTGTCCTTTCTCTCTTTACATATCTTTTTTACTTTTTTACTTTAGGCCAAACAATGTTGGCAAACCCATAAGTGGAAACTACAAATACAAGAAAATAATGTGAAGGAAAATATTTTGCAATATAATGCTGGCAAGGATAAAAAAGAAATTAAAAGCAAGTGGAAGAGAAGAGTGTAAGAAATTAAGAATAAAAATAGTTAGTCTTTACACAATAAGGTGACAATCTTGTGAGGGTATTGTTCCACAAGTTGATAATGGACAGAGGAATTACAAGTGCTTAAATTGTGCACATATGGTCTCTATTTATAGAGAACAAAGCACTAATCGGTAAAGGGCACAACAATTGGTAAAGGGCACTAGTTGAAAAATATTACAATTTTTCATATTAGATCTTTTTAAGTACTTTTTGTAGATATTTTTCTTGATCTAAATATAATATTTTTTTTTTTTAAATTCATGTCTCTTGAAACTCTTATGCCAAGAACATAGCTAGCCTCACCCATGTCTTTCATTTCAAATTTAAATCTTAAAACTTCTTTTATTTTGTCCATCATATCCAGATAATTACCCACTAAAAATATATCATCAACATATAGTGAAATTATTGTTACTTTATTGCCATATTTTCATATATATACATAGTGATCTAGTAAACCCATTTCATATGCAATTTCTAAAATTGCCCAGTGAAACTTCAAATACTATTGTCTTGAAGACTAATTAAGTCCATACAGTGATTTCCTTAGCCTATAGACTTTTTCTTCATGTCTTTCAATTTGGAATCCTTTAGGTTGAATCATAAAGAAACTTTTTCCATTCTATGATTTTGCCATAAGATTTTGACAACTGAAATTCTTTTTTTGAGTAAATCTTGCACCTTTGTATCTAAAATTCATATTGGTATTTCCTTATAAGATAACCTCTCTTGTATTTGTAGTGGCTAACGACCAATCACATGGGTAGGATCAAACACTTACTTTTGTAGTGTCAACAAGTAGAACGCATGATGGATTCTGTTGATTTTGGAGGTAACACAATTTTATTTGCCATCTAGCCTTTTTTCTTGACTACCTCAAAGGGCCAATGAAACGAGTATTCAACTTCTCTTTTCAACTCAATCTTGTTACACCTTTTACTAGGCAAAACCTTTAAATATATTTTTTCATAAACTTGAAACTCTAACTCACAACGATGTTTATCTGCATGACTTCTTTGTTTGAATTGGGTTACTAACATTCTTTGTCTAATAAGGGAGACTTTTTCTTTTGTTTCTTGTATGATATTTGGTCCCAACATATCCTCCTCCCACTTCATCCCAATACAAAGAAAAATGATATTTTTATCCATATAAAGCTTCATATGGAGTTATCCAAACAGTCACCCAAAAATGGTATAATCGAAATGGATTAAAGAGAAGAAAATGGATTGCTTTGGATTACTCAATTAAAGGTAGATAATGAAATTGACCCATGATTAAAGTCAAGTATGCACATCCTCAACACATCTTCCAATATTTGAATAGTTCTTTTCGATTAACCATTGATTTGTATGTGATAAGTTGTGCTAAACTTAAATCTTGTGCCCACTACTTTCTATAAGGTTGTCAAAAGTCTTGAGGTGAAATGTCACGACCTGAAACGGTTGGGGTGTCATGAATTTTAACAATTTTCTTAATGTATAACTTTGTAAGTTTCTTCAATTCGAAGATGAGGTTCAAAATTTCTTGTGATGCCCCCAGGTCACCGCTTGGGATGGAACGTAGAATTGGAGTGTCGAGACATACAACATGGTTAAATAACCCTGTTTATGATAGTTAATATGCAATTCATTCTTGTATACAACTATGAGTATACAATAATCACATCGAAATAAGGGTGATTTATAAAACCTTTATGCTAGAATGAACTAAATATCTCAATAGGGAAGATAGTAAGGCATAAGTTTAGACATAATAGGGGAGATAGAATCTCCTTAATAAAAATACTGCGTCAAAGTCTACTAGTCAAATCAATGCTCTCATCCGCTCTATGGTGTATAGACCCATGCTATAAACACTAAAATCAAATCCAACCTCCACTCAAGGTCAGGCTCATCCTCAACCATCAGAAGCCAACAGTTCATCCTGGTTGTCATAGGCTGATCTTGACAGAACTAATACCATTTCTAGATGAATGGTAGTGGGACTACTACAATGAGGTTCCTTGAAATTTCTGTAAATTAAACAATCAACATGCACAAAGATAAGATATGCATGATTAATAAATCCATCATTAGCATAACATATGGTATCGTTACAGCTCGCCTATATGTACTATGAGTACTTGTTGGTGACCGTAGTACAACTCATGTTGAAACTATATCTTTATCTAGAGACATCATAACCCAATGCATTGATATCATAACATTTCATCATAACATATCATCATCATAAAATATCATCATAAGGTATGCACCCACCAACATTAGGTGCCCTAAATGACTTCGCTTCGACATTCTTTAAAAAGAATCCATTCGAAGCCCGTTGGTGGTTCTTTGTCAATTAAGAGGTTACCACTCCATTTTTACTCACTTTAGAGTGGATAGGGAGTTCCACTGGTCGTGACAAAATTTATTTTTATGCAATACTTCATGAAAAATGAAGCATGAAAATGACATATATAGATGCAATATGCTAAAATGGTGATAATTAAGCAAGTAATCAAATGCTCAATGATGTATCATATGATATTTCATGCTTAAAATGAAAATTATAAAATGAATGTGGAGCTTATACAATAATCATAAATAAATTATCTAAAAGTAATTTAGAAGCTAACTTACAAACTTTCTGGATACTTGGGAAAATTGTGAGGCTGTAATAAAAGTTATTCTAAATTTGGAATTGTAAAACTAAGAAAAATGTTCATAATTAAAAGGGTTCAAACAATTATATTTATAAAATTGCCCCTATAATTCTCGAAATTTCCACTAACCTAAACTTTCACTATTTGCATTTTGGCCATAGAGTCTTGGAAACATTTTTGTAACTTAGATTCATGTCACACAAGTTTATCCCAACACTTATGCATTGAATAACACCAAACCATGATAAAACCTTCAAACTGTATGCATGCATGATGATTCTAGCTTCTCTTTGTTAATTTAAGGTTTAAAACCTAAATGATTCAGGCATTCTTACTCTCATCTTGATAATGAAGCATTTCTAGATGTTTATCACTTATGCTTTGGAAACTTAGCCAAGATTTCTCAAGATAAACTCCAACTAAGTGTAACTCAAAAGATGTTTGATGATCAATACAAGATATTGGTTACCTATCATGACATATTTTTTTCCTCAAATTTAAACCTCCAGTCAATCATTCAAGACATTATTAAAACATGTAAGATCATATCAAGACATTTCATGTTTAAAATCTCATTCTAAAGCAATTTATTCAATCAAAACTCTATAATTTGAACAAAAATGCATGTCCTCCAGTTAAACCTCATATAACTCAATCAAATTTTTATTCGCATGCCATAATTCAAAGCCTAACATATCAGTCTAACACCCAACAAATAATAAAGTAAGATTGCTTACCCAAACCATGGCTTTGAAGGCTCTCAAGAACAACTCACTTCAAGAATCTTACACAAAACCACTCGGTTACACTAGTTGAAATTTGCTCTCAAGAACAATAAGAGAATGATTAAGGAAGTTGTGTGAGGAAGTGATGGGTGAAGGAGATATTTATAGGACTCAATGGAGGGGTGAGAGGCAAGGAGGGGCACGGTTTGCTGAAATGAAGTGAGTGTGATTAGTATGTGGGAGTGGTGGAGTGCTTGATTGCATTTTAAAGTTTGTCATTTCTTGCACAGATGAATAGTGGCCCAAACCGCTTGATTATCTCATGGACAAGGCTATAGATTCAGGTTTTGAAAGTTTTCAAAAGTTAGAAGAGAAATCACATGAGAATTCCAAGTTGAAAGGCAACAATTTTCGCTTCACCAAAGCTATCTAGATTTTTATCCCTCTTTTATCCCATCCTCTTGGTCTGATTTGAGTGCATAATTACCACCATTGAGTGGATTTCTCAGGCGGGTAAAAACGTGGGGTTAGTTGCCAATTGATTTGATTTGAGCAGAAAATGAAGGAAAAGTTTTAGACACATATAGGTTTCTGTCAACATGCTTCACCTCACCTTCCCATTCGCAAGTAGGTTTTGAGGTTCCTAAAAGGGGGTTGAACAAACTTGTAGTGGAGTGTTTTGAAGCACTTTCTTAGGGTGAAATGGGCAGAGGTGGTGGCATGTGGAGGTGGGTAATTTAAGTGCAGACAATCCTTGAAGAAGCAAGGGTATACGATTTTGGACAAAACCTCATTTCCTATGTGAATAGTGGTGGTTTTGGCTTGGCTTATGGAATTGTTTTTGGCCAACTCTTAGGTCTGATTTTAGGTGAAATAATGAGGCTTGAATGGTATAGAAAATATTCATGAAAGCTTGTGGAAGAGGTGTGGCTATGGTAGCATGTTGAAGGATTGCATGGTTTTGCACCAAGGGTGCCGATTGGTGGGTTGTGGTGGCATTGACATGCTTTTGCCTCAAGTGACATGGATTGGGTTAATTCTAACCTTCAAGAGTTGTCTAAGAGTGATGCAAAATAAGTATAAAAGACAAAAATTTCATATCCAAAATTATGAATCAATAAGTTTCAAGAAAACTATGCAAGTCATGATACTTGAGTTACTATTCATGCGTGTGATGAATAGTAATCCTTAACTCAAGTTAGAAGCATTACCATGGTTCAAAAAGAACACTAGGGGCATGTGGGTTGAGTTTGGGTAGAGTGGAAACCAATAGTATGGTGTATGTGGACCCCATTCGGGAGAGTGAAATGAAATACAGGCATTGGGCTTCAAGTGTTAGGTTTTTATTGGATCATATGAACAAGTCTTTGTTGTGGGCTTATCCATAGGTCCCATGTCCAAATTTCTTGGACCTTTCCTTGGCCTCAATAGTCCATTAGGTTGGGTTCTAACTTTGGGTCCTTCGTAAATCGGGCCAATAGCCTTAGATCATACTAAATTGGGCCCAATAGTTAATATATCCACTAAGTTGGGCCTAATGTCTTGTGTCCATCAAGTGGGGCCTAAAGTTTTATGTCTCCCAAGTTAGGCTGAATTTTTAGTGTTTATCCTTAACCCATCTCATCTAGTAAGCTAGGGCCCTTACTAAACTACTCTTGGACCTTCTCCAATCCATCTAGTATTTTAAACAAATCACTTAGTGGCAAGTCCCCCATATGTCATTCTTCCATTGCCCTCTTAGCACATTTCCTCAAAATCAATAAAGTGCTAAAAATTCTCCAAAATAATACTACTAAATGAATAAAGCCCCAAAAATTTCCTTTCCCATAAGTATCCCTAGTTCTACTTAGCTAGGTCATGGCTACTAGGGTCAAGGCCTAGGGTGTTTTTAAGTGAGGTGTTACACTTTTAACCCTAGACTTTTGACTCAAGGCATTTGCCACTACATTTTTTTTTCACTAGATGGTATTGATTTTTTCTTCATAATCCTGTATGAGAGTTTGCCGGCCAACCTTTTATGAGTAGGACTTTCCCACACCATTAGAGCTCCTTTTACATTAACCCTTAAGACTCAAAGGAGGCATGGTAGCCCACATTCCCAACAAATATATATTATGCATGCACACAAGTGAGGATAGAGTTGTCGTCATTGGTAATGAATTCAGTTGCTTGGAGAGAGTTGAGTTGAGTTAACGAAATTTGGAGTTAGGCCCTATGGAGATGCATACCAAATGAGTACCAAATAAGAATGTTGATAAGTCAGACCTTTCTACTCAAATAAAGAGCAGATTGAGTAGAGATCTCATTCTCACCACCAACTTCTGCCTTTTGCCCAAACTTGACAAACATAGCCACTTCTCAAAGCACTCACTTTAAACTAAGCTCAGTAATATTTACTAAATCTTGCAAAATATTTCCTAGAATTTCCATTGAAACATAGTGTCAATAAAATTCATTTTCACTCCATTTTCTATAATTTCATAGAACTTGAATGATTGATATAAATGTTTTGATTACTCTTTCCCTAAGAATCATTTCCTCATAAACTAACTTTAGCAAAAATCTACTAAAGTATTACTACTGGAATAAGAATAGTCAAACATATTAAATTTAGTCCAATTCATAAAATATCATAAATTACATATTTAAGTATTGTAAAAAAATTCAATGCGATTATTTGTTAAATTCAACCAAAATTGGGTTCTTTTTTACAAATTAAATTAACCTGCATATCCTTTTTTTAAGTTTCCTAAGGCTTCAAGATTAACAATATTGTAATTAGTATAATTGCAAAAATATTCAATGATAATATTTTTTGAAGAGTAATGCTACATATAGTTTGTGGCGCCCCTAGCCTCCACTTGGGATTTGGATTGAGACACTGGGATGTGCAACACAAGGCTACACATCTCTCGTTTATGACAGATAATATGTAATGCTCCTAGATATTTTCAGAATATTGATTGAGCTGAAATATTACATATTTATATATATTTAGAACCAATATATTTTAATTCTTTCATTACATTATTATTAGTTTTAGATGAAAAAATGATTAAGATGCATAAATCCAAGTTGTGTTTTAAATTGATAAATAGTATGGTTTTTGCTTAATATTATAACTTGTGATTTAATTGGACAATGTTCATTTACATACATAACATATTTTTGATATTCTATTTTTTTATTTTTATTTTATTTTATTTCTAATTTTTATATAGGATAAGAAATGAAAAATCAACTTTTAATTGGCTGGGAGCATTTGACTCACACATGGACTTTTGGCATTGATACTTCAAGAGGGCACGACACACTAATTGGGAATTAAAAGGAATTCATTTTGGGATGGACTTTTGACTAAGGGCAATATAGGAGACTTTGACATGGGACAAAGGGGAGGAGGCATTAATTCAGTTTTTCATGCAGCGCTGCACAGCATATTGCTCTTGAGCCCAATTTTTCATCTGCACATTTTTTTTTTCTCTCCTATGGCATTCATTTCAGGCCATATATATTTTATTGGCTGGAGAACTGTAGTGTCATTGAAGAGCCTCTTGAGGAGTTCAATTATTGCTATAGTCCAACCTTCTCCACTGTTTTCAATCTCCATCTCTATTCATTTGGCTTGATCTTTTCATTCCCTACTTTTTATTTAATTTTAATTTGAAGTTTATGGTGTATTCTTGATATTTTTGGATTAAAAGTTTGGGCATTTTATTTGCTGTTTATTTTATTTTACGTCAGTTATTTTTCTTTTTCTTTAAACTTCTATTAAATATGCATAACAATTACATTTTAGATTAATTTCAGTTTATTATTCAATTTTCGGATTAATTAAAATTGTTTAGCGTAGTTGAATCTTTAATTGTTAATTTCAGATTTAAACAACTTTTCCCGAAAAGATGATCTAGGAATTTTATTCCTAATTATTACACGACATCCTCCTACACTTGGAATAGCTTTTGTGCTATTCATTTTTGGGTGAGTCAAGTATGTAATAAATGTTCAGCAGAAACAGTAGAAAGGTAAGGATAATCTAAACGTTTACGTAGGCAATTGCAAAGTATATGGTAAAAAATAAATAAAAAAAACTTTTATCCCAAACCTTGTCCCAAACATCAACACCCATAACAAGAGAGTTTCAAAATATAGTAAGAGTTTGCATTTTCCAAAACACAGGACCAAAATGTTCCTTTTCTAGAAATGGGCAGACCACCTAAACCTTCATAGGTTCTCATTATGCAGTCTCCCCACTATCAATGATCCATCAGAAGAAAGAATTAAGCAAGCTCCCTTCGACTTCTACATTTCTGGCGATGGGAGTTCTAAATCCATAATGAGTCTCATTCCATCCACGTAGGCTTCACTAGCTTCCTTGAGAAGTCATGTTACTTGGTCCAGGTTCCAAGAAAACTTCAATACCCATAAGGGATCTAAAAACAAAACATCAAAATTAGGGTCGTGAAGACCCTTCAATAATTCTTGGAGAAATAGAATAGTGCACTCCAACACGGCCGCTGCATAATTTATACACCCCCAAATGGTGTACTTGTCTTCTATCACAGTATAGTCTAGATTCATATTTCGAGGTGATCAAGCATACCTATAACTACTTCTACCATTCCGGGAAAGAAATGATAGCGGAGAAATGCAACAGTGAGATTTCAAAAAACCTCAGTAAGTAATCACGTAGCTACCATAGTTAACACAAGCATACAAGAAGTATATCATGCAATGCATGCAAGGACATGTACTTAACTCATAACTGAGACTGGACTTAGACTCATGCTTTGACCATTCTTTACACTTACAACGGAGACTTAACTTTTTTGAAAAAACATAAGGCATAACTAGGAACTCAAAATGTCCATAACGAGTTCGGAAAGTTGTCTTAGACATGTCTTGATCTCTGATTCTGAGCTGATAATACCCTGATCGTAGATCAATATTAAAGAAAACCGTAGCTCCTTGTGATTGATCTAGCAGATCATCTATTCTTGGCAACGGGAATTTATTCTTAATAGTTACTTTGTTCAAATATCTATAATCGATACACATCCTTAGAGTTCCATCTTTCTTCTTAACAAACAACATCGGTGCTCCCCATGGTGATGAGCTAGATCGGATAAAACCCTTTTCCAAGAGCTTTTCTATTTGAACCTTAAGCTCCTTCAATTATGTTGGGGCCATTCGGTAAGATGCCTTATGCACTGGGGCTGTGGCCGATTCAAGCACTATTATAAATCCTGTCTCTCAAGTCGAAGGTAATCCAGACAATTAGTTAGCAAAAATCTTAAGAAAATCCTTAATCACAAGTATTCCTTCAACTCCCTTAGGTTCCTCCGTTGTACTAGTCAACATTACTAGATAAACAGTGTCTCCACTCATCAAACTTTTCCTGACTTGCCCAATAGTTATTACAGATGGATTCAATCAAACAGTCTCCCTCATATAATAGAACTTTTCCTTCTTGGGAAAATTGAACACCACTTCCTGTTTGCGATAGTCAATCTTGGCATAATGTCTCAATAACCAGTCCATTCCTAAGATTAGATCGAATTCCATCATACAAAAGACAATTAAATCCATAGTCAAAACTACATTTGCAAGTTCCAATGGGCAATTCTTAACTATATTCTTACACCCAATAATTTTCCAATTTGGAATAGCCACTAACACTTTCCATGGCATCAGCTCCACCTCGAGCTCACATCGTTGTATACAATTACTAAAGATAAAGGATCTTGATGCTCCGGAATCAAACAGAGCACATATTGAATACTACTTCAATCTAATCTTACCTAATAAGGTAACTACGATTACTCAACATTCTTCAAACACAGTTTTAATCGAGTGAAAGCAAGGTTGCAAATGTTACCAGTAATTACTCCCGCTTCTGTCATCTTGTCAAATTTCAAGTCTACTTCTCCAGGTGTAATGGCATAAACCTTAGCTTTCGCAAGGGCTTTCGATTTATTGCTTGGCGTTGACATCCCTCCAAGCATATTTTGTGGACAATCCCAGATCATATGACCAGTCTGGATGCATCTAAAACATGCTCCTGAGGCCAAACGACATTCCCACTATGCTATTTCCTAGATTGTCAACATGAATGGAGTAATGGGTGCCGCAATTCTAGCTACTACACCCTTTCCTTTACTTGGGGTTATAGGGCCTTTCGCTTCCCCGCACTACCTCCTGGCGAGTAAGGGTATCCCCTCTTTCTATTTGCTTGAGCTTGTATAATCAATCTTCATTGTCTGCTTCTACAATCGATGCCACATTGACTAGTTCTTGAAAGTTCTCTATTCGTAAGCAGGCCACTTGATTGCAAATACAGGGTCGCAAACCCATCTTGAACTTTCCTAGCCTGTATCTACTCTATGCTGATTAAGTGAGGCGCAAATCTTCACAATTCCATAAAATAAGCTACATACTGATCGAGCGTCATATTTCCTTGGGTTAAGCTTGCAAATTCCAAAGCTTTATGCTGCTTTACCATTTTCGAGAAGAAGCAATGATCGAACTTTGTCTTGAATTGATCCTAAGTAAGTGCAGTCAAATCCCCCAACTCGCTAGCCAGCATTTGCCTTTTAGTATCCCACCAAATTTCAACCTCTCCTTGAAGCATATGTCCCGCATATTGGACTCTCTGTTCTATTATGTATCCACTAATATTGAAAGTCCTTTCTAAGTCCAGTGCAGACTTATTAGCTCTCATTGCTCCTTCTGTTCCCATGAAATTTGGGTATTTATGCACCAAGAATTTCTCATAGGAATATCCTTGTTCTCCAATGGGCAGTTCGTGTCTAGTCTGTTGTCCTTGTTCCAACTGAGTCTGCACCATTTCATCCATTTGGTGAATAGCTTCTATTATCGCTTGTCCTCCTTCCATAAGTGGGTTCTCGGCTTCTTGCTCTCTTTGAGAAGTAGTATTCTTAAGCCAGTTTCGCAATATAATGCCTTCTTACACCTGAAATGCATAAAACCAACGTAGATCAGTCATCTCTCAACAGCTTATCCCTTCATTACTTGACGACATTTTAGAGGTAGCCTATGCATTTTACTCCATCCTTTTAAGACTCAGGCCTACCACTTACAGGATCACAACCTATAACTACAGATATCAATCCTAGTTATAAGTACCATGTGTCCCTAACACAAAGTGTGCATTTACCTAGAGACATAATTGCTCTGATACCATCCTCTATGGCACCCCCAGCCCACACTTGGATTTGGTGATGACTGAGATGCCGGGACGTGCAACACACCCCTCGTTCATGATAGATAATATGCAATTCTCCAAGATGTTCTAGTAGTATGCAATAAACATTCAGAAAAAAACAATAAAAATGTAAGGAGAATGTAAGCAATGCCGGAGACAATTGCAAAGTACATGATATAAAAATGAAAACTTTTACCCCAAACCTTGTCTCAAACATCAACATCCATAACAAGAGAGTTTCAAAATATAGTAAGAGTTTGCATTTCCCAAAACACAAGACCAAAATGTTCATTTTCTAGAAATGGGTAGGCCACCTAAACATTCCTAGGTTCTCATTATATAGTCTCCCCACTATCAAGGATCCATTTGAAGACAGAATTAAGCAAGCTCCCGTCGATGTCCTCATTTCTGGCAATGGGAGTCCTAATTCCATAATGAGTCTCATTCCATCCATGTAGGCTTCGCTAGCTTCCTTGAGAAGTCACGTTACTTGGTTCAGGTTCCAAAAAAACTTCAAGACCCATAAGGGATCCAAAAACAAAACATCAAAATCAGGGTTGTGAAGACCCTTCAATAATTCTTGGAGAAATGGAATAGTGCACGTCAACACGGCTGCTGCATAATGTTTACGCGCCCAAATGGTGTACTCCTCTTCTATCATGGTATCGTCTAGATTCATACTTTAGGGTTATTAGGCGTACATGTAACTACTTCTACCATTACAGGAAATGAATGATAGTGAAAAAATGCAACAATGAGATTTCAAGAAATCTCAGTAAGTAATCATGCAGCTACCATAACACAAGCATACAAGAAGTATATCATGCAATGCATGCATGGACATGTACGTTACTCATAATTGAGACTGGATTGAGACTCATGCTTTGACAATTCTTCACACTTATAATGGAGACTTAGCTTTTTCGAAAAATTATACTTTCATCATCTTTCATAAATTAGTTAATCATATGATCGGAACATATCATATCATTTTGCATGATTCATATCATATGATCCATAACATATCATGTAGGCGCATGGCCTTGTTCATGTAATACTTGTGGACACATCACGACTCCCCTATGCACCGCGTGTTCCTACTTGCTACCACACCATCACCAGCCTGTGCACTGTGATGACTACGTCTTAACATAACTTAATTTATTAACTCGACAATACTTTGACGGGTTACATACCTTGTGCACCCACTAGCATTAGGCGCTACCCCGCTTCGGCATTTTTTTAAAAGAATCCACCTGAGGCACATCAATAGTTCTTTGTCGACCCAAATATTACCACTCCATTTTTAAGTATTCTAGAGTGGATACAAGAGTTCCAATAGGATATTCCCCCACCCTAGCATTTGGAATCATGATAAAACTTTTTAAAACCTTACTTTATTTCCAAAACCCCTTTTTTGTTCTTGAAAACATTTCTCTTTAAAATCACTTTTTCCAAATGCATGTGGCATGAGACTTAAGACATGTGTGCTAGTACTTGACATATGCCATATGAGATACCTTGCATGAAAGTAAGCATAACATGTTCGATTCATGGCATGATAACATAGAACACATGAAATATCAAAATACAAACATGAAACTAGGAGATTAAGCCTTGGCTGAAACATACATGCATAAAAATATGGAAGATCATCACTTAAACATGCTTCAAACTTCATTCAAGATACTTAGAATTCATGGCATAGTAAAATAAGACACGAAATCATGACATTTGACAAGATTCGAGTGATATAAGATATGTAAAATTGAATCATCACAAATATTAAAACATCAATATCCTTTTCCTCAAAACCGAAACATGTAAAGAATCTTATCACCATTTTTTTTTATCATAAACCGATTCATATTAATCATTCTATATTCATATTTCAAGTTCATGTAAGAGTGCTCAATCATGTAAATAAGAATAGCAACCAAAGTCAAAGAAACAAATCAAGGATTTACACAAAAGTATGCATGCATTAACAAGAAGTAAATTGAGTGTATACTTACAAAAATCCACATAAAGAAATGAATAGCAAGCTATAAATCAAAGTGTAACTAGTTAGAATGAAGGTTCTAAAAATCCTAATCCATGACTCTTAAGTGTATGTGGTTTCTAGGGTTACCACTAAAGCTCAAACAAAACTAGAACATTTGGCCTCTAGGGTTTTGAGTCAAGAAATCCCTTGTTTCATTCTTAGACTTGAACTAAACTTAAAATGGGACAAGAACATATGATGGGGATCAAAAATAGGAAGGATAGACACCTTCCATCAATTGGCTTCATGGGTTTCCAATTGTAATTCAATTTTTGAGAAAATGTGAAGGATACGTGTGTGCTTCATCACCTTTGAATTCTCTTGAGATTTGGATATCATCTTTGAACTAGAATGATGATGAATGAGTGTAAAGAACTAAGAAAACCGGGCCTTACCTTGGTCTTTCTTGAAGAAGTTGAAACCCTCTTCTTGGATGAACTTCTCTTTTTGGTTGAAGAGAATGTAAAAGAGTGTAAGAGTCTTCAAGTGAATGGGTGGATTCAGTTTTGAGGAGATGAGGATACATGCAAGTTCTGAAAATGGCAAGAAGAAAAGCTTGCTACCTGCACCTAGCAGGTGGGTAGCTAGCCACCCCAGCCCCCATAACCCCCATGGGCGGGTGGCCAAATTTGGTGCTTGGGCTTGCCCCATGCAGCATAGGCGGGTGACCCTACCTTGATGTCGTGTAGGCAAATTGGCCTAGGCACCTTCCACCCACCTTTTCGGCATCAATGAGTCAATGCCTAGATGGTGCATTATAGGTCCATTTGGCCATTTTTAGGCTCAAAACCTATTTTTCACTCCAAAAATATAATACAAATTTTGCATGTTACAATACATAAAAATAAAATAAATAGAAACAAAAGGTAACAAAATAACAAACCCATTTGACAAACTTAGTCCCTCCAACTCCAAGTGTTCAATAAAATATGAAAAACAAAACAAAAAAGTAGAATAAAAATGAAGACATTGATATCCCAAAAAGAAAAGAACTTCAATTAGAAAAAAAAAATAATAACATAAGTACTACAAAGAATTAAATAACAAACTAATAATGTAGTAAACTGTCAATGTGTGGCCAAAGTAGATTGAGGTGGAGCCTCTTTTCCTGAATTAGTCCATGCAACAATTGAAATCAAAATTAAGTTTGTCAAATAAATATAAAACAATATATATAAGCACGGAATAGATTAAAAGTAATTACTGCTTTCAATGTGATCAACATCCTCCTCCTCGTAACTGTCTGCAAAGTCTACCAGTATCCAAATATGGATTAGTTCAACTCTAAGTGCAAATCAAAGCCCCATGGTGCTAGAAGACAACAAACTCCTAAATGCATCTAATATGAGTCCCTCAATGCTGAATGCAGGCTTTAAATCTATGGTAGAAATAGGGATGGTTAAAATATTGCAAGATATCTCTCCAAATACAGGATACTTGATAGCATTTATGTTCCCCCAACCTAAAATATCCACATATGGGTGTAACTCCACTGACAAGTATCTTGCAAGTCTAATTAGCCATCTAAACTCTTCCAAAGCCCATGGGTATCACCAAACCTCTTACCCCTCTTACACTTTTTTAGCTTACTAGCTTTGGGAGGAAGCGAAACGGTGGATGGTGGAAGTTCTATATTAAACTCCAGAATGTCGCAAACTCATCATACAACCTATTGAAAGTGTCCTTAACCCTTAACAAAAGTTGATCTGCCAATCCTTTCCTATAGTGTTTTTAATCCATACAACATTCCATCAATTATGTACTGTGAGTTAAGAAAAATAGCAACATATAGCAAACCTTTGACCCTACTCAACTCTCCCCAATATTTCTCATACTTGTGCTTCATGTTTAATGAAATGATACGTAAAGTAAGATCAACACTTTTGCACATTCCATGTAATTGCCCATTTACTTTACAAATTTGTTAACAATATTCATTTGATGTTACCTATAAAGAACCAAAAATGATAGATGTGACATCATAAAAAAGCCTCATGAATTCTACAAAAACTTAGACCTCCCTTCTTCCTCATCCAAGTGACAAACATATTGCATATCCTTCTCTTCAATGGCATCAAAGGTCTTCTATACTGTTCGGTCATTTCCAACATAAAAAAATGTTGGGTTCCATCTTGTAGGAACGTCAAGACACAACACTGTTTTACATTCAAAACATGTAGTATGAACAAAAGTCTAGGATTTCTCAAGTCTAGCTGATGATGATCTCACAATCGTTATTGTATTTCTTACTCTTGCAAATGATTCAAGAAATGGGAACTACCTGGTGTGAAAGGGGATAGATTATTCTTGGAGTTGAGTGGAAGGTAAAAGATGGGAAAATATTCCAGTAGTCTAAGGAAAGTGATAGTGGGAGATGCAAAGTGGAGCTAGTCCAACATTTGGACGAGCAAATACCTTGTAGGAGGCCCGACTGACATGTTTCAAAGTAAGGTGGAGATAAGTGTCTCAACTATGGTAGGTGAGCTAGAAAAGTCACCTGCTGTGAAGGCGAGAATGAGGAGCTAAAGAGATTGGTAAACTTAGATAAGACAAGAGTTACTCGCCCAAGGCTAGAATTGATTACGCGCCTAGGATGAGCAACAGTCAAGGACTGACCAACCCAGACATAGGAACTTTTTGAGATAACATGGAAGAGCTTGGAAAGGTGACAATGTCATGAGCAGAAGTCCACACTCCATCTGAAGGATTACATCTATAGTGGTTTTGTAATTAAAGGTAAGACCTTATTTACTAAAGAGTTCGTGAAGTTAACTGCTTCAGAAAAGCAAGGAGTAGAGAGGCAATGAAAGAACTTCCGATGTAGGAATGTAGGTTAGCTTCTAAGGCAATGCTGAGTAATGTGGGATAAATGTTATGTGTAAGAGGCATTCCATTATATCTATAACTTCTCCCCCTAATCTACAAGAATGAATAAATATTTCAGTCATTATGTTTATATCTATATTTACGTACTGATTTCTGATGTTTTGAAGACTTAAATGTTTTAACTATTTTCAATATGGGAACCCTATGTGGGAACCCTATATTTACTCAAATGATTTCTAAATCCCCACGTGGGAACCCATACGGTGCATGGTCGGTGACTCGATGGGGTGGTAGGACAATAGATCGGCACTACAAACATCTTCTTAAGTTAATTTTCTCTCCATTTTCTTATTCATTTGATAAATGGAAAGGTTATATGAACATATGTGTGCACGTCTAATATTGAGTTGGAGAGTGAGTGAGGTTGAGCCAACTTGAAAACTGTTCTATTTCATATAATATAGAACCTATAATATATATATATTAAACGGCATCATGCTCGTCGGCTCTACTTTTTAATCACTTTAGAAATTCGTATAATATGTAATCAAGGGAAAAGAATCTGAAAAAAATTATTTCTCATATTTTAATTATGCAAATCATTTGGGTTAAGAAATCCTCACACACCATCAACTTATGTAGACACTCACCAAGTAAGATTGTCAGAAAAGTCTTGTTACTTGGTCCTAGAGGGAAGCCATAAACTATTTGTGGATTAGAGCTTTATCTTTTATGGGCTTGAATTTTTTGATAAATTTGAAAAAAAAAAACATTTTACATATTTTAAATATTTATTAATAGAGAAATGATATCTGTAGTTATATAATATGCAAGCTTCACGCACTAAAAAAGTGGTTAAATATAGGATCTATATTAAAAAAACAAAATTCATTTTTCTAACGGTAGAACTAACTTTTTTTCGAATAAAAATTTGTATCCCTAAAACTTATCTAACATTACCTTGTCCTATTTGCATAGTAAAAATTTTTCATCTCATCATTACAATTTTATCAAATTTACATATAAAATCAAATAAATAATTTAACTTTTTTAAATCACAAAATAATTATAATATTAAAAAATAATATTTTAATAATATTTTATTTAATTTCAAATTTTCATCTCAATATTAACACCTTATTAATAAATACTATTTATCAATAAACAAAACATGTTCATAGAGTTTGACTTCTATTCAGAACCGACCATCATTTCATCAAGTCTATTTATTTAATTGAGTCAAAAGGCACGGCATGGCACAGGTGAAAACAAAAGCTAAAGAGAATATAAAAAGTTTACTAATAATTTTAAAAAATATTATTAAATATTGATTATTGGATTAATGCCCATGTCCGTGACCAACAGGTGTACTAAAGACTCTAACCGTACGTAAGTTGGGCACACGTGATAATAGAGCTATGTTTGTTTATATGCACGTGTGAAAAAATTAAAGAAAACGGTGTCGCGACAGCTGGGGCTGTGCAGCTTTTGTATTGACACTTGACACTGCCTCTACCCTAAAACCAAGGGGTGTGAGATATCCTCCAAACCTAATTCTAAGACACGACATAAGCTACGCGTGGGCACTTGTGTCTCCATGAAGTCAGTTCCCACTCACCCAACAAAATTAAAAGAGAAATGATTTATGCAGTCGGGAAACGCAGTCGGCGTGCAGTCGGCTGTAAAAAAAAAATTAATACAGGACCTATATGAAAAAAAAAAATTATTTTTATAACTTTTTATAATTCATGCAGGTCCCCTTGAATATAAAATAATTTTTTTATAATTTTTTTTTATTCATTCCGTACAGCCGACTGCACGCCGACTGCGTTTCCCGACTGCGTGTAGCAAAGCCCAAATTAAAAACAACAAAAAATTTCAGTCCCCACCAGCTAAAAACTACAAATTATTTGTCAATGATCATTAAAAAACTACAAATTATTTGTCAATGATCATTAAAAAAAAGTTCACCCTTTGAGTTTTCATATTATTGGCTTGTAGCTAATGATAGTCACAGACTCACGCTAGCCTCATAATAATTTTATTGATTTATAAATGTATTTGATTAATGCCACACATTTTAATCAAATTTAAGATTAAAAAAAAAAACATTGAAAAGGATGCAATAAAAGAGTGGCCGTACATTTAAAAATTTTTTATATAAAAATAATAAATTACGTATTTATTAAATAGATATGTATGGTATAAGACTTTAACTTATTTGTAACATCTCGTATTGTTTAACGAGATCTAATGTAATTTTGTTTATTTATTGATGTGAGGGCTTTGCTAATTGATTGCTCCTGTTACTCCCGCACAATGGTCATAACTCAGATAAGAATGGCCAACAGGAGTAGCTAGGTGGTATGCCTTTGTAAGGGAACATTGAAACACCCTTGTGGTACCAAATGCAAGGAAACTTTCAGACAATGTGTTGCATTCAGACTAGTCCATATTGTGACAGCAAGCAGACACAACAATTCAGACTTTTCCCTTCTTTCTTTAGCTTTTTGGGCGTCATTCCTTTCTGGCAAATATCTATGGGGAGATGATCACGCCAGGATGGGGTCACTTCAATCATTTCCATGCTTAAGAGTTTGGAGTTTATGGTGTGTTTGGTACCATATATTAAATTGTAGTAACAAAAGGGGAATTACTAGCTAGAAATAAATAGGGAACTGACATGTTTTTTTATTTTTTTTAAACTTTACCAATCTTTTATTTTGTTAAAAGACAAAATAAAATAAGACGTGAATGACAGTTCATGAGAATGAAGGAGATATAGAATACGTAAGAGGTGTATGCTCATGATCCTATGTTAAAGCACCGGCATTGGCTTGCAGTGGCTTATCAAATTTTAGCTAGAATCATTAAAATTCATTTATATTGGACTAACTCAAAGCTCAATGCCTACAGTAATTCTATCTTATCTTCTAAATTTGGCCAATTAATATAGTCCAAATGGTTATTTTATTATTTTCACTGCCTCCAAGTTTCCAGTGTCTCTTTCTTCTCCGTCGATTTTCAGTGCCACCTTTCTCTTTCTTTCATTTGTTTCTTCTTCTCTACACCGAAGCTCTCCATCTCTTTTCTTCTTCCCAATCACCAACTGCATCATTTTATTTTTCACTTCAATTGCTCCATTTTCTTTCTCTTCCTCCTCTCTCATGTTGACAACTCCATTTTCTTTCATTCCAATCGTTGGCTTCCATTTGTATCGTCTCCCTTCCATTTTCTTTCCCTCCCTCTCATTTTCGTTCATTTTCATTTGCAGACAAACCTTTGGATCAGCTTCCATTTGTGTATCTGGAGTCAGGATTTACCCCCAAGATTTTGCCCTAGACTACCGAGGTCGTAGGGAAAAGAGTAAGTGATAGTCATCCATCGCCTTGAGCGGAGCCTGGTCTGGGATCGAGCCCTAGCATCTCTCAACTCAGATTCAGCATATCCAGTCTTAGTAGCAAATCCTTCCTCCGAAGATGGACAGCATCTGCTCTTTGACACATCGTATCCCATAATGGGCATGGTATCCCCATAGTCAAAGCAGAGAGAAATGCTGGGTCTGTTCTGGGAGCATCCGCTTGCTCTCGATCCTGAGGCCGTAGGAAGAGCAATGCAATTGATCCGGGACCACATTCGCGGTCTGGAAGACAGGAAGAGGGCCCTCCTCAACAAACGAAAAGAGCTCATTGTGCGGGCGGCCACCCTCGGTGACTGGGGAGACTAGAAGAGTCCACTCTTTCTAGAAGATTTCAATAAGTATTCCGTCAATGCAAAGTAATGTGTTTTAATGCATGGCTTTCTTTGTTATGTTTCATTAAGTTCTATGTCTTTTGTTAACTTAATATGTTGTTAGTTCACTTTGTAATGTTGTGTTTAGTTGTGTGGCTGAAAGTTGTCCATGTGTAAGGAGTCTTGGTCTCGAGTCGAGCTGGGGCGTCATTTCATTCTCGTAACGGGAGTGAGTACACTGCAAGACCAGACAAGTGACTCCCTCGCCTCGCAGCGGCAGCATCTGTCTTTTAAGTTAAGTCATTTCCTAAGTCCTCTTATTCTATGATAATCCAATCAGTAGCTCCACGAGTCCGCTCAGAACCAATCGATTCCTAAGCCATTCGTTCTCCCCTCTCGGTTGCTCCTGCTCCTGTCCCCGCCTCCATGTGGCATGCACGTGATGACACACAGTTGGTTGTTCCCATCCCCGCTGGAGGATTCTGTAACCACTAGATTCTTTCGAGGGCTTGGTTTGGAGATAGCTTGATTGGCTCCCTCCATGATTGTCTGGTTTGAATTGACCAAGTGTGACAACATAGATGATGACTCCTTGCTAGTTGCATTATCCTGACTTTTATCGGACGCATGTGACGGTCAAAGGAGAGCTACAACCAAGAGGGTGGAAGTTGTGTGTTTTGTCCTTTCTAGTCTAGTGCAATCAATAACCATAAAAAGCCTTTAGATCAACTAATAGCGAAAAAGGGAAATCCCTCTCCCCCTTCTTGAGTTGTAAGGCGGAAATAAACTTGTCATCACTCCCCTTAGCTATGGTTGGGACCATGCAAGGGTTGTCGCCCATCATCTCGGATCATAGGATTGAATTGGTTGTATCCGAGGCCCAGAAGCTTGAAGCATTCCCCTTTCTTTCTATTAGAGTCACGAGCTTGTTGTAGTCGGCCTTAAAGGGAGAACCTTGCTGCTTACTTGCTATATCCTCGCGTTCTTGCACGGCTCAGCTCCTTCTTTGAGCCCTGCTTCTCCCTTCCCCCTCCCCCCGTTCTAACGTCCAAAACAAGGCCGTATGGAGTATAGCCAAGTGGTAAGGCATCGGTTTTTGGTACCGGCATGCAAAGGTTCGAAACTATCTATTACCGGACTTGTAGGGTGAAGTACTAGGTTTCTTAGACAGTCCTGGGCCTTGCTCCCTCAGTTCTAGGGGGAACATCCACCTCCTTCTCTGCGACACCCACATTCATCCCATAGGGGGAGTATTGCATGGTTCCAATAACACCAATCCCTCTCTAATCATTACGCCTTTCTATCGTCAAAAGTGAGAGCAAGATTCATTGAGTGATGGCACGAGAGATGGAGCGAAAGCACAAGGCCAGTTCTCATCAACTGAGAGCTCCACTCCAAGAGAGGGAAAGCAGCACAAGGTGAATTTCGTTTTCTTGAGAAAGGGGTTAGTTCCTCGTGAGCCGCCCAAACCGAGCTATCTCCTTCTTGCCATCAGCTCTCTTCCAGAGTGTTTGAAAGTTCCTGCTCCCTTGCTCATGCCCATTTTGGCCCACCTAGCTTGGACACTAAAAAAGAGCACCATGCTATACTGGCAGAGCTTCAGCAAAATGAGGTAGGTAGCTTTCGCTAATGAGAGATGGGTTTGGGGATTAGGTCTCCTAATTCACATTTCCTCTTGGTGGAGACATAGAAGTGAGCTTGGTTAAAGTGGATGGGTAGTTATGTTAGATTGAGACATGTTGGTGTGAGCAACATGGGATGGTAGGAGACCCCGACTCAAGACGGCATGGCTAATCTAATTTTTGACTTGTCTACTCAAAAGAATGGTCCTTTCAACTGTTTCCCAATGATCAACTGCTTTAGCGCTATCGATAATCTCTTAACACAATTTCGATTTGGATCGCGTAAGGACCCAAGAATACCCTCTCTGTTTTTTTTTTTGGGGGGGGGGGGGGGGGGGGGGTAAGTGAGTAGTAGTATAAATGAGAAAAGACTGTACAAAAGCACGGTTGTTCGGAAGGACAAAGCGGCTCAACCAGAGGGCCAAGAATGTGGCCAAGTCGTCTCACTTGAGAATTCCAGAGTTGGGCAGCAGCAAGGACTTCTTCTTCTCCAACATATTATGCCGCTGGACTTGTGGTAGAATGGAAGTAGGACTTTTCTTTCTTCCCCTGCCCCTGAATCCCTTCTCTCTCTTTCTATTCTAGTAGTCGCAAGTAGTAAGCAGGAGTCAGGGCACAAAAGCCTCCTTCAAAAGTGGATTCTTAAGATTTTGAACTCCTAGTACGCCCGCCATAGCATCTTGGAAAGAACAATTGCACTGTCGAAGTGTCCTTCGTAGGCTTTAACATCCGAAGCTAGAGTCATTTCTGAGCTAGAAGCCACATCCATATTCACGTCCAAGCCCTATAAAGTAAGGGGCCCGATTCCAGATCTGAAGCAGTAGCAGCCACCAAAGAAGGAGCAGCTTATGACTTTGAAGTAGTAGGATATGCCTTTTCTTTCCATTATGTACTTTGGTGGTTTGAATGTATGCATGGAGTATGCCTATTGTAGAGTCCATAGTCCATATACTCTTTGTTTGCATTATTTTGTTTTTTGTTCTTTGGATTTTTTGTTTCGTTGGTTTTTTTCCTTTTTTTGTCAATGCAGAAACATCTACCCCAAGCCAACAGATATATACTTCAGGGAAACTTCAATAATAGTTACTTGCATGTTATTGGTTTGCTCATGATTTACATGATAATGGATCGATTTGCCCAGCGATGGTGCGGATTGAATTGACATTAGTAGGATCAAATCAAATACTGAAACTTGTTTGCTTGACTAATTCAACAAGAATGATGTGTATGAAAATCATAATAACACAAAGCTTCAAAACTCATAGTGACCAAGAAAAAATCATCAAATAAACCATGGGTTTAAAACTTTAAACAGCTTGCAATGACAACAAATCTCTGCTCTAAAGTCATTTTTTTTCAATCCAGTTATATGAAACACAAGAAACGTCATAATCTTTTTTTTCAATCCAGTTACAAAACTCAAGTATATATACTTGAGTTTGTGGAAGGGTGGTAGCCTATATTAGGAATACAGAGCATGGCTTACTTGGGAATATATTGGGAATACATAACATGGCTTATTCATTGGGAATACAGAGCATGGCTTACTTGGGAATACATAACATGGCTTATATATAGGGAATACATGGCTTATATAACTCAAGTATACATACTTGAGTTTTTTTTCAATCCATACCATCTGCTAGTTAAACTAGATAAATCATTCAAGGGTATTTATTCAAGGGTGAGTTGAAAGTAAGGTACCAGAATATGGAAACACGTCATGAGTTTTATCAGATTTACTTGGCAAATCTGATAATTAAACCTTGAGCTTTATTCAAGGCTGTAATAATTAAACCTTGAGTTTTATCATAATATCACTCTCTGTTTCTTTTAGTTATTTTAGTTGATTTATTTTCACTTAAGCACAATCTTTAGTATCTTTATTTTCCTTTGTTTGGAGATGCTACTAATCCTTTAGTGAGTTGAGTTCAACTTATCAAGCTTAATTGTCTAGTTATTTTCAAAGTTCAGAGAACAAGGAATTACAAGAAAGAGTGAATAGCCTTTAGTAGTTGGTCTCATTCATAGGTGATAAGTCATCAACGTCTTCAGAATAGTATGTATCTGGAGAATGTATATTGATGAATTGAAAAAGAAAATTCAGTCTCAAGTAATCATATGGCCTATTTTGGATTAGAATAGCTAAAGAGATTCAATTATTTTGGTTGTTGAGGTGGAGAAGAATGCATATTGTAATGGGACTGTGGTAAGGGTGTTTGTGTTTGTAGAGTTGGTTTCCAGTGGCAAGGGTGGTTGTTCTGTTTCACATACCAAAGAGTATATATTGTTCTATTTCATATACCAAAGATGTGTAGAATTCGAACTAAAGAAGAAGAAGTTGGATGATGTACATTTTATGTATGATCTAGTGCTCGGACCCTTGATTTTTCCTTGTTATTTATAGGGTTTCATTAGCTCAAATGAAAGTTTTTGTGCATGAAGTAGTACTGCATTCAGATTAAAAAGTTGTACTATGTAGGAAAATATGAGTAAGGAGATAATTATTATAATTTTTTTTTTCCTTTTTGGTTTTGATTTATGTGCATTATATTTATTAATTAATATATGGAGTGTATTTGTAAAATTTTTAAAAGAATTATAAAATATTATTAAAATATATAATATTATATTACTATTTTGGCTTTAAGATGGCTAGTCCAACATGGATTCACCTAGCCAGAGTTTAACTTTATAGCCAAAACTTGAAATTCTAGCCAAATTTTGGACTTGGCAATGGCTAGGCCATTACCAATGCTCTTAGCTATAGTTACTTTAGAAACCAATGCATCTGTATTAATGCATATACTAAAATCTCACCTATATCCCATACGTCTTAACTATCTCATCATGATCTTAAAAGTAAAGCCACTAAATTTATATTGAGAAATTACTATTATAACTATCTTTTTTTTTCCTAAGCACTATTATAACTATCTGATCATGCATGTTCTCCTTTCTTTCTAAAGTTTCGTCCTTCTCAAGGTTGCCTTCATTTTTTCTATCTTTTTTTATTTTTATTTTTTTCATTTTGTCTCTCTTTTTTCAATATATCCGCTTTTGGCATGAGATTCTAAAAGTGTGGTTTGTATCGTAAGGTAGATCTAATGGATTACAGAAAATTACGTAATTTTGTGAATTTATTTTTGTGTAACCCCCTTTGTATCTAAAGCATTTCTCTATTCAAAAATTTAAGCTAATAGGAAGAGGTGGTCCAGACTCATCTTCAATAAGCCTAACACGTGGAATATTTAATCGAACGAGGTAGAGTGTAAAAAGTCAGTTTAAACTCAGAGCCTCCACTCTAATATCATGTGAAATCATAACTACGTATCTCAAAAATTTAAGTTAATAGTAAGACATAAATTTAATTATTTGTATTATATTCTTAACAGAAGATACCTTGACTTCCTATTATGTGTATCTCAACATGCATGGTAGGCTTTGTTTCTTTCCTCTTGGTATGCTACTAAAACCCTAAACTTGTACTTTCTAATCCTTTGCATGGGATGAGTGTGATGCTCCCAAGTTTTGACTTTAATCAAAACATCTCCAAAAATTTCAAAAAAAATAAAACCTTACTTCTAATATATTCATAACATTATCTTAAGATCAACTATACTTTAAATTATCAAACAAAAATCACCAAAAATCACAAAACAACACTTGGAGTTTTTGGTTTTACACTTAGTCCAAAAACAAAAACTTTTTCTCAATTAACTTTAATCAATCCCTTGATCCATGACTTAAAAAGATGAGTTCTTCAAACTATAACATGGTTTACAAATGTGTCCTAAAGAAGATCCAACTATCAAACTTAAAATCACATGGCTAAAAATCAATAAAACATGGATCTAATCCAAAAAATCAAATCTTAAGCCTAACTGAAATCCTCTTGCATAGAAAAATCATATCTTTGAAACTAATACTAAATATTTTCAAACTAATATTCTAACATGCAAATAAGAGACTTAGGATCATTATATAAAATATATCAAAGCGTTTAGAGTAAGATCAAACCACGAAATATTCAAATTTTCTTAAAATAAAAACAGCTTTTCCACTTTTAGTTTTCAAGTTTCTAGATCTAAGAAAATTTATCAACAAAAGCTTTAGTCATGCAACAAAACCTCAATAAGCACACATAAACACATGCTAATAGCACTCCATAAAAATTTTGAACCAACATATGTCCATTAGCTTGGTCAAAAATTTCAAAACATAACATATTCTCTAATTTCACTCCTAGAATGACCTTTGCATGGTTAAAAATACTTTTGACTAATCCAATGACCATGAAATGTAAAGAATAATATATCTATGAAAACTACACTTAAAGAAAAAAAATATGAATGAGTCATCATGCGAAAATACTTACAAAGTGTTGAAAATCTCCACGTAAAAAAACTCATAAATCTACCCAAGAGAGCTCTTTTGAAATTCTCTCCAAGAGTGGGGTGAAGAAGTGATGAAAGAGAGTAAAATATATCTTACACGACTTTAGAATTCCGGAGGGGGGAGGTATGGGCTTGAATGACTTTTGATTGGAGGTGGCTATGTCACATAAAGTGAACAATAGTGAGGGGCAAGGATTGCCTCATGCAACTGTGAGGTATAGAGGGTAATGAGATGCATTTCTCCTTTACATCAAGACACTATTGGGTGCAGCTAAGGGCAGTGGATGACCTGTCATGTAGGGGAGGAATTTTCTTCAAGAAGCTTTTCAAGGTGGCCAAATTCATGGGTCTTGGTGGGCCTCAACCAAATGGGCTTCAATTTGGGGTTTAAAAGGGGTTAAGTAAGGGTTTGAAATGCTATCAACCCAAATCCAATTTTTCTTGGCTCAATCAAATTTTTAAGATTTAAAATATTGGATAATGATGTCATAATAAGAATCTGGTGAATTAATAGCATGTGAAAGTGATTTAATCAAGTGATTAAACACAATTCTAGAAATTGGATCAAAAAGGGTTTGGAGGCCAACTTTAGGGTTTGGGGAAACCGTTTAGGTTTCAATTTTAAACAAGTTTTTGAGATTTCAATTGGATTCCAACCATTTAGGATTTCACTAGGGTTGAAACTCTTCTTGATTTGGCTCAATTTGATTGATCAGATGAAAGAATAGGGTTTTACTTAGGTGGCATGATCTCACACTTTGATTTCTTCACAAGCCATCTCATGGTTCCTCTTTGTGCCAAGTGTCCAAAACTATTCACAAAGTGTGGCTAAGATCTTGTCAAGTGTCCAAATAAAACTTCTCTAACCTAATTTAAACTATGATTTTAAAAACACAGCACTAGATGCTACTATTGAGGCTACTATTCACTCTGGAAAATAAAAAATAAATTTTACACTGTAAAATCCTAAATATTCGTACAAGCCTAACTATGCAATTTGTTTATCAAAATTCAACTCCGAAATGCTTCAAAAAAAGTAAAACAAATTTTTGAACAAGCGTATCGTCTGAAAACTGAAAATGAGATTATTGCGCCATAAGATCCTAAATAATCAATTGAGTCTAATAGTGAAAACCATAGCACATTCTAACACTTCTAACTACCTCATATAAATAAAATTGCACTTATGGCACCATAGTAAGTCATAACACTGACTATGCTGACAAACTAAAACCTATACGATTAGTCGATTCATGAAAACTTAAGGGGTTTTCATGATATTCCTAAAGTCTATAGAAATTCCACCATTGAATTTCTAGCGGGTTGTTACATCTACTATAAGAACCCTACCTTGGCCGAAACATCTAAACCCTAATTTTCACTTGATGTATTTTTTGTCCTCCTTGTATACCATTTATGCTATGATCCGAATTTAACACATGACCAACTTTTAACTCTTGGTTTCGTAACAATGTAAGACACCATTTGTACAATCATATTCACCATATACTGGACATATGAAGCATTCAACTCAAAGTATCAATAACTATGCAATTTGAATCCTCAAGTGGCATTTCTAGCACCTCTCTTGCAAATGACTTCAAGACCCTTAATAAATCACCAATCTTAGCTTCTATCATGCTAAATACACATTCCTAGCCTGATAATACATAACAGCAAGCAATAAAATTCAAGATAACAAAGAGGTAGGAGCCGGTTTGTACCATAAGTGCCCTAAACAAAATATACATGCTTTGTTCTAGACTATTTTGACTAAATCCTTATGTAGCATATAAGTTTTCATGAACTAAATAATCCATACACTTCATATACATGCCTAGTTAGGCTTTAGCAATATTTTAAAGCACATCATAACAAACTTCAATACTAAAACAATTAACATGTCATGATCCTCAAATTTTGCATCAAACCATGTGTTCTTGCATGTTCGTCAAAACTCAACCTAAACCCCAACTCAAAACATAGATTCAACTCTTATTAACAATAATTTATAGGATACAATCACCAATCCAAGATTCTAGAGGTCAAAGAATAATCCTAAACAAAGAATTTCATGCTTAAAGATTTCGGTTTTTATAGCCCAAATAGAGCATTCAATTTGTTCTAATTAAACCTCTTGTGCTAATCAACCAGAAGACTTGCAATCCAACAAAATACTAACATCATTAGAACTGAAATATCTAAGACCAAACAATACTTCAACTCAAGATCTAGCTGGCAAACTAAACATGTTAGCCAAAACATTACTTTCATATTGTCAATATTCAACCACCAAGACTTTAAGGAAAATAATCCAAGCCTCAACTAACAAGATCATGACTTAGGAGAGCATAAAAAGAAGAGAAGAGGTGGAGAAAAATAGACTTACAAAGCTTTGAGTACAAAGAAGAATAGTCTACCTCTTTCTCACTTAGTCTCTCACTTGGTTTTGCTCTCAAACTTTCAAGGAGTGAAAGTTTGATTATGTGCAAAGTGAGGAGAGGTGTGGGGGCGTGTAGGACTAAGAGAGAATGAAGGATGTCTAACTTGGTGGGGTTGGTTTGGGCAAGTTAAGGTGATGGAAAGCTTGTTTGCTAGCTTGGACAAAGATCGTGGGTGGTTGTCTTGAGTTTGGCCAATTGAGTGTTGGGGAGGAAGTGTGTAATTTTTGCTTGAGTGTAAGACCACTATATGGGCTTACATGAGTGTAATTGGTAGGTCATTTAAGTGGTCAAACACGGCTGTCTTGGCTTGTGGAAGAAGCTAAGGGGTTGGGGCATTTGGTTGGTGCAATTCCATGGCACCCGATTCTAACCCCGATTCCAATCATTTGGGATTTGGTTAGGGTTTCAATCCCTAATGCAATTAGGGTTGGTCATGGATGATACTATGGTGTAGGAGAGTGGATGAGGGTGTAAGATAAATACTTGGAGGTGTGAGGGTTGCTTTTAAAACTTGCTTAAGTCAAGAGGAAAAAAGGTTGTCAAACCGAGTGGGTCTATTTGGCCAAATTTGGGATTTCAGTTTTCACTGGGTTTTGGGATTTCAATTTGAGGTCTCAAACCTCCTTTGAGAGCTGACCAAGAAGTATATGTGTGGGTGGAATAGTGTGGTGGG
The DNA here is from genome assembly GCF_018687715.1 of Carya illinoinensis. Classification (NCBI taxonomy): domain Eukaryota; kingdom Viridiplantae; phylum Streptophyta; class Magnoliopsida; order Fagales; family Juglandaceae; genus Carya; species Carya illinoinensis. The sequence goes on along the minus strand of NC_056752.1, from coordinate 29,595,709 downwards.
TGTAAGAGAGGCATGGTCATGTAAGAAAGTATGTAATTTGCTTGATTTTCACTCAACCTCCTTACACAAGTATACTTCACTTAACATGTGTAAAGTTAGTTACAATTGAAGGGTGGTGATGGTGTCATGTGTCCATGAATTTTCCTAATGATCCTAGGCTGATTTGGACATCCTGCATGGCGATGTGATAGCTAGTTAGTGATGTGGCACGCTGCCTTCTGATTAGCCCATTTGGGGCTTGAAAATTACAAAACTTTTTATTGCATCATAAAACTCTAAAACTTCATACAAACGTAAGAATGTAACCCATTTTGTCTAATTTTGAACCTAAGTTCCTAATAAAATATAAACGGAATTTTGTCCCTTTAGCATATCATAGTTTGACTTAGCTAATGGACCAAGACATTCAATCCATGAAATTCCTAAGCTTTCATGGCATAAGTCGAAAGAAATTCTTTCCATTAAATTTCTTTTGGGACATTACAATGAGATATTAGTTACATTTGATGAAGTGAAAATCATCTTGCTTCTGCCTATGATTAAAGGAAATGACTTTCTCTTTGTAATAAACTTTGCTCCAAATCATTCACCAAGTACCTTGCTTAGAGTTCCAATGTTAACTTCCAAACAACTTACACACACAACTATTAAAAAAAAATGATATGAATGATAAAACAGAAATATCTAATAAAGAACATATTATCATGAATAAAGACCTTTTTCTCCTGAATCCCAAGTCAATAAACCTGAACTAAACTCCTAATTTTCAGCTCCTAGAACAGAGATCCAAGACTAACTTTATTTCGATGCATTGTGCATGAAATAGGTTCTATAACTAGATTTCCTATCGATACATGAAAAATTCTTTGTTCATTTCCAAATCAAGAAAGAAAGGGAAACACATATATATAGCCTAATTGGTCCTTAGAGAGTGGCAAATTGAACCACTTCTAGGATTAGGCTTTTCTTACCTCTTTTCTTCCACTTCTTCTGCCTCTCAATCTTAACGTAGATGAACTACCCCCACTTTCTTCTGCTTTTGCTTCTAAGTTGTTTTACGATAGTGTCCTTTCTCTCTTTATATATCTTTTTTACTTTTTTACTCTGGGACAAACAATGTTGGCAATCCCATAAGTGAAAACTATAAATACAAGAAAAGAAGGTGACAGAAAATATTTTGCAGTATAATGCTGGCTAAGATTAAAAAAGGAATTAAAAGCAAGTGGAAGAGAATAGTGTAAGAAATTAAGAACAAAAATAGTTAGTAATTACACAATAGGGTGACAAACAATAGGGTGACAATCTTGTGAGGGTATTATTCCACAAGTTGATGATGTACAGAGGAATTGCAAGTGCTTGAATTGTGCACATATGGTCTCCATTTATAGACAACAGAGCACTAGTTGGTAAAGGGCACAAAAATTGGTAAGGGACGCAATTGTTTGACTCAATCAAACAGTTTTGTCTCTTGACACTTCTTCAACCAACACCTTATGAGAACCATCACCATGGGGAGGATACAAATCCAAGGGGTTCACCATTTTGTATATGATCACCACCCGTCAAATCTACATCTTCCACTTCAACACACAACAACGATGATAAATCCAGTTGAGTATGTTTAGCTTGGTATCAATATAAGCTTCCGACAAAATAAACTCTTATATGTCTTTTCTGCACTTCCTGCATATTAATGTCGAAGCATGACAACCCTTTACGTTTACACGCTTATGTCATTACGTTATCTAACCACACCTTTTATCATATGTTCTTCCACTGATCACATATTAAGAGTGATTTCATTTCACTAAATCTTTAGTGAATGATATCAATTCTTAGTGTATAGACCTACGTTGAACTTTTATTAAGTACTCTAAACGCCATTCCTAAGGCTGTCCTTAATTACTTTATTAGCGACCTTACAAATGATCAACCATTTACTTGGGTAATCAACATGCACTTAACTCTTATTATGTAATTCTTCTAACATCATTTCTGAGACTTTCCTTAATTACCTTATCAATGACTTTACAAATAACCAACCATTTACTTGGGTAACTCCCCATAACTTCTGTTATCTAGGCATCCACATAATTTCCTGATTTATGTATGCTAACCATGGGTTACATAACTCATGTATTTTCAACCCCATTTTGGCAACATGTTCTAAAGATTTTTCTAGAGACAATCCTTTGGTCATTGGATCTGCTACCATCCCGGATGAGGAAATAAAATTAACCTCCTCTTTTCACCATATCTAAAATATAGTGATAATACATATTAATGTGTTTTCCTTTGGAACTCTATGTTCCACTTTTTATTAATGAGATGACAAATTGATTATCATAAAACAAATTGACTAGATTTGTGGATGTATCCAAACTTAAGCTTTCAATAAAATATTTCATTGATACCGTATTACTGCAGTCAATATACTCTACTTCCATTGTGGATATAGCAACACAACCTTGTTTCTTACTTAATCACGAAATTGTTGTTCTACCAAATAGAAATATAAATCTACTTGTAGATTTTCTATCATCTACATCACTATACCCGATTAATTCCAAATCATTGATTCTTCTTATTTTTTGTACCTTGTAAATATATTAATTTATTCTTTATTCCAGAGCATTACTAATTTTCAATGCTCCTTACTTGGATTAGATTAATATCTACTTACCAATTCTATTATATGACAAATATTGGGTCTTGTACTTGTCATTACAGAAATGAGGCTTCCCACAACTTGAGCATAGGAAGTTTTAAGCATTTATCTTCTTTTCTCATAGTTTGGGCACATATTTTTACTCAAAGTATGACCTTTGCAAATAAGAGTACTTCAGGATTTACAATTTTTCATAGTAGATATTTTTCTTGATCTAGATATAATATTTTTTTAATTCCTATGTCTTGAAATTCTTATGCCAAGAACATAGGTGGCCACACCATGCCAAGACTATTTTTGGACTAACGTTACGCTACGTTAGGACTTCTGTCCTTTCATATTCATGTCATGTTTGGTCTCAAATATAGTTCGTGTATCTTGAGAATAGTCATGTTAAGTTATTTATGTCAATCACGACCCTAAGTGCTAGGATGGGGTAATATTCTAGTGGAACTCCTATGTTTATGTTGGAGTGTCTAAATAGGTGTGAAATTTCCAGCGTTGGCAAAGTACAGTCAACAGGTTGCAAATGGGACTTAACTAGCTAGTCACCAGAGTGTGCCAGGCACTAATGCCGATGGAACCATATTTTATTTTACGTGTATTCACAGCAAATGTGGCATAAACAATTCATGGGGTCATAACAACTGTGGACCATATACTACGTGAGACACAGTAATTGTGATACGTAGAATACATAGGGCCACAACAATTGTGGAGTACGTTAATAGATGGTGTAGATACCTATGTTGTGATGCGGTAATCGACAGGGACACGGCTCAAGCGGACCTGTGTAGCACCCATATGGTCACTTTATTAATTAAGTCTATTAAATAAGATTCCAAGTTCATGTAGTTCATGTTCAAGTCATGTTTCACGTTACATTATGTTTAAGTTTATGTTCATGCCAAGCTTCAAGTTCATGTCCATGTTATGTTTCAAATTCACGTCCATGTTATGTTTCAAGTTCACGTCCATGTTATAATTCAAGTTCATGTCACGTCAAGCTAAGTTTCAGTTTTAGTTCAAGTTATGTCAACTCATACCATGTTATGTCAAGTCACATTATGCTTATTATTTTATGCTATGTTATGTCAAGTTATGTTATATTTACTATTGACTTTGATGGTGCATTCATACCTTTATTGCTATGCATGCTAAAGGTATGCATGCATCATTAACCTGTATGAAAGTTTCCTGTTAACTTGCTAAGATTTGTAATCAAATCTTACCGTGGTAGTCCCAACTACCATTCCCCCCGAATAGTAGATGATGTGTTAGGATCAAAACAGGGAGCAGACACCAATAGGCTGGATGAGGTTGACTATACGCCACAAAAGCGATGCAGAGCTTTTAGCTTCTATAGTTAGTTTTTTTACAGTATTCTAACCTCATTAGTCAAGTTACTTGACGAACTGGCTCAATAGTGTATTTTGGTAATGTAAATATGGAATCTGGTCTCCCATGTTTTTGAGATTATAGTATTCTGAAACTCGTATTGAAATCATAGATGTTTATTTTGTTAAGTATGCTTGGATTACGATTTAAATATTTGGGATATTATAAGTTTGGTGCATAGTATTGCTCAAAAAAAATTATCCATTGCTAGTGCATAATGCTAGATAGATGTTAGGAATATTGCATCTTATATGTCATGAACAGGGGTAGATAACCATGTGTTGCATGTCCCGACACTTCATATATTTGTTCGATCCCAAGCAGAATCTGGGGGTGTCACACAGTCTGACTCGTGTACTGTTTTGCACATGTAGATTTGTGGAGGCACTTAATGACCACACAAGGTTTTGGCAGACACTTGTATCTCCGCTACTCCATTTTGGATACCACTTAGGGAAATTGTAAATCAACAACCTCTATATCTACTAGTGGGGTGCGTACATCACTTAAATTGTTGGAAAAAGGTAAATCTAACATTCTCGACCTAATTAAAAGGAAAAGAAGGAAAAATAAAATAAATGAAAAACGAACTAAATTTCTAGTACATTAGTAGAGGAAAGGAATAAGTGGAGAAGAGGAAGAAAATTTTTCTTTTAGAGAGAGAGGTTTCAATAGCAGGCTTCTCCAACTGAAATTCCCTTTTTAGACTTAGAGAATAGATGATTTTCTATTATTTATCTTCCACTCTTGGTTTGTCTATGCCCTTACCATCTCTTATTGACTCTCTATTTTATTCCCCTCTTTTTATTTTAAACAATTGAGGAATGATGCAATGCAAATTTTTCTTTGATGACAAAAGGAAGCCTATGTGTGGAAGCTTTTCATTAGAAAATGTAAAACCACAAAAGGAAGCCTCTGTGTGGAAGCTTTTCATTAGAAAATGTAAAACCGTACTTTTACACCTCATTCAGTTTAGGTCTATGGGTGAGTAGCTGGAAATCTCGGCCCTGCACCCACTTGGTTGGGTGGCCGAATCTGGTGTTTGGACCCTGCCCTATCTTGCATGGGTGGGTGACCCAACCTAGTTGCCGGGTAGGCAAATTGGCCTACAGACCATCCACCCACCTTTTAGGCATCAAAGAGTCTATGCATAGATGGTCCTTTTTAGGCCCATTTGGCCCTTTATAGGCTCAAAACCTATTTTTCATTCCAAAAATATAATATAAATTTGGGTGTTACAATACATAAAAAATAAAAAAAAAATTAAAAAGAAAAAAAAAAGAAACAAAAGGTAACAAAATAACAAACATTTGACAAACTTTGTTCCTCCAACTCCAAGTGTTCAATAAAAATATGAAAAACAAAAACAAAACAAAAAAGTACAATGAAAATGAAGAAATTGATATCTCAAGAAGAAAAGAACTTCAATTAGAAAAAATAAAATAAAATAAGTACTACAAAGAATTAAATAACAAACTAATAAGGTATTAAAATATCAAAGTAGATTGAGATGGAGCCTTTTTTCCTGAATTAGTCCATGCAACAATTAAAATAAAAATTAAATTTGTCAAATAAATATAAAACAATCTATATAAGCAAGGAATAGATTAAAAGTAATTACCACTTCCAATGTGATCAACATCCTTCTCCTCATAACTGTCCGTAAAGTCCACCACTATCCAAATCTAAATTGACTTCCTGTTAGTTCAATTCTAAGTGCAAATTAAAGCCTCCATGGTGCTAGGAGACAACAAACTTCTATATGCATCTAATATGAGTCCCTTAGTGATAAATGCGAACTTTGAATCTATGATAGAAATAGAAATGGCCAAAATATTGTAGGCTGTCTCTCCAAGTGCAGGATAGTTGAAGGCATTTACGTTCCCCTAACTTGAAATATAAAATTCCTCCACATATGGGTGTAACTCCACTAACAAGTATCTTTCAAGTCTGATTAGCCGACTGAAATCTTCCAAAGTTCATGGGTATCACCAAACTTCATGTCCCACTTACACTTTTTCAGTTAACTAGCTTTGGGAGGAAGCAAAATGATGGATGGTGGAAGTTCTATATTAAACTCCAGAATGTCACAAACTCATCATATAACCCATTGAAGGTCTCATTAACCCTTAACAAAAGTTGATCCTCCAATCCCTTCCCTCTAGTGCTCTTAATCCATACAATATTCCATCAATTCTATATCGCGAGTCAAGAATAATAGCAACATATAGTAAAATATTGACCCTACTCAACTCCCCCCAATGTTTCTCATACTTGTGCTTCACGTTTAATGACATAATACGTAAAGTAAGATCAACACTATTGCACATTTCATATAATTTCCCATTTACTTTACAAATTTTTTGACAATATTCATTTGATGTTACATATAAAGAACCAGAAATGGTGGATGTGACATCATAAAAAAGCCTCATGAATTCTACAAAAACTCAAACCTCCCTTCTTCCTCATCAAAGAGACATATCTGTTGCATATCCTTATCTCTAATGGCATCAAAGGTCTTTTTATGCTGTTTGGTCATTTCTAACATAAAAAGTGTTAAGTTCCATCTTGTAAGAACATCAAGACACAACATTATTTTACATTTAAAACCTATAATATGAACAAAGGTCTAGAATTTCTCAAGTATAACCGGTGAATATCTTGCAATTCTCACTGCATTTCTTACTCATGCAACTGACTCATGAATGTGAGGAACTGCTTGGTGCGAAAGGGGACAGACCATTCTGGGAGTTGAGTGAAAGGTAGAAGATGGGGAAATATTCCAAGGGTCTAAGGAAAGTGACAATGGGAGATGCAAAGTGCTACTAGTCCAACATTTGGGCAAGCTAGCACCCTGTAGGAGGCCCAACTGACATGTCCTAGAGTGAGGTGGAGATGAGTGCCTCAACCATAGTAGGTGAGCTAGAAAATTCACTTGCCTTGAAGGTAAGAATGAGGAGCTAAAGAGGTTGGTGAACTCGCATGAGACAAGAGTCACTTGCCCAAGGCGAGAAGGGATTACTCACCTAGGATGAGCAACGGTCATGGACAGACCAACCCAGATATAGGAACTTTCTGAGATAACATGGAAGGACTTGGAAAGGTGACAATGTCATAAGCAGAAGTCCACTCCATCTGAAGGATCACATCTAAAGTGGTTCTACAATTAAAGGTGAGACCTTATTTACCAAAGTTATTTACCAAAGAGTTCATGAAGTTAACTGTTTTGTGACACGTTCGGAAATGTGTACTTCCAAGTGCAGAAGCGTCAAGTTGTATCAAGGATAAGTCCAGGATCGTATTCCACAGGGACAATGGGTTATCAGAGCATATATGAAGTATTTGGGTAACAGTTGTCACTATTTTGAAAGATGAAAATAAAATGTGATTTTTGATTTTTGGTAACAAGATGTTGATTATAAGTGATGAAAATAAAATTCAAAACAACGCAACAAGATAATCGAAATTGAAATTGGAAAAACAAACAAATTAACGAAAACTTGGGTTGGGTTTGAGACTCTCTTTATTTCGGATTCTAGATAATTTTCTCGATTAACAATCCAGTCAAGGCATTGATAAACGGAAGATAAAAAGATTAAGCTCAAGTTTTTGTTGCAATATTTTCCTAAGGGATTTTCTATTTTACTAGCCGAACACACATTAACAAACAATCGAGAGAAGCCTTGATAATTTTCAAGCTTTTGATGTGCCTTACGTCAACAACAAAACAAGAGCAAGAGCTTCAATCTATTGTTTTTGAATCCTAAACAAATCACGTTCCGTTCAAGCTTTTGCTGTGCCTTACGTCAACAACAAAACAAGAGCAAGAGCCGTAATCTATTTTTAATTTAAATCCGACTAGTAATATAGTGAAATCATCAATCAATCACAAAATATTGCAACGATCTAGAATCTAAAATAAATTAAATCTCATTCCACAACCCAAGGAAAATGCGTAAAAGTTGAAATTGGAAAAACAATAGAACAAATACTCGGGATGCAATTTTCGCTCATTTCTAATTTGAAATTGGCTTTACCTCGAAGGTGCTCGACAGATTTTATATCAAGTGTAAAAATGCAAGAAAGCTATCAAAATCTTGTTACAAGTTCAAGCATCAATCGTGCCTTCACGTCTACGACTGATCAAGTTCAAGCACATAGAATTTTAATCCTTCCCAAATGTAAAATGAAATATAATCTATCAAGTTAATCATTTTAAAGTTCCATAATCTTGAAGAAAATCCAACCCCAAACAGTTATGAGCTACTCATTGAATCCCAAGCTAAAAATTAATTACACATGATGCTTCTAGCGATAAAAATAAAATGAAGAGCAAACAGAAAATAGAACGAAAATCAACCATGAAAAATAAAGTGAATAAATAGCCGAATAATAAAAACTGAAACGTAAATTGCAGAAATTAGAATAAAGAGTAAGCATGAAAAATAAAGCGAATAAATAGCCGAACAAAAATAAAGATACTTTCTGAAACGAAAATGAAATAAAAATAAAACTGTTGCAATTAAACCACACAATAACATAAAACGAAAGAAAATAAAATAAAACTTAAACACTCTAAACTTAAACACTCTAAGAAAATAAAATTCAAAACCAAACACTCTAAGCTTAAACAAATAAAAGAAAACAAATGAAAGAAAAATAAAAAAACTAAACTACACTACTCTACAAAAGGAAAAAAAAAATAAAAACAAAAACTTCAAACTAAAAACTTGCTTCCCGGTTCTCCCCTTCTCCTTCCTTTTATAGTCATGCTTATGTGCAAGTTGCTGAGTGAATGAAGTGTGTTTGCTGTGATGCATGTGCTTGTGTTTCTTGAGTGATGATTGCTGCTGTGTTGTAAAGCTGAGTGACTTGAATTGCCGAGTGATGATTGCTGTGTTGAGTGATCTGATTTGCTGCCATGTGCTCTTCAACTCATTTGTGCCTCCGTATGAAAGCAAGGCAAGCCCCCACTCGGTCTCCACTTCATTCCACCAACCTTTGAACTATTTTTTTTCTTTTCTTTTCTGTTTTATTTTCTTCCGTAAGCTCCCACTCTCACTATATTCATGCATTCAGCCGAACCGACCCCACTCTCTCATCGACCCACTCTCTCAATTCTTTTTTTTCTTTCTATTCTAATCAATCAGTCGGTGCCTTCGTCTAGCAATATATATAAATATGCACGTACAGCTGCCTCTTTAAGCACAATAAAATCCAGCTACACGGCTCAAATTCCAATTTAATTTCTTCCACGAGTTGAACGGAAAAGAAATGCTGCTGCTCGTGTCCCCTGCTGTTACGATTACCATCCATTTTCTTTAATTATGAGCCGTAATCATCAGCACATATCACTTACTCCACTCACTCATTTCTCCCTCTCTACCACTTTCCGTATAGTGCTTCTCCCACTTGCCTCTCCACTAGCATCGCACTCCTTTTTCTATTCTATTGACTGGAAACTTGGCCCCACAGCTCACTCATTACAGCTAACACTCATTATGCTGCTCAATGTAATCAATAGCATCCTGTCGGCAGCATTTACACTTCTCCACACACTTCTCTTATTCAATTTCTCTATCTCTTTCAATTTCAGATTTCTTTCCGTCCTTTCCGGCTATAGTCTTCTCCAAAGTCTCAACAACCGAAGCCTTCTTTGCAACTTCTTCCCTCAACCCATTCATCGTTGCTTCAAGCTGAGAAACCTCAATGACAATCTCATAATTCCTCTGCTCCATCTATTTGATGCGGAGTAAACTCTAGCTCAAAATCAGCATCATTATCTTCATCTTCATCATCAAAATTTTCGTTCTCTTGATTTGGCTGATCATCACCATCTCCACCATGTAGAACAGAAGCAAGAAATTGTCAACAGTTCCAATTGGATTTATTTGAACTGAAAATAAAAATAACACTCAAAAAAAATAAATTAAAAGAAAAATAGATTATCACAAATAAACTATATATGTGAGGAAATATTGTCCCATTAAATTATAGTTATAAAATTAAGCATAAACTCATGCTTTTAATCAATTTAAATCATAACTCGTATTTATGCTTATTAACTATTTTTCCATCTAAAACCAATAATAATGTCATGATGAATTTAAAAAACATTGGTTTTAAATAGCTAAAATATGCAATATTCTAGCTCAATCACACCCCCCAACTAGCATTTTGCTAATCCTTGAGCAAAATAGTGAAAATTAATTGAGATGAATATTGCATAAAGCTCGAAATTCAAACAAAAACAATCAAACATAATTCTGAATTCTCACAAAAAATCGATTCGTGACTACTCAACACCAGGAGTTATATCCACAAAGAAAGTCTCAGTAATTGTTCACATAGAATTGGAGCAAATGTATCAGAACTCGAATATGTGTGTGTGGCTACACCTCTGTATGTTCCTCACTAATAAACATGATTTATCATAGGATTTTTCAACCTTAAGATTAATCATTTTTTATTCTAACTACCTCAAAGCCAAAGGGACTAGCAGTTTTCACGCCAACTCTGTTTAAAGGTTGATCATTCAACCCCCAAAGTTTTGGGTAACTGTTTCTAGCCCTTTATTTAAGAAAACTTACACGATTTTTCTTTTTTTTTTTTTTTTTTTTTTTCGTTTTCTTTTCTTTTCGTTTCTTTTTTTTTTTTTTTTTTTTTTTTTTTTTTTCTTTTTTAACATAAGGCTCGGTAGTCCTGCAGTTTACTTCTCCTGTTTTAAATCAATGAACATTAATGAGGAACACTACAAGTGTAAGCATGTGCAAAATGTTCTTTCAAAAACTTGCCCTTCATTCTATATAAATTATACTAATTCTCATTTTTGTAAATATCGCATCCCGGTGTTTCAAGTCACTCCTCAACAAAATATGATGCATCATAAGTCATGTTCTATGCTTAAGGTTGAAAATAAATCTTCACAAAATAATTCCGCTCAACTACTCCACCAAGATATTCAAATCTAACAAAAATACCAGAAGTGTGTGTTAATAGTGCACCTCACAAATTTTATTTTAATTTTTTTTTTTTTTTTCTATTTTCATTTTTTTTTTTTTAAAGGAATTGAACACAATTAACAGAAAACCCTCCCCCCAACTAAATGTGACATTGTCCTCAATGTTCAGCAATGAATATCCGATGATGTATGTTATACAATCATGATTAAACAGAGAGGAAACAAATTCACTTGAGATATTTGAGTGCACAAAAGGAGTAGATTTCTGTCAAAGTTAAAAACATAACAGAAAACAAAAGAAGGAAAAACAAAACAACACATATGGTATATACAATGATGATTCAGAAATTAATTCTGATACGCAGGATCCTCCAAAGTAGTGGACCCAAAACAAAATAAACAAAATACAAAACAAGCAAGAAAGAAAATTTTTTTTTTTTTTTTTTTTTTTTACATAAACTTGAGGTTTTTAGCCTCAAGTTTGAGATGCTCATGCTCTTCATACAGCATCAGGTCATCCTTAGCCATGGGAGCTGGCAAGCGAAATGAAGAATCTAAAAGAGACTTCAAATGTCTATTCTTCTGCCGTTCGATTCCTTCCCTTATGTGGGCCTCTTGAGAAATTCGTTGAAGTACAACGATTTGTTCTTTCAGCCTTTCAACCTCATTGTTTTTGGCTTGTACCCTTTGGGAAAAAGCCACAATGGAGGATGAGTAGCGAGTCCCAAGACTCACCAGGTCGTAGATAGCATCTGTGTCCGACCTATTAGCCATACTATTGTTTTCTAGTTGCAGCACGGCACTAATGGTGGCTGCAGAAAGAACAGGCGGTTGGGATGCAGAAGGCCTCATGGATTGATCTTGAGGAATGTTTGAGGAATGAGCCATTGATAGAAAAATAGAAGGTTTTAAACACGAGAATGTTGAAAAAAAATGCAGATGAGTTTCTGGAGACGAGAATGAAAACTTGATGCAGATTTGATGGAGTTCACGACTGATTTTATAGAGGTAGTACAATGAACCAGACGAGCTGTCATCCACGTCAAGGATAATGTGATTTCGGTGATATGACAGCTCGGAGCCTCAAATCCCGTTTTCCAACAACATCATGTGATCTTTTTTTTTTTTTTTTTTTTTTTTTTTTATTTTTCAAATCTCCAGCCACTCCTGTCGGGTCACGGACGGATCTAACTATTTTTTTCACTTTCAAATTTCACAGCCCCACTTGTCAGATCATGGACGGACCCAACTATATTTTCAACTATCTACAGTGTCTACTAACGCACCGTTTTATTCAAAGGTTGAATTATGCATGAGGGTGTGCTAGTTCTAACAGGCTGAAGATATTCTCGAAGTGTCCTATTTGGATTCCTCATTTCTCTATCATGTTTCTCATTTTCAGCCATGATGCTATCAGTGTCTGATGATGATTAGAAGATTATGCAGAGCTAACAGATGTCAATGATTCTGTCCTAAACAATCGAGATGTATGGATTCTAACCCAACCAGTCATACAAACAGGAGCAGAAAATCAAAGACCATGAAAAATAAACAAAGCGAAAGAAAGAAAAAAAAAATTTAGAAGTCACCCAGGTTGTGAAGAGATTCACAGCTCCACGAACGTCCTCTCAGCAGTAGATGAATGCTCTGATAAACGCCAGTTATCCCCGGCAACGGCGCCAAAAACTTGACACGTTCGGAAATGTGTACTTCCAAGTGCAGAAGCGTCAAGTTGTATCAAGGATAAGTCCAGGATCGTATTCCACAGGGACAATGGGTTATCAGAGCATATATGAAGTATTTGGGTAACAGTTGTCACTATTTTGAAAGATGAAAATAAAATGTGATTTTTGATTTTTGGTAACAAGATGTTGATTATAAGTGATGAAAATAAAATTCAAAACAACGCAACAAGATAATCGAAATTGAAATTGGAAAAACAAACAAATTAACGAAAACTTGGGTTGGGTTTGAGACTCTCTTTATTTCGGATTCTAGATAATTTTCTCGATTAACAATCCAGTCAAGGCATTGATAAACGGAAGATAAAAAGATTAAGCTCAAGTTTTTGTTGCAATATTTTCCTAAGGGATTTTCTATTTTACTAGCCGAACACACATTAACAAACAATCGAGAGAAGCCTTGATAATTTTCAAGCTTTTGATGTGCCTTACGTCAACAACAAAACAAGAGCAAGAGCTTCAATCTATTGTTTTTGAATCCTAAACAAATCACGTTCCGTTCAAGCTTTTGCTGTGCCTTACGTCAACAACAAAACAAGAGCAAGAGCCGTAATCTATTTTTAATTTAAATCCGACTAGTAATATAGTGAAATCATCAATCAATCACAAAATATTGCAACGATCTAGAATCTAAAATAAATTAAATCTCATTCCACAACCCAAGGAAAATGCGTAAAAGTTGAAATTGGAAAAACAATAGAACAAATACTCGGGATGCAATTTTCGCTCATTTCTAATTTGAAATTGGCTTTACCTCGAAGGTGCTCGACAGATTTTATATCAAGTGTAAAAATGCAAGAAAGCTATCAAAATCTTGTTACAAGTTCAAGCATCAATCGTGCCTTCACGTCTACGACTGATCAAGTTCAAGCACATAGAATTTTAATCCTTCCCAAATGTAAAATGAAATATAATCTATCAAGTTAATCATTTTAAAGTTCCATAATCTTGAAGAAAATCCAACCCCAAACAGTTATGAGCTACTCATTGAATCCCAAGCTAAAAATTAATTACACATGATGCTTCTAGCGATAAAAATAAAATGAAGAGAAAACAGAAAATAGAACGAAAATCAACCATGAAAAATAAAGTGAATAAATAGCCGAATAATAAAAACTGAAACGTAAATTGCAGAAATTAGAATAAAGAGTAAGCATGAAAAATAAAGCGAATAAATAGCCGAACAAAAATAAAGATACTTTCTGAAACGAAAATGAAATAAAAATAAAACTGTTGCAATTAAACCACACAATAACATAAAACGAAAGAAAATAAAATAAAACTTAAACACTCTAAACTTAAACACTCTAAGAAAATAAAATTCAAAACCAAACACTCTAAGCTTAAACAAATAAAAGAAAACAAATGAAAGAAAAATAAAAAAACTAAACTACACTACTCTACAAAAGGAAAAAAAAAATAAAAACAAAAACTTCAAACTAAAAACTTGCTTCCCGGTTCTCCCCTTCTCCTTCCTTTTATAGTCATGCTTATGTGCAAGTTGCTGAGTGAATGAAGTGTGTTTGCTGTGATGCATGTGCTTGTGTTTCTTGAGTGATGATTGCTGCTGTGTTGTAAAGCTGAGTGACTTGAATTGCCGAGTGATGATTGCTGTGTTGAGTGATCTGATTTGCTGCCATGTGCTCTTCAACTCATTTGTGCCTCCGTATGAAAGCAAGGCAAGCCCCCACTCGGTCTCCACTTCATTCCACCAACCTTTGAACTATTTTTTTTCTTTTCTTTTCTGTTTTATTTTCTTCCGTAAGCTCCCACTCTCACTATATTCATGCATTCAGCCGAACCGACCCCACTCTCTCATCGACCCACTCTCTCAATTCTTTTTTTTCTTTCTATTCTAATCAATCAGTCGGTGCCTTCGTCTAGCAATATATATAAATATGCACGTACAGCTGCCTCTTTAAGCACAATAAAATCCAGCTACACGGCTCAAATTCCAATTTAATTTCTTCCACGAGTTGAACGGAAAAGAAATGCTGCTGCTCGTGTCCCCTGCTGTTACGATTACCATCCATTTTCTTTAATTATGAGCCGTAATCATCAGCACATATCACTTACTCCACTCACTCATTTCTCCCTCTCTACCACTTTCCGTATAGTGCTTCTCCCACTTGCCTCTCCACTAGCATCGCACTCCTTTTTCTATTCTATTGACTGGAAACTTGGCCCCACAGCTCACTCATTACAGCTAACACTCATTATGCTGCTCAATGTAATCAATAGCATCCTGTCGGCAGCATTTACACTTCTCCACACACTTCTCTTATTCAATTTCTCTATCTCTTTCAATTTCAGATTTCTTTCCGTCCTTTCCGGCTATAGTCTTCTCCAAAGTCTCAACAACCGAAGCCTTCTTTGCAACTTCTTCCCTCAACCCATTCATCGTTGCTTCAAGCTGAGAAACCTCAATGACAATCTCATAATTCCTCTGCTCCATCTATTTGATGCGGAGTAAACTCTAGCTCAAAATCAGCATCATTATCTTCATCTTCATCATCAAAATTTTCGTTCTCTTGATTTGGCTGATCATCACCATCTCCACCATGTAGAACAGAAGCAAGAAATTGTCAACAGTTCCAATTGGATTTATTTGAACTGAAAATAAAAATAACACTCAAAAAAAATAAATTAAAAGAAAAATAGATTATCACAAATAAACTATATATGTGAGGAAATATTGTCCCATTAAATTATAGTTATAAAATTAAGCATAAACTCATGCTTTTAATCAATTTAAATCATAACTCGTATTTATGCTTATTAACTATTTTTCCATCTAAAACCAATAATAATGTCATGATGAATTTAAAAAAAATTGGTTTTAAATAGCTAAAATATGCAATATTCTAGCTCAATCATTTTGGAAAAGCAAGGAGTAGAGAGGCAATGAAAGAACTTTTGACGTAGGAAGATAGGTTAGCTTTTAAGGCAGTGCTGGGTAATGTGGGGTAAATATTGTGGATAAGAGGCATTGCATTATATCTATAATTTTTCCTCCTAATATACAAGAATGAATAAATATTTTAGTCATTATGTTTATATTTACATTTATGCTCTGATTTATGATGTTTTGAAGGATTGAATGTTTTAGATATTTTCAATACATGACTCTGAATCCCTATGTGGGAACCCATTATCTTAGTGCGAGAATGTCTATCTCAATGTGAGAAGTTGATTGCATGAACCCATAATTATGGGAAGGGATGGAGAATTCCCCGAACCATTTTGCAAAATGTTGTCACATGTTTTATAAGAGAAGGAGAATGCCTCATGCGGATTGGGGTGAAACGTTATCGTATTTGGCCACACCTAATAGTCGGTTTGTGGAGATCCATTGGCATATCATGTTGTGGTGACCTCGAGTTGGTTGGCCAGGTAGAAGCATTCCCAGTGTGACAAGTATCTCTATGTGAGAAGATTGTGTGACGAATATCTATTTGTATGATGAATATATGACTATGTGGCAAACTTGTGTGGTGAATATCTATGTGATAAGCACCTATGTGGTGAAAGTATGATAATAAGTTGAAATAGGCCGAATACTAGTTTTCATAGGTTTTATACTTATATTAGAGATGGATTATTTCTCGCCATACTATTACTAATGTATTTATGTATTATTCATAAAGAATGCAATGGCCATAGAGGGTGATTCCTCACCATGCCTGTGTTTATGCATGTGTTAACTAAGAGGGTGATGTCTTACCTCGCATATACGTGTCCGTCTCGTATTTTCATGAAGAGTGATTATAGCATATTCGGTAGTATTATCTCCCATTAACAGTCTTATCATAGTTGCCTAACCTAACTATGGTTTCATTCTCGGGACCATAGATTTGTTATAGGTCTAGATCCTGGCATGATGCTCGAGAAAGAAGAGTCAATCTCGTTCGAGTCCTGAGTGTGGAGACTAGTACTCACCTTAGTACCAGATCTATCGTAGCTACCTTGTCCCTTCCACTAGGATGTATATTATTAAGTCTGGTGACTACTTGTAATTAGTTTGTCATCTTATGACGAATAATCTTATATACTTTTGGATGATGTAATATTTTAATATTTAATAAAGGCCGAGAAGCCCTCTTTTGTTGTAAGGTTTCATATTTAGGTACTTAATAGTAAACATTGTTACCACAACATATTCTACTTAAATTTCTATAGAGATTTTTTAAATAAACATCTTACACATGTACTTTCTTCTAGAAAATTACATACTTATTTCAATTCTCTCTTGAGTGTTGATGATTGAGCTAAAATATTGTATATTTTATACATCTAGAACCAATATATTTTAATTCTTTCATTACATTATTATTAGTTTTATATGAAAAAAATGATTAAGATGAATAAATCCAAGTTGTGATTTAAATTGGTTAATAGTATGGTTTATACTTAATTTTAGAATTTATGATTTAATTGAGTAATTTTTCTTTATATACACAATATATATTTTTTTATATATATTTTATTCTTTTTATTTTATTTTATTTTATTTATCTTTATATGTAGTGGTTAAAATAAATACAAGTTGGAGTTAATAAAAGTGACGCCGCACGGGACCTGAATGGGAGAATAGAGACTTGCTTTTTGGTCTTCGCATGTGGCACGGATTTAATGGATTCACTCTTTACTTTTGACCTAAGACGCACGGCAACATATTATTCTATTAGGCATTCATGCCTCACGGGAAAAAGGGATATACATTACGGGATTGGACTTGGGGGAAGGGCTTTTCATTTTATTTTCATTAAGCGCCGCATACATACTTTTCACATAGCCAATTTCAATTCACGCCGCACATTGATATTTACATTTTGGGACATTTATTCACCCAAGGTCGTATGCATATAAATTCTGCTAGGTAATTTAGCACCGGTTGCACATATATTCTCTGGGGCATTTTCATCATCGTACTTTTATTTCTCTGAGACATTTTTCAGCACCGTTGAAGAACTCCTTGAGGGGTTTAATTGCTACTACAGTTAAGCCCCCTCCACTACTTTCAATCTCCATCTCCGTTCATTTGGCTTGATCTTTTCATTCCCTACTTTTTATTTAATTTCAATTTAAAGTTTATAGTGTATGCTTGATATTTTTGGCTTAAAAGTTTAGGCATTTTATTTGCTGTTTATTTTATTTTATATTAGTTATTTTTCTTGTTTATTTAAACTTCTATTAAATATGCATTACAATTACATATTAAATTGATTAAAGGTTAATTAGAATTTAAATAATTTTAGTTTATTATTTAATTTTCAGATTAATTAAAATTGTTTAGCATAGTTGAATCATTAATTGTTAATTTCAACTTGTTAATCTTTTACGTTCCATTTTGACCTTAAAAAAATCCAAAAGTATGAATTTAGTCTATGACTAGTGCCTTTTTTATTTCCGTTGCACTCTTCCATTCATTGTACATACTATCACTTTTATTTGTGAAACTTTTCACTATTTTATACGAATTTAGATTTAAATAACTTTTCCTGAGGAGACGATTTAGGAATTTTATTCCTAATTATTACACGACATCCTCCTGTACTTAGGATAGCCTTTGTGCTACTCATTTTTGAGTGAGTTAGTTGACCATTGGCCATCATCCTTGACACCATAGATTCTCGCCTAGATCTTAATGAAGGACGGGGCGCCACAGCTTGCTAACAAAGCGCATGTCTATACATGACTCTAGTTGACTCTTAGAAATATAGGACAATACCAAAAAATAGGAGTTGATCGAGTGTCGTAGGCTGAAAAATTAGACTTAAGCTTGAACTGTGCTTAGGACGGTAAGATGAGATAGCATGTAATAGGCTTGGGTTATGTGGTAGGAATTGAAGATGGTACGACCAGGAGTTCCACGAGGAGAGCAAACACCGAGTGGTCGTAAGGTAGGATCGTCTAGCTAAGGAAGAGATAAAGAACTATTTAGAGCACTAAACAAAATATTGGACATGTTGGAGCAACAACATGAGATGTATTCTTGTCACATGCAAGTTCAGTCGCTAGGATCCCCCAAAGAGGAAGGAAGCGGAGGTACATACGAGAGATTTTTGGCTCATCGCTACCCAAAATTCTTCAAAAACAAGGGACAACAAGGGCAGGGAACTGGGAGCCATGGGAAGGATTTCATGAAAGAGGTTTAAAAAGGAACTTGATAACCATTATTTGGAAAAAAGGGAATATGACAGTAAAGTAGTATGCCGCCAAGTCTATAGAGTTGTGAAGGTTTACCTCTATCTTATGTCTATAGAAACCATGAGGGCGATGGGTTGCAAACTCACATTAGGACACAAGTAGCTTGTTTGGAGATTATGAATTTCCAGAAATTAGTCCATAAGGTGTCCATAACCTATTGGAAATAGGGAAACTTGTTGGTTGTATCCCCGAATCTGAAGAAATGTATTGTAATAGGCAAAGGGAGCAATTCAAGAGTTCTATAGAAATTCATGTCAAGGATCTATGAGTGACCGCCAATCATTTTAGGCACCCCCAGTGTAATGAAAGGTGCCAGGAGAAGGAGGACATGGAGGCCTAAGGCAGCTTGTGCAAGCTAAGGTATAGAAACACATGAAGTCTTGGTCATCACAAGTATGGAGTTGTAACTCAACTTCGTTAACTTCCTTCGTAGGAGTCCTTTATGTATAGTGTAGTGGCGATTATCATAGGGAATGTTAGTGTGTCATAAGTCTACACGAGCACCTTATTTGACTTGGGAGCTTCCCAGTCATTTGCATTTACCACGTTGATTAGGATGGTTGGCCCTCAATGAGCTAAGGAGTCACCATGGCACTACCGAATGGAGAAATAATGTTTTGTACCAAAGTAATTAAGGGATGTCTATTGGAGAAGGAGTTTATTTGGAAGTTGATTTAATTGTATTTGGTATGTTAGGATTCGACATTATCTTAGAAATGGATTGGTTGTTTAGGCACTTTGCAAGTATAGATTGTCGTTCAAGAACTGTAACCTTTCAAGTACCAAGAATGGAGGATAGAATCTTTAGAAAAAGCAAATTGTGCCCACTACCAAAAGTCATTACCTCACTTCTAGTTTAGGATAAGAAAGAGTTGATAAAAGGAGCTAAGGCCTACCTAGTACACCTGACCTCAAGGAAAATGATGCGTAAGGAAGTGGAGGACATACCAGTAGTAAGAGAATTCCTGGAAGTTCTCAAGGAATTTCCAATAATGCCCCATGCCAAGGAAATTGAGTTCACACTTTATTCAAAACTAGGGACTATTTTAGTCCTTAGAGCACCCTATAGGATGGACCTGACAGAGTTAAAGAATTGAATAATCAATTACAGGAGTTATAGGTAAAAGGGTTCATAAGACCTAGTAACTTGCCTTGGGGAGTGCTGGTACTATTTGTGAAGAAGAAATATGGAACCCTAGGATGTGCATTGATTATCGAAAGTTGAACAAGGTGAGTATTAAGAATAGATACCCATTGCCAATAGATGATCTATTTGATCCGCTGTAGGAGCTGTAGTCTTTTCTAATATCAATCTCAAATCTAGATACCATCAACTAAAAATTAAGGAAGGCAATGTACCTAAGACAACTTTTCAGACTAGGTATGGTCACTATGAGTTCACTGTAATGCGTTTCGAGTTGGTGAATACCCCAACAGCTTTTATGGATCTCATGAATAGGGTGTTCTGACCATTCTTATATTTATTTGTTGTAGTGTTTATAGACAATACTTAGCGTACTCTTGAAGTTTTGAGGAACAAGATCACTTGAGGATAGTGCTAAGAACCTTCCAGAACCATCAAATGTATGCCAAACTCAGCAAGTATGAGTTTTGGTTGGAGGAAGTACGGTTTCTAGGCCATGTAGTTTCCAGGGAGGGAATCATGGTAGACTTAAGCAAGATGTAGGTGGTGATGGATTGGAAACCATCTCAATACAAGAAATCAAGAGTTTCTTATGGTTAGCCAGTTGTTATTATAGGTTTGTAGGAGGAACTTCTAAATTGTCGAGTCCTCTCATGGCATTGACAAGGAAGGACGTTAGGTTTGTCTGGATTGAACGATGTGAATGAGGTTTTAAAGAATCGAAGAGACCGCTAACCATGAACCATATTTTGGCTCTACCAAAGCCTAATAAGCTACTTGTAGTATTCATTGATGTGTCATAGTATGACTTAGGTTGTCTTCTAATGCAAGAAGGCAAGATAGTAACCTATGCATTGAGACAAGTAAAAGATCATGAAAAGAATTACCCCACCTTTGACATGGAACTAGCCATAGTATTGTCTGCCCAGATAATATGGCAACACTTACTATATGGGGAAGCGTGCAGAATTTACACTGATTACAAGAGCTTGAAGCACTTGTTTACATTGAAGAACCTCAACATGAGACAATGAAGATGGTTGGAGACCACCAACCATCTCCAGTGCAAGATTAAGTACCACCCTAGCAAGGCTAACTTAGTCGCTAACGCCCTAAGTCACAAGTCGAAAGAGATCTTGGGTGAGGATGGGATCTTGTTGTTCAAAGGGTAGAAAGAGATCAAAAATAACATAGTGGTTATACAAGGAATTTTGGTAGAGGCTCATTCCTAGCCATACACCATGCATTCAGGAGGAACGAAAATGTATGGAGATCTAAAAAACAGATACTGGTGGGAAGGAATGAAGAGGGATATCACCCACTTCATCTAATACGTTTAAGCGGGTAAAGGCAGGGCATCAGCATTAGGCAGAAAACTTGTAACCTTTACCCAATTTCCTAATGAAATGGGAAGACATCAGTATGGATTTTGTAGTTGGATTACTTCGAACTCCTATAAGTAAAGATGCAATATGGGTAATAATGGATCGGTTGACTAAGAGCACTTATTTCTTACCGGTCACTACTAGGATATGATGGGCAATCTCACTCAGTTGTACATAAGGGAAATGGTGTGCTTACATGGAGTCCCCAAGACTATAGTATCGGATTGGGACTCTAAGTTTATGTCTTACTTTTGGAAAGTCTTACAAAGGGAGATGAGTATGAAACTAAAGTTCAGCAGTGCCTAATATCCTTAGACAAATGGACAATTAGAAATGACCATCCAAACTTTGGAGGACATGCTGACATCATGTATACTAGATTTTAAGGGACCCTGGAAGCAGCACGTCCCACTTATTGAATCTGTGTATGATAATAGTTATCAAGTGACTATCTAGATGATTCCTTATAAGACACTTTATGGACGGAAGTATAGGTTACATATCTATTGGGATGCAGTAGGAGAAGCCCAAAAGATGACAAAGCAAGTCAAACCCATATGGATAAGGATAGGTACAACCAAAAGTAGGTGGAAGAGTTACGCCAACAATAGGAAGAGAGAACTAACTTTAACGAATCCAATTGGGTGTACCTTAAGGTATCTCCAATGAAGGGTGTTAGACAATTTGGGCTAAAAGGAAAGTTGAGCCCAATATATATTGGACCCTACCAAGTGATGGAAAAAGTCAACCCAATAGTATATCAAATTTGGTTGCCTATAGAATACGAAGGTACTCACAACATGTTCCACATTTCCTTAGTTAGTAAAAGCTTTAAGAACTAGCAACCTCGGGTAATTGAACCAGATATAGTTTAGTTACAATCGAATCTTACGTACAAAGAAAGTTCGTTATGTAGTGTAGATAGGAAAGAGTAGAGAATGAGATCGAAGGTCGTACCCTTGATAAAAGTGCAGTAGGGAGATATGAGAAAGCGAGCGAGTCATGCTGGAGTAGTTCTAATATTTATATGAGGCTCAATTATGAGTTGGAACAATTGAAAAATGGGTAAGATAGACAATAAATAAGAAAGCACACTGCTATAAATAGGTCATCATTCTCCCTAATCTACAACTTAAAATCAGCAACCTTTGGGAGATGAAATGGTGAAGGAGTAAAGAACTACTAGGAAGGTAGCTATGCCTCTTGAAATCATGCACTAATTCTTAGAAGAGCAACATGAGAAGGAGAGAAGAGAGGCCGAACAATGACAGCTAGAGGAGGAATGTCACTGAGACAAGGATAGTGCTCAAAGTGCCAGGGATCTAATATCCAAAATGCTAGAACATGCTAACACGAGTACATCACAGAGAGAATGGAAGAGGAAGATGCTGAAAAATGATTTGAAAGATGAGGGCAAGGGTGAAGATTCACCAACATCTTATGAAGTTGAACCTAGCCTAGGCGCTAGAATACAAGAGACCACAACCAGTGGACACAATTGAAGAAGAAGACATATGGGACATTAGGAGTTATCCTATTTCTCGACCTCCAATGAAGAAGGTCAGCCCACTGATGCAATTAAGGGAAAGCCCCATTTGCAGTCAAAGGTGACCAAAGGCATAGATGAGTCCCCCTTTTAAACTCACCTCCTTTGAGAGGACCAAGCAAGGGAGAGCCCTACTGAATTTTGAGGACGAAATTCTTTACAAGGTGAAAAGGATATGAGAAATTGCATAGTGTGAAAGGGTACACACCATTCTTGGAGTTAACTGGAAGGTAAAAGATGGGGAAAGACTTTAGTGATTTTAGAAAAGTGACAGCGAGAGATGCAGAGTTCAGCTAGTCCAACATCTGGGTAAACAAGTACCTTGTAGGAGGCCTGGATAACATGTCCCAGAGTGAGGTGAAAATGAATGTCTCAACCATGGTAGGTGAGCTAGAAAATTTGCCTACTATGAAAGTGAGAACGAAGAGATAAAGAGGCTGGTGAACTTAGAGACGATAAGAGTTACCTACCCAAGGCAAGAAAGCACTACTCACCTAGGATGAGCAATAGTCAAGGATATGCCAACCCATAAATGAGAACTTTTCGAGATAACATGGAAAGACTTAGAAAGGTGATAATGTCATACGTAGAAGCCTACACTCCATCTGAAGGGTCACATGTGGAGTGGTTCTGCAATGAAAGATGAATGTTTGATGAGTCACATCATATGACACAATAGGATGACTTAGGCCACATTCAAGAAAAGCCAAAGGACCAAGCGTGCGGACCATGCTTGGTAGGCTATTTCTGTCATCCTATAGTGTGAGATGGGAGGGTTAAAGAAAATTCTTACCGAAGATCTAGAGTCAGAAATCCATCAAACAAGACATATAACAATCCCATCTTATTTAAAGGACCTAAACATGGGATATGATCTTATTTTTGAGACCTTATGCATGGATTTATGATTGTTTTGAAGTTTTGAATATTTTAACTGTTTTCAATATGTGACTCTGAATCCCTATGTGGGAACACCAACTATCTCTATGTGAGAATGTATGTCTCTGTGTGAGAAGTCGGTAGTGTAAATCCACAATCAGGGAAAGGAACAGACAATTCACTGAACCATTCCTCGAAACATTGCCACATGCTTTACATGAAAGGAGAATGCCTTGTAGGGATTGGGGTGAAACGGTGTTGCATTTGACTACACCTGATAGTCAGGATGTGGAGATGCCTCAGCATATCGTGTGATGGTGTGACGCCCCCAAATCCCACATACGCACACGGGAAAATCGAGACGTCGGGATGATGGCATCATGGGTCACCACCTTATTGCCAAGTGCCAAGTGTGTGTACATGCAACAAGTGTGCAAAAGAAAACATGCAGCGGATAAACAAAGTCATATAACTAAGTACCATAAATTTTCTTTGTTTAATACAAAGACGTTCAAAACATACATAATAAATATTACAAGCTACAAATATTATTTCAAAACCAATTATAAGACATAAACTCCAACTCAATACTCTGGCGGAGCTGCCTCCTCAGGCTCAGCCTCTTCCTCCTCCTCAATCTCTGCATCAAAATCTACGGTACCAAAAATGGTGCCACAGGTAAGTAAGATCCAAACGTCACTAGATAAAAGCATATTAAAACTCAAACAATATGCATAAAAGATTGCAAATGCACATGACCTGTAAACCACATTTTTCCACGCACGCCAAAAAAATCTCATTTGGCCCCAAAAACGTATTACTTTCCAACTCACACCAAAAGTCTCATTTGGCCCAAAACATATCCTTTAAACACAACCTCGCCATTATCCCCGATAATGGCCCAAAAACCAAACCATCAGAGTATTATAGGCGGGAATCGCAGGCAGGACTCTACCACCATCCCTACTCACCACCGTCCCTATGCGTGCATTGTAGGCAAGAATCACAGGCAGGATTCTACCACCATCCCTGCTTACCACCATCCCTACGCGTGCACTGTAGGCGGGAATCATAGGCGGGATTCTACTACCGTCCCTGTTTACCACCATCCCTACACGTCCCTCTGACTCAAACCAATCAATCCAACCGTTCACATATACCATAAATCATTTCCCGCTTATGAGCCTAGTTTTCATTTTACAAACACATTTACATGCATGCAACTACACAAAAACTCAGTTTTCTCTTTTTAAACATGAACATGCGTGTACTATACAATGCAAATATCAAGGCACAAATATCTCAAGCAAATATCAACATCAACCAAACAACTCTGTCCTCAATCCATCCGACCCCCGAACTCCTCGGACTCAGTCCGGAATCAACCAACCAATCCAATAATTTATTGTAAGAGAAAAAATATATTTAAATCTAAATTAGAGTTTGGAAAACACTTACAGCGCTATAAGGTATTTTTTGAAAGCTCACGACGTTGCAAACGGCGGAGAAAAAGTAACGTAATAGTGTATTTTACACTGTAGCCGTGGGTTATAAATTACCCACTTTCAAACGGGGACAAACCGAGACATGAAATTGATAGGAAAAGGTTTAGAGATTTTTATGAAGCTAATGGAAGTGAGCTTTGGCCGTGGGAGGCGGTGGAAATGGCGGTGGAAGTGCAAAAAGGGACAGATCGGAGTTGAGCTCGTGGGAGCTGCTCCGACAACGGATCGGGACCGAAAATGGGTGGTTTAGGATGACAAGAGGTAGGTGATAAAGTACTAAAGAGATGGTGGCTGGAGGTGGAACAACGGCGGTGGAAAAACACAAAAACCGTGCAGCTTGGAGGAGCTCGTGGCGACTAACGATGGCTTGGATAGAGGTGAAACTTGGTGGAGATATTCACCGGTCGAAGGGGAAGAAAACTGGGTGGGTGGTGTCGGCCATGTCGCTGGCGAGTGGCGGTTCTAGGCTGAGGAAGCAACCGGTGACAAAGAGAGAAGGGAGAGCTGGTGCCGTGACTTCCAGCCGAGCGTGGCGGCTAATGGCTACACGGGTTGGCCTGAAAATTGAGGGAGGTGATCACCGACTGAAGGGAGTCGACTGGTGGGGGCGGTGCACTGCACGGTGGCGGGACGGTGGTGAACTGGGCGGTGGAAGAAACGGACAGAAATGGGGGGGCTGGGTCGCGCGCACGGGGGAAAAAAGAGGAAAAAGAAGAAGAAATAAAAGAAAGAAAAAAAGAAAAGAAGAAAAAGAGAAATAAAAAAAGGAAAAAGGGAAAAATAAAAAGAGAAAAGAAAATGAGGTCCAGTCCTCACCTCCGGAATCCAAAAACTGATCCGACGAAAACGATTTTAAAACCATAAAACGACTAAAATAAATTAAACTCCACATTAAATAAAATAAAACCAATTTAAAATACAATAATTTAAAATAAACGAACCAATATATTAATCAAATTAAAAAACTCCTTTAGTGAAAATACACGTAAAAATAGGGTATCACAGATGGTGTCCTTGAGTTGGTTGGCTAGGCAGAAGCATGCCTAGTGCGACAAGTATCTCTATATGAGAAGTCTGTGTGATGAATATATGCCTATGCGATGAATATATGCTATTGAGCCTAATGTCTCAAGTTTCATATAATTATATATCCACATATGGATTTTGATGATAATAAATAAATTCAAGCATAAAGGAGTCTCAATCTCAAGTTGTCTACACAATGGAGTCAAGCACATCAACGAACCAAGCATGAGCAAAAAGAGAAAAAAACTCACAAATAAAGCTCTTAGAATAAATTTGTACATCTCTTGAAAATTTTGAAATTGGATTAAAGTTAAAAAAATAATATTTTCTCATAAAGCATCAAATTGTATTTTCTACATATGCATGACATGATTAAAAGTTTGAATGTTAGAAATTTGAAAGATGATTGATCACCATCTTTCACATGTGCATATTTTGTTTGAAAAATTTTGAAAAGTGATTGATACTGTTTTTTACATATGCAAAAAGTATATGATTTTATTTGAAAATTTTGAAAAGTAAATAATGCTTATTTTGTCGTATGTGAAAAGTAAAAGGTTAGGTTTAAAAATTTTGAAAAGTGAATAATGCTCTTTTTGATATATGCAAAAGATAGATGATTTTGTTTGACAATTTTGAAAAGTAAATATTGTCCCTTTTGTCATATGTGAAAAGTAAAATATTACGTTTGAAAATTTTGAAAAATGAATGATATTATTTTTGACAATTGCAAAAAGAAGTAACTTTTATTTGTAATGTTTGAAAAGTGAGTGGTGCTCCTTTTTAATATGTGAATATTTTTAAATTTGAAAATAAAATCTTATATGGCTATAAATAAATCAATTGAGATCTTCAAATACATAACAAGAGCATACACACATCAATTGCAAGTTATACAATATTCATTCAAAACTTTCAATATCTCTTCTCTAAGCATTGAGCCTTAACTCTTGTTCATTTTGAGAGAGATATAGTTTGCGCTGTATTGTCCTTATTCCACTCATTGATGAGTGTTCCTTGATAACATAGTCACTATCAACTCTTATATCAGTAAAAGGGTGTGTATAACCTTTATGTGTGTAGAAAGTATTTTACATAGGAAATAGTTGAATCACCAAGTGTAAGATGAGTGTAAGTGTAGAGGGTAATCTACACAAATTCTTTGTAGCAGTACTGCTAAAAAGTGTAATAGGCTTTTATCTCCACCTGAAGAAGGTTGAATAATAAATTTGAAAATTTTCATGGGGTAACTTTAGGCAAGGACGTAAGAAGTGGAGCTAAACCTTGTTAAAATACTAAGTTTGATTCTTTTTTACCTTTACTCTTTATATTTATTACTGTTTAGTATTTTGTTCATATTTTATATTGTATATTTGGTTTATAATTGTTAATTTTTAAATACAACCCAATTCACCTCCTATTGTGTTAGTCATTTGGGCAACATATGCTTTTGTGATGAATACATGAATATATGCATGTGTGGCAATAATATCTTTGTGATAAGCACCTATGTGGTGAAAGAATGATAATAAGTTGAAATAGACCGAATACTAGTTTTTTCAGGTTTTTATACTTATCTTGGAGATGGATTATTCCTCGCCATACTATTACTAATGTGTTTATATATTTTACATAAAAAGGGCAATGGCCCCAAAGGTTGATTTCTCACCATGCCTTTGTATATCCATGTGTTAATTGAGAAGGTTAGTCATTGGAGGATGCACGTAACTTTAAGAGTGAGGGTGATTCCTTACCACGCATATACGTGTTTGTTCAGTATTTTCATGAAAAATGTTAATAGCATCTTTGGTAGTATTATAACTCATTAGAAGTTTTGTCATAACTGTCTAACGTACTTATGATTTCGTTCTTGGGTCTATAGACTTTGATGCAAGTCCAAACCTCGGCATGATTCCCAAGGAAAAAGATTTATCCCACCTGAGTCCTGAGTGCGGAGACTGGTACCCGACTTAGTACTAGTACTCGCCATAGCTACCTTGTCCCTTCCGTTAGGATGTATATTATTAAGTCTGGTGATGACTTGTAATTAGTCTGCCATCTTATGGTGACTAAGATTATGTACTTTTGGATAATGTAATATTTGGGGATTTAATGTAGGGTGAGAAGCCCCCTTTTGTGGTAAAGTTTAGTATTATAGTACTTAGTGGTTATTGTTGTAACCACAACATATTCTGCTTAAATTTTTGCAATGATTTCTTAAATAAACATCTTACATGTGGACTTCTCTTTGGAAAATTATATGCCTATCAATTCCCTATTGGGTGTTGACTGTTGGCTAATATTCTTGGCATGACAAATCCCCTAAACCCTCGTGAGGAATAGGGCAGCACCACAATGAACATCTTTTAAATCATCAATCACATCATGATTGAGGACATGTGCACAACATCAAACATGCAAAAACTCTCATTTTAATACGGACATATTTTCCTTTCGAACCCTATTAATATTCAAGTGCGATATCATTAGATGAGGCATTATCTATTGTTATTATCACCATCCGCTCCAAACTTCACTCCCTTCACAATGGTGTCACTTTTATGATTGACGATTTTTAAACAAAACTTAAAAATCTTTTTGTGTACCCTCCAATCACTATCTACAAATGAGTAGTTAAACACATGGAGTTCAAATTTTGGACCGGTTCCATGTATTAGTCGTGAGGCAAACTTTATGACCCTTTAATAAATTTTTTAACAAATTATTCTCAAGCTCATATATTTTAAAAACATCATTCACCATCCTATAGCGAGAAAGAATGTTAAACCTAGGTTCCAAGTTTTTACAGTAGGCTTGGAACCCTTCATCCTCCACAAATCAAAATGGTAGCTCATCAATTATGATCATACGAGCCAAAGACCTTCTATACCTCTCCAAGTCAAACTTCACAAATCCTTTCAAAGCATTACCCTCACTACTCACTCATATTCACCATCTTTTTAAGTCCAATCATTAATCTTAATTGATTTTTTTTTCAAGTACTTCATATATTGCAAGACTCTTCTTGCATTATTCTTCTAAATAAGTTTTCAGTTAGGAAGTGTCATGTGGTTTATAGTGACAACCATAAAAAAGTCAATAATTATATTTGTTATTGTGATTCATTGGAGTCACCTCCCTTTAATTTTTTAAATGTTCCCATAGGATGGAGACAATTTTTTTTCTTTGGTGTATGGTTAAGGGTAGGTGTAGGTATGTAATACTAGTGTTGTTTGGACCTAGAGGAGTATTGTCATCACCACTGACACTAGCATAATCACCACTATTTATAGAATTTATCAAACACCTTACATGATGCAAAGTATAAAAAATTATAGGTTTTAAAAATCACATAAAATTACAAAATATCACAAAATCAAACAATCTAGTTTAGGATTTCAAATTGAAACCCCAATTGAGTGTAGGGTTTCAAATTTAAACCATAAACTAGATTGGGGTCTAGGATTGAGACCCCAAAATTGAAACCCTAATTAAACATTAGGGTCTCAATCTGAAACCCCAATTTATTTTAGGGTTTCATAATTTGAACCCTAATATAAATTGGGGTTTCAGTTTCTTTCAATAAACTAGATCAATAACATCATATTAAGTTCGGGATAAGTTCAAAATAGGGTTTCAAGTTTCATTCCAAAATTAGATTTCCAAAACCCTAACTTCTTTCCATCATACAAAATCAACTTCACATCCTCCATTTTAAACAATCCCAATCTCCATGGAAATTAGAAAATTTCATCCAACATAGTCACAACTATATTGCCATGCTCACTTGAGAGTGAAAAGTAGAAGATGACACTTAGAGAGTAGCCTATGACGAGGATGACTGTGACAGCGACAACAATTTGAGAGACCAACAGAAACGACTCAGAGGCTATAGAGAGAATATCAAAAGTTTGAGAGACATGAAGAGGGGAGGAAATTCACAAGAATTTAGGTTATACGATCTCTAAATGATGTTTTGATTATATATATATAATTATTTTAAATATAATATAAAATACTTTTATATGAGAAAAGATATTTACAACCGTGAATTATATAACCGCTGCGTAATCGCTTTGAAAAAAGTGAATAAAACATGGGACCTACATAAAAAAAATTAATTTTTTAATAGTAAATTTTACTCTTTTTCAAATCGATTACGCGATATTTACGTATTTCATAGTTGTATGTAAAATTACTCTTTTTATATATATGTAGG
This sequence comes from Carya illinoinensis, assembly GCF_018687715.1. Taxonomy (NCBI): domain Eukaryota; kingdom Viridiplantae; phylum Streptophyta; class Magnoliopsida; order Fagales; family Juglandaceae; genus Carya; species Carya illinoinensis. Next base: position 29,565,023 of record NC_056752.1, on the reverse strand, counting down.
TGGGAAGTGGAGATCCACATTAGACCCACCCGCATGTCATCATTATTTTTAAAAAGCTGTCTGCCTGCTTCATTTGGGTGCTGGGCGGGATGGATGCCGGGCATTGATCTGGACACCTGATTCTGGACTACAGGTAACCCTTTTCCTGTTTTGGTAATGGTTCTGTGCATCCTAAAGCTTGGTATGAGCCAAACAATTCTTGCAACTTGAACACCAAAACCGAAAACTCGCTTCCTCTCGAAATGTTATGAACTCAATTGTATTTGTTTATGTAAATGTAGTGTTGTGACAAGAAATCGATGGAATGTAAATGGAAGCTTCTGTGATGAAAGGAAACAATGCAGGAAATGTGTTTGATGAAAAATTTCAAAGTCATACGTGTATTGGATAAGGAACTTCAAAAGTTTCCAACCTCCATACATATAAATAGCCTTGACAATTTTCCAGAATGACCATTCCCTCTGCTCACGTCCCCTATGTTCACTAGCAGGGTAACAAAGTAAACCAATAACCGACTAACACGTGGATAGTAAAGTAACTAACTACTGAAAGATAAAAATAGAACCAAGTAACCACTCTCCAGCTCTCTCTCTCCAGAATAGAGTTCTCTCTAACACTTTGATAGTGCCATTTGCTTAACCTGTTACCTTCATCTCTCCCTCTCATCTTTCTCTCTATCTCATCTAGTTTTGGAAATTATGGAAGAACTGATCTCACAGACTGAAGCACTCTCTTGGGAGAGTTTGAATTTATCTCCTGAAAAAGATAGGATAAAGGATGATCCCGATCTAGCTCTCATTGGTAGATTAGTGGCTCTCAGACCCTTAAATAGAATTTCAATGCATGCAACAATCAGAGCAGCATGGTCATTCCTCAGCAGTTTCCACATTGAGGATCTGGATGCCAATATGTTCCTCTTCACTTTCCACAATGCCAGAGATAAAAGCAGAATATTGAACCAAGCCCCATGGAACTTCAAAGGACATCTCCTCATCCTCAAAAGCTGCCCTGCAAATGCTACTTGGAAAGAGATCAGCCTTGAGTCCTCACCATTTCACGTTCAAATCCATGGGCTGACAAGATTCCACATGACAGAGCATGTTGCTTTCAAAATAGGAAGCGCTTTAGGTAATTTTTTTCAGTGGATGTCGATCCTCTCTTTGGTTTAGCTTCTAAAAAATTCATCAGGATTAAAGTGGAGATTGATATCTCCAAACCACTGAAACAAGGTCTCTGGGAACTAAGAGATTTTAATCCAGACACATGGGTCTCTTTTAAGTACGAAAGGCTTTCTGATTTTTGTTATGCCTGTGGGAGAATAGGACATTCTCAGATTTTCTATAAATTTCTTAATGAAACTCCAGAACAAATGCCTTTTGGGCCTTGGTTAAGAGCAGAATCTCCTCTTTTCATGACTGTACAACCCCCACACAACAATCAGGATCAACAATTGTTGTCTTCTTTTGGCTCATCGGCTTTGTACTTGCCACTGCCATATTCGGTTGAAGATAACATAGAAGCTACAAAAGCAAATTCTCTGTCAGAACCAAGAAAAGGCAAAGAAGTACTGGAATCTGAAAATTTTCCAATCAGAGGTAATTCATATGTCAGAGGACTTTCGCAGAACAATATGGATTTGGATCAAAAGAACACTCAGATCTGTATTGGGAAGAAAAACCCAGTGAAGAGCCCGACCAGAGTAAATAGCCCTCATGAATTAATATCCTTTCCTCCTCTCTTGGAAAGTCAACCCAAAATACCAACAGAAGTAGGCAGTCTCCTTTCTCCCAGGCAATCGGAACAGCAAAGGAAGTGTTTTCAAGAAATCGTTTTCCGTCAATATACCTCAACTCCTTGCGGTGGTCCATCAGAAGCAGGAATCCTTGACAAGCCGAAAAGCAAAAGCACTGTGGACTACAGTAGCCACCTTATACCGGAATTAAAGGATCCCTCACCAACCGAAAGTCCACCCATTCAACTCTCATCAATGCAACAGCCACCTAACCTCTCCACATCAATCCATCAGGCCGTAATTCAGAACCATGCTCTTGTACCTTCTTATCCATGCAATAACATGATGCAGTTCGGTCAAGGGAATTGGATAACCGGCTGGTTGAAGACAAGTGCAGATTTCATGAAGCAACCGAACAAGCATAGTGGAGAGTTAGTCAAAGAAGGAAACCGAGTAGTAAATGAAGCATTAAAAGATCCGGGCCCACAGAAGGATAAAGGGAAAGGCATTAGCTTGGAAAGTGAACATATAGGGACCGACCATGAATTCCACGTAGCCAAAGCAACCAATGTTTTCAATCTATCGGGTCCTCCTCTAGTTGAACCGAAGCAACCTGAACCGATGTTGGGCCCCCCTTACAACTTGCACAACCCGATTGGTCAAAAGCCCAAGGTACCAAATTACACTCCTTCTATTGTTTACAAGCCCGTCCAACTCAAGGCCATTTTCGACTCTTTCTCTAGCACACACTCTGTCTCTGAGAAGCCGACAGAACAAGAAATTTTTTTCAGTCCTATAGGAAAAGCCAGTCTCTCTTCTCCTGGAAGTCAAGTTGTTTTAACTCCCAAAACAGAGATAGAAGCTCCACACAAGAGATTGGCTCCCTTTAGTTCTTATGACTCCCCATTTCATCTGAGATCTAAGGCAAAAAAAAAACCATCAGAGCATGGCACACCAAAATCTGGACTCATAATTACAGACATTGACGAAGAAGAGAAAAAAGCAGCTGATTCACTCCTCGCCATCAAATCCAAGTCACATGGGAAAGCAAAAAAAGGAAAGGATGAAGCAAAGAATAAACCCTACAGCAGAGTCACAAGGCAGACACTCTCACAGAAACAGTTCAAGAAAGCTGATGAGGCGGGCTCTACCATGCCTCCAGTGGATCCATGAAGACGCTGGTATGGAATTGCAGGGGTCTAACCCGCCCCAAAGCAATCAGAAGTATAAGGGCTTTTATAAAAAAATATAACCCTAATATAATCTTTTTGTCAGAAACCATGTCGATAAACGACAGAATCCCTACTATTGTAAATAGTCTAGGTTTCCACCATTTTGTAACCGCCTCAGCCTCGAGAAAAAAAGGAGGCCTTTTGTTATTGTGGCGACCGGGTGTTGATATTGAACCGGTCAATATTAATAGTAATGTTATTTCAGCTTTGGTTTACTCCGACCCTCCTAATCATCCTTGGTTAGTTTCATTTGTTTATGCACCGGCTCAATGGAAACAAAAAGCGAGTTTCTGGAATCATCTGAACTCTATTCACAGTTCTTTCACTGGTCTTTGGCTTTGCATTGGAGATTTTAATGATTTATTAAACCAGTCCGACAAGAGTGGTGGTAGACCAGTAACATCTTCTTCTATTGGGGGTTTACAAAATTTGATGGACTCGTGTGGTCTTATTGACATTGGTTTCTCGGGACCCTCTTTCACATGGTCAAATAATAGAACAGGGAGAGCGTTAATCAGAGAAAGAATCGATCGAGGTATAGCAAATGCTCAATGGAGATTACTATTTCTAGAAGCCATTATCCAACACATATCTTCTGCAACCTCATACCATAATCCCCTCTTGCTGAATACGGCAAAGATAAAGAAAAATCCCTCCTCTTTCAAATTTGAAGAATTCTGGATCAGAGAGCCACTCAGCAATATTATCATCGAAGAAGCCTGGAAGAAGCAATTCTATGGAAATCCATCTTTCATTCTATGCAGGAAAATCAAGGAAACAAAGATGGCACTCAAACTCTGGAACAAGAACCACTTCGGGAAAATCCAAACAAATATCCAACATCTAGAGAAGGAACTAAGCAATCTTCAAAGCAACTCTCAAAACTGTTGGAATATGTAGAAAGAGAAAGATCTTCATCTCAAAATCAAGAACAAATGAAGCAAGAAGAAATTCTGTGGAGGCAAAAATCAAGAATAAATTGGCTTACAACCACGGACCTGAATACAAAATTCTACCATTTGTCAACCACAATCCGGCGAAAAAGGAACGGAATAGAATCGATAAAGCTTGGACCAGGTAACTGGACTATGGATCAGAATATTATTGAATCTACTTTCATTAATCATTTTGAATCCATTTATGCCTCTACAAATCCCTCATTTCCAGAGAATCTAGAAAACCTTTTTGTAAGTCAAATTTCAGGAGAGGAAAATGATATCCTAATTGCGATACCCTCGGATGATGAGATCCTTGGAGCCCTAAAGCAAATTCCAAATAATAAAGCTCCAGGTCCAGATGGGATGACATGTTTATTCTTCAAACATTACTGGCACATAATCAAGCAAGATGTGATTGCGGCAGTGCAGAATTTGTTTAGAAGTGGCAGACTTCTAAAACAAATAAACCATACCCATATAGCCCTTATCCCAAAAAATGCTAGCCCAAGAACCCCACAGCACTATAGACCCATCAGCCTGACCAATGTCATATACAAAGTTATCACAAAAATCTTGGCAAACCGCTTAAAAAATATCCTTCCAAGTATAATCTCCCTTTTCCAAACAGCCTTTGTTCCGGGTCGCAATATAAAGGAAAACTCCATCATAGCACACGAAATGTTTCACCACCTAAAAAATCACAAAGGAAAAAAAGGGAAGATGGCTCTAGAACTGGACATGGAAAAGGCTTTTGACTACATAGAGTGGAACTTTCTGTTTGCGGTATTGAAAGTCTTGGGCTTCAGCTCAACTTGGATAAATCTCATCAAGGAATGCATAACAACGGCAACCTTCTCGATACTCATCAATGGTTCTCTGAGGGGTTTTTTTAAAGCAGAAAGAGGTCTCAGGCAAGGTGACCCAATCTCACATTTTCTTTTTATTCTCTGTACAGAGGTTCTCTCAAGACTCTTGGCAAAATCAGAGGTTTTAAGGGAAATAGAAGGTATAAAGATTAGTATAGAATGCCCACCCATCTCCCATCTCCTGTTTGCTGATGATCTAATAATTTTTGGGAAATCAAAAGAAAAGTCCATCAGAGCCATCAACAAAGTCTTAGAGAAATATCAATCTTGGTCTGGCCAGCGCATCAACCAAAGTAAGTCTTCAATTTTCATCACTCAAAATACCAGTCAGGCAATAAGAAGAGTAATTTCAGCGAATTTACCATATAAAGAATCATCCTAAAAAATGAAGTACTTGGGAATACAAACAACTTTCGGAAGGTCCAAAAAGGAAGACTACAAAGAGTTGCTGGCAAAGGTAAACAAAAGGTTAGATGGCTGGAAATCAAAAATACTTTCCCAAGCGGGTCGAACAATGCTAATCAGATCAGTAGTGAGCTCCATTCCATCTTACCAAATGTCTACTCACAAGTTCCCTAAGTCCATTTGCAAGACTCTAAATGCAAAATTTAGGGATTTCTGGTGGGGAAAAGGAAAAGATCAAAGGCAAAAACTCGACTTGAAGTCTTGAGAATCAATATGCAAATAAAAAAGAAATGGAGGCTTGGGTCTGCGACAGATGGAAAACATGAATATGGCTTTTCTAGCAAAAACAGGATGGGAATTGAGCAAAAGCACCAACAGCATCTGGCAAAATCTCCTATCAAAAAAATATCTGATTTCAAACTCATTCAAAGAAATGATTTCAAAGGCCACCGACTCTCCTTTCTGTAAAGGCATCCTCAGCACCAGATCATTGCTGGCAGAAGGCCAGTGCTTTAAAATTACTAATGGTTTGTCTGTAAGTGTTTGGTCCGATCCATGGATACCCACAGTTGAAGGTTTCAAACCTACCCCCATTAACCACTCTATAGACACTTCAAGTGTAATGAAAGTTTTTGAGCTGATTTCTCATACCAATGGCCTTTGGAATCTACCCATCCTTAGATCTCTTTTTCGGCAGGACAATATAAATGAGATTTTAAAAATCCCTTTGGCTCAGACGAATCAAGGCCCAGACACTCTTATATGGACCAAAACACATAATGGGATCTTCTCAGTCAAAACTGCTCATCATATAGCATCTAGTATTGCCTCCCATTTGCCGTTCAGGGATCTGAACCCAGATATCCAGTGGAATAAAATATGGAACCTAAAAATCCATGACAGGCACAAACTTCTTCTATGGAAAATCATTTGGGATATTTTGCCAACGAGAGAGCGACTCAAAAGTTTCATCCCTTCTTTAACTTCCATAAACTGTCCACTCTGTGACGAAGCGGAAGAGACACTGCTACACCTCTTCATAGCCTGCCCAATCTCAAGAATTCTCTGGAGTCAAAGTAAATGGCCTCTTAACCTCAATTCCTTGGGTTTATCTTCTATAAATGATTGGATACAGTTTATTTTATTCCCCAAGATGAAACTGAGATTAACTACTGAAGAAGAACATCCTTTCAGGATATTTGCGGCACTGATTTTAGATTTTATATAGAGGCTCAGAAACGAAAAGATTCACAACCAGAAAGATATCTCACTACAAAAAATCTCTCAACAGCTGAATCGCTCCTATGAAGAAAATATGCATGCTTGGGGGGAAAAATTCAGCAACCTCTCACTGAAAACATGGCAAAACCCTCCAACAAATCATATATGCATCTCGTTCGATGCAGCAGTTAGAAACTCTTTCTCAGTAGTCGCGACGGTAAGCAGAAATTCGAAAGGAGAGATAATAGACATACACACTGAGAAGAACCTCTCCACAACTCCTCTAATGGCTGAAGCTCTAGTGGCAAACTTGGCCCTCAAAATGGCAGAAGCAATCAAATTTCCTCGGATTTCATTAGTTGGAGATTCTCAACTGGTTATTTTCTCTATCTCAAAACATGAGGAGTCTTGGCAAATATCTTCCATCTCGAAAGACATAGCAAGATCGTTAGCTACTCAACCGGAATGGAGCTTCTACAAAATAGATCGATCTCAAAATCGACTTGCGCATTCCATAGCGCAATGGGCTGCTACAAACAATTTGTTTGGTAGCATTTCTTTAGATTTTATTCCACCTAGTATCTTGCTTTTGGATAGCGGGAAAGACCCCCCTGATGCTTTGTAATCGTTTTGAGTTTCATATATATAAGCATGCTTGATTAGAAAAAGAAAGAAAGATAAAAATAGAAGTAATAAATTGAAAAAGCTCTTTACGTGCGAAACGGTGCACTTCCCGAACAGCTTCTAGTAAAATAGTGAGCTTCCTTCCGGCCCAAATGGGTGCGTTGCCTTCCTTCCATTTATTCAAGTGCCAAACGGTGCGTTTCTTCCCTTCTCCACGCTGCGTTTCGAGTCCCACTTCCCACGTCACCTCATCCCCTTCAGTTCAACAGAGCCATTTCGAAATCCTGTCAACCCTTTCCCGACTGCAATCCCTTTCTTGCCTCTTCTGACTCCATCTCTAGAAGAGGTCATAACACGAAATTAGCCACCTGATTCTGGAATCCCTTGATGATAGCTCCCTGCAAGTATTGCTTTTACTTTCATTCTCATTGCCCCCATTTGTCATCATCAACAAACAAGCTGCAACTTCGTGATCCTCTTCACTCATCATCACCAGACCATCGAAACTACTCACCGGTAGCAATACGGGTTTGCGCATATTCGGTCGGGTGGCACCGCATGTGCCCGAACAAGGCCTCCAACTACCAGACTTCTTGCTGCACTCGCTACAGGGCCGCGTGATCTTGGGCGCACTTGGGGTCGGGTTTCTTCCCTTGTTTAGGCTTCGAAACAACGCCGCTTGAACTCACCTCCATCACTCCATCAATTCTAACCGGTTTCAAACGCTTCTTGCGGCGGGCTTTCTCGTCGTGAGGAAGGGTCAAAAAGGGTAAGCAGAGATCGGGTGGGGGTTGTCTTTATAGAGATTGCCTACGGGTTCTTCTGGAAAACTTGTTGACCCAGTGACAGAGTGAGTCTGTGTGAGTTTCGAATTTGGAAACTTTTTTCAATGATTGTTAAGCTCGTGTACTTTCTCTGTTTCCTTTCAATGATAATTTTTGGTTTAATTTAGTTTGTTTTTCTTGAATCGATGGGAATTCTACTTATAACGACCGATTTACGACTAGAGTAACTGAATGGTTTTCCCTTTCTTTTTTCAGTTTTCCTTTGATATGATAATGAACGAAATTCAAGGGAAAAGAGGGGAAAATGAGAGGAAAGGAAGGGGAGGGAGGGCTTGCGTGGTGGTATTAGGGGACCTCGGGCGCAGCCCTCGTATGCAGTATCATGCTCTTTCACTTGCTCGTCAGGTATTTTTTCCCTTTCTTGATTTCTGGTTTCAATTAAACATTTGTAGAGTATGTTTAATTTCTATTTTGTGTGCCTCTTCAATAAGTTTGATAATCTGAACTGCCAATTATGGTTGCAAAAGTTTTAAACGCAGATTGATCTTAGTTTTCTATAATCAATTTTGAATAGGAGAGAACCTGATTTCTAACTTAGAATAAAGTGCTTTTTCCCTGATTAAAAAAAAAAAAAAAACATAAAATGCAGTGTTTTTTTATTTTTTATTTTTTAAAAAAGAAAAGAAAAGAAAAGAACTTAGAATGTAGTGGTAATTGGAGTATCATTTTTTATAAGTATTCAACCGGCGTTTTACTGTGCTTGAATAAATTCTCTAACGCATCCTCATGTCAATTATGCTTTCTTTTTTGGTTGTTTGGTTATTTGGGGCCAGGAATATGTCCATTATTTTTATTTACTTATTTCTTAACATAATTGAGTTAAAGTGGATAATTTCACTGATGTTTGTATATTCGGTTTTTACCAATATGATATTGTTCATGGAAATTGAACTTCAACACTTGTATACCAAATTCAGGTTTTTGCCAAACAATTATTATTTGAGGGGCTAAAAGCATAAATTGCATCAGACGTGGTTTTAGAGATTGTGGAAGGTGAGATATTAAAAGCATTGTGACACTACTTGAGTTAGCACTTCTTATGTGCTGCCTCTATGGCCTGAGCCCCTTCTGTGTTAGCACTTCTTATGTGCTGCCTCTATGGCCTGAGCCCCTTTTGTGTGAGAGATTATGGGCTTTTGCCATCTTCGCCTGTGTTAGATAGACATTGGTATGCCAAGGATTGTGCAGCTATAATTATTTTTGTGATTGCTTTCTATTTTCTAACCATTTCTACTAACCCAATCTCACTCTGTCAAGTTGTTGTTCCATGTGTTGTATGAATATTGTCCATGTTGGTTAGAACCTTTTTAGTTAATCATTTCTTATATTGATCTTCATTTACTTGTAATAAAAAATTTAATATTGATCTTTATATGCATAACCATTTTCCCCTATTTTGGTTAAATTAGAAATATCGATAGAGAAATGTATATCTACTGTGTCAACTTTTTCACTTTTGATTTTACATTTATTCATGTTGTATGTAATTGTCATTTTCATTTAGATCTCTCATGGTTATTAGGTTTTATTGTGCCTTATCTGAAACATTTTGTATTAATTTTTCAGGCATCTCTTGAGGTGGACATTGTTGCATATGGGGGTACGCCTTTATAAAAAAATTTAAAATGTGATATGGTTTTTTAAAGAATTTACTTTTCAATGTGATATGCTTTGCTTGGGAAGGAGAGGTTATTGCCCTTTATAAAGAATTTCACGAGGTTCCAATTGCAACATTAACTGGTACTTTTGGAGTATGGGACCACTGCCTTCCTATACACAACTCAGGGTGTAACAATCTCCACTCTAAATTAACTGCAGTTCAATTAAAATTTGCAGTCTTCCTTGGGAAAAAAATACAACATTATTGAAGAGAGAGGAAGCTGACAACATCACAAATTGTGCACTTAGAGCTGAAAAAAAAAGTCTAGGATGGATTGTTCATTCATAGCATGAATCCCGACTTCTTGTGTCAATTAGCCCTAAAAAGTGAAAACATTGAACACTTGTAAAATGGGGTTGTCACTAAAATATGTAAAAGACAAGAATGCCAATGTGGATCTTGTTTACATCATCATGCATGAATTTTACACAAGAATAATGGCAAAACAAGAAGTGTTCTCTATTTATTTTCTTCCATGGGTGATGTATCTTATATCAATAAAACTTTACTTTTACCTATAAAAATATATTCTTCCATATGGTGGTCTCCTGACATTGAACCACTGAAATTTCCTGTTACTTTTGTGACACACACAACAGAACCCTGTACACCCACATGCCCAGTGTGTGTTTGTACTGTAACACTGTCATCTCATTAAGGATGCTTAAAACTGTAAGTGCTTGGGCATTGACATGCACACGTGCTAAAGGTGCCAATTGTGGGGTGTATGATGAAACAATGGGTTTAGTCTAAAGATGTGAGGCTGCAGAATCTTATGCTCATTTTTTTTTTTTCGTTATATCTATTGCCTAGGTTAGATTTTGTGGTTTTGTTGCATTAATCTTCATTAAAATATCATTCCCTACTTCACACCTGTATTTGGGAAGAGAAACTTTCTTCTTGGTTTAGTATTCATAAAATGTTTTTCATCAATCTAAATTCTTCTTTATAAACTGTTTCTCATATCATTTGTCTTGTGTATCATAAACAAGTCTCTTTGGAAACATAGCAAGTAATGTTCATTAACATAATCATTAAGTTGCAAGTAATGTGCCTTGTATCGAAAATAGAAAACAACGGTTTTTTATGTTATAATTTTAAAATGTGATTGTTTGCTGCATTTCTTTTTGGTGAAGTACATAGATATTTTCATCTTGAGCAATGAGGTTTTTTAATTTATTTTTAATTTTTCATATGAAAAATGAAATGTAATACCCCTGTGCCTCAATATTAAGTGTGTATAGAATAGAGAAGTATAATTTATTATCTTGTGATTTCTTTTTAATTACATTTTAATTTTTGATATATAGTTTTTTAAAATTCCCCTGCAATGGAAATTACTACTCTTTTCAGTGGATATGAATGGAAAAATGGCTTCTTCTTTTTTTTTTTAATTTTTTTAATTTTTTATTGTAATGACATATGGATGGCGCTGAATATTGAGGAGGAAAAGTTTGGAGATCGCAAAAGATTTTGAAGGACAGCCAAGTGAATACATATTATCTTTAGCATTTTGAAATATAACTGAACATTTGAGGTGTCATTTATGTCAGATAATGCTTTAGAATCCACATGGTTAACCTTTGATTTCAAAATATTGGTTATGGAATCTGGAATAACTTTATTTCACTAATTTTCTTTTCCTTTTAATATAGAATAAGTTATAGAATAAGTTAGAATTTTTTCCCTGGATGCTCATTGATATGCAGGATTTAATATTACATTACCAACTGCAGCGTTAACCACAATTTTGGATGTTTGAACAGGTTCCCAGCCCCACATTGCAGTTCTATCTCAACCATCTATACATATTCACACAATGGTACTGCTGTGGAGATAATGTAATGTTATATTAGATTTGCCTATTATATTATTATGTATACTTTTTTACCTGAATCTGCAGCCACCGTGGCTTGTAATCCTTGAAGGCCTACCGAAGATGCTCCGCCCTATAATGCTTTTGCTCAAGCCATTAATTCAGTTTTTCATGCTTCTTTGGTTTCTTTGCATAAAGATACCTTCTCCTGATGTCTTTATTGTGCAGGTGAGTTCTCATGTTTCACTTCAAAGCATATTAGGTATTTTATTTAATGGAAAATTAGGCTTAAGTTCCTCGACATACCATGACTTTTGCAATGTGACATTCAAACTACTAATTTCTGCACTTTGCACTCCGATTTGAAATTTCAGTTGTGATGAAACAAAAAGACAATGATGTAGGTGAGGGCAACCTGTTCCTTCTAGGTTTTAAATTTGCTTGAAGGATGCATGTCGAAATTGAAATTTCAATTAGGGGTGTTAAGCATTGAAATTAGTAGTTCAGAGGTTACATTTTCAGGGGGGTGGTAGTTTGGCAACGTGGGTGGGGTGTACAACTGTAATTTCTTCTTTATTAACAACAAAAAAGTATACTCATCATCCCTACACCACACACTACACAATTTTATTTTATTTTTCCATTACCAAATGTGTGGTGTATGGATGATGAATAGAAGAATTCCTTTAGTTTAGCAATAATAGAACAAAAAAAAAAAAGTGTGGTGTAGGGATGATGAGTAGAAGGGCTCACTAACAACTTTGTTGCTCATGTCCTTTAGGTGACTACTAATTCTTTAGGCCAACAAAAAAAATATATGGCCATTGAGCATTATTTATTTTACTAAGAAGGGGAGGTTTGGATAGCGAGTTGAGTTGATATGAGATGAAAGTTGAATAAAATATTGTTAGAATATTATTTTTTTAATATTATTATTGTTAACCCCGAGGGGTAGCTCAATTGGTCAGGCTTTGGGTTTGCTCCCCAATGGTCACTAATTCAAGTCCCCTCAGGGCCACTGGAGGATTTACCTAGTCGTTAACTTCAGGGCCCCTTGGGATTAGTCGAGGTGCGCATAAGCTGGCCCGGACACCCAAGGTTATCAAAAAAAAAAAAAAATTATTATTGTTTCGGGATTTGAAAAAGTTGAATTGCTTATTATATTTTGTGTGGAAATTTGGGAAAGTTGTAATGATTAGATGAGATGAGTTGGGGGGACTTTTTTTTATCCAAACCAGGCCTTGAAAAAAAAAAAAAGAATTATTCATCTCTTATGTGTGCTTGTGTTTGTGTGGATTACGAAGGAATCTAACATCTCTTGTAACACTTTTATGTTGTATACAGAGAAACATTTGCCATCACAATTTTCTTGTAATTAGGTAGTTACTGACAGAGGAGGTCAAGTGATAGCTAAATAGAAATGATAGTATATTATTTATTAAGTCATGCGATCACTTCTATCGCTATCTGCTCTTGTATAATTCCTGTGTACTTGGCTTCGCCTTTTTTTAATAAATTTCTTATTTACTGATAAAAAAAAAAACTTCTATTACTCCAATTGCTTCTTATTTTATCTAGGATAAATCTGGGGAAGATTGTAAGTTTAGGTTTCCTTTTTCAATAAAAATATGCTTTTGCAGAAGAGAACTTGCAAAAGTAGTTATTATCAGTCATTGCATAGCATGAAACATGTTTAAACTTGGATCTATCACTTGCTATGTACACCTTCCTTCTAGTGCTTACTGGCACTCAACTTCATGGTTGAGGTTTAATTTCAACTTCTACAAATCATTTGGCTGGCCAAGTGGAGGCATTTTGTGCCAACTCTTCATGAATTGTTTTTCCTGGATAACCAGTGCCCTACCCCACCCCCAAAATAATAAAGAAAAAGAAAAAGAAAAAGAAAAACGATGTTGTATAGGGAGGTTCATTGTTTTTTAAGATTTTCAGGTGATTTTGAGAGTGTGGGTTTAATATTTGGAGGATAACAGAGTATTCTGATACATATTGCTGAAATATTTGAGAGATGATCAGCTTGGGCACAGTGTGTTGCTTTAATATTGGAATATCTGGATCATTGTGTTATTGTATATCGTGAAGTTGGAGAAATTTGGATGATACACTTGGGGTCCTTTATTGTTGTTCAAACATGTAGTTCATCCGGAGCCTCTTATCTTTTAATATTTTAATAGTATATTTAAACATTTTAAGCCATTTGAATCTGTTGCAACATGTGCATCCAGGATTTTTTATTTTTCTATTTTAGATTGCTAAATCATTTGAGTTTGAATGCTTTCTATCTTTTGTAGAATCCTCCTTCAGTTCCTACTTTAGTGGCTGTAAAATGGGCAAGCTCATTGAGACGCTCTGCATTTATAATTGATTGGCATAATTTCGGATATACCCTGCTTGGGTTGTCGCTTGGGAGAAGTAGTCGCTTTGTCTCTGTCTATCTTTGGTATCGTTTGGTTTGTTCGTGAGTTTTGCTTTTGCTTATGATGTTGTCTTTTACAAAACATGTAATTTTTGGACACATGCTTAGGTTTGAGAAGCGTTATGGGAAGATGGCAGATGGGTCCCTATGTGTGACAAAGGCAATGCAACATGAATTGGCTCAAAACTGGGGAATTAGGCAAGTGAATTGACTAAAAAATTCCCATTTTCTTTTTTATGTTTTCTTTTTCATTATAAAAATTTTACTATCATTCTGATATCTTCTTGTCAAATTGATAGAGCAACAGTGTTATATGATCAGCCTCCTGAGTTTTTCCATCCGGCTTCACTTGAGGAAAAGCATGAGGTGAAGCATGCATTTCTTTGTCAAGTTCTTATTGGGAATGTTTTGATTGAAAAAATATGTCTAACATCTGGACTGCTTGTAGTTATTTTGTAGACTAGATAAAATTCTCTGTGAGCCTCTTGGTGTACGGGATAGTGTACACAATGGTACGGGTAACTTTCCTTGAATATTTGTTATTCCCACTTTAAAGTCGGTTGAGTGGAAACAACTCTTAGTTCATGTGACACACTTCTCGCAGGACATTTAGGAATGCAGAACCATGAGCTAAATGAGACTCTGCTGACTTCCCAGGTTGGCAGTGACATTTTCTTGAAACCAAACAGGCCAGCACTTGTTGTAAGCAGTACGAGCTGGTGATTTCTTCTTCCTTTGATAAGTTTATCAATCTTGTAAATTCTGAATGTTTAGTGTCATAATCTTTGTATTTGGTTTGGCATGCCCTGTTTTTATTATAATTCCCATTTACTGCTTCTTCAGCCTTGCTGCTTCTTCAGCCCCAAGCTCTTCATCAGCTGCCATGGATTACTCTGAGCTTCTCTGTTTATTGGGTTTTCTTCTTTTTCTGAAATTATTAGTATTTAGTAAGGTGGTCACATTTTTTTCTTTTTGATAATTAATAAGAGAATTTGTTTCCCAGTAAATAGGCATAGCCCAAGTACACAGGTGTACACAAGTGAATACACCTAAATACAAGCTAAAACAGAACTCGAATAAAAGAGAACATTACAAATGTTCCCATCCCTTGCAAAATTCTTTACCCAAAAACTTAAAGTGCTAAAGAAAAACTCCCTAAGTTCCCCCATAGAACGTTCACAATCTTCAAAACATCTTCCATTCCTCTCCAACCATAGGCACCAACAAGGGGATCATCCTCCACACTGCTGCACTGCCTCTACTCCCCACAAGATCTTGCCAGCAAGCCAAGAAATCCACCACATGCATAGGCATCACCCAAGCAATGTCTGCCCTTGCAAAAATCTCATTCCACATCTTCATCACCACTTCGCAATGAAGAAAGAGATGGTTAGCAGATTCACCATCCTTCTTACACATATAACACCAATCAACCAGCAGTAAACCTCTCTTCCTCAAATTATCCATGGTTAACATTTTCCCAAGAGACACCAGCCAACAAAGGAAAGCAACCTTGCTAGGCACCTTGGCCCTCCAATACATTTCCGGGGATAATCTTTAGCTCCCTGATTGGTTAACACCTTGTAAAAAGATTTCACAGAAAATCTGGAGTTATTACCTTGCACCCACAGCGGACTATCCTCCCTATTCTGATCAATCTTCATATCATATACTCTTCCAAAGAAATCAGATACTTCCCCCACTTCCCAGTCCTGCACATCTCTGTTGAATTTCACAATCCAATGTAACATGTTATTAGAAAACTGATAAGAATCAGCCACCCCTTTATCTCTAGCAGTCCTAAAAAAATTAGGATATACATACTTAGAGTTGAATCCCCGCACCAAGCACCATGCCAAAATAAATTTTTGTCCCATCTCCCACTTTGAATTTTATGTTTTTGACAAAATCCCCCCATTCCAACCGAATGGAATTCCACAAACCCACCCCATGCACCCCTTTTACTTCATTTGTACACCAACTCCCCCACATCCTCCCATATTTAACAACCACAATTTGTCTCTACAATGCATTACTCTCATTTTGGTATCTCCAAAGCCATTTCCCAAATAAAGCTTTGTTAAAAAGCTTTAAATTTCTCACACCCAAACCTCCACATGAAATCGGTTGACAAACTTTATTCCAACTCAGCAAATGAAATTTTCTTTCCTCCCCATTACCATTCCACAAGAAATTCCAAAAAGTCTTCTCTAATCTTTTCTCCACCCCCATAGGTAAAGGAAAAAGGGAAAGGAAATATGTAGGAGGATTAGACAATGTGCTTTTAATCAAGGTAATTCTTCCCCTTTTTGATAAGTAGAGCTTTTCCAGCCACCTAACCTCCTCTCAATCTTCTCAATAACCCCATCCCAAATAGAAATAGATTTGTGAGGAGCACCCAGAGGTAGACCAAGGTATCTCTCAACGGTAAAGAAGCTACCTTAAAACCCAAAATATTAGCTAAATCAAAAATATTCCTGACCGTACCCACAGGAACAAGTTCAGACTTAGATAAATTAATTTGAAGTCCTGAAACAGCTTCAAAGCAAAGCAGTAAGGCTCTCAAAGCTCGGATATGATCCTGATTTGAATCACTTATCAAAAAAAAAATTGATCCTGATTTGAATCACTAAGGATTAAAGTGCCATCTGCAAAAAGTAAAGTGTGAAACTGGAATGCTGCTCGGTGATCCATCTCCCACCATAAATCCTGACAAAAAACTCCCTTCCACAGCTGCTTCAATCATACGACTCAAAGCATCCATAACTATTACAAAAAGGTAAGGAGATAGAGGATCTCCTTTCCTTAGACCACGGGAGCTATTAAAAAAGTGAACCGGAGTGCCATTTATCAATAAAGAAAATCTGACCATTGAAATATAAAATTTTATCCACGAACACCACTTCTCCCCAAAACCAAGTCTACCAAGTAAGTAAAGGAGAAATTCCCAATTGACATGATCTAACGCCTTTTTCATGTCCAATTTAACTAAAATTCCTGATTCACCCATTCTTATTCTGCTTTACAAGCATTCATTAGCTATTAAAACCGAGTCTAGGATTTGTCTTCCTCTCACAAATGCATTCTGAGTCTTCAATATAATCTTGTCCATAACTACACTTATGTGGTTAGCTAGCATCTTGGAAATAATCTTATACACCCCATTCACCAAGCTGATAGGGCGAAAATCCCTCATATCTACAGCACCCACGTTTTTAGGAATGAGGGCAATGAAAGTGGTATTAATACTCTTTTCAAATTTCAAGAAAGAATAGAATTCTTCAAATACTTTCATAATATCTTCCTTCACAATATCCAAACAAACTTGAAAAACCGCCATGGAAAAACCATCTGGACCCTGTGCCTTATCCTTAGACATACCTCTAACCACATCAAGTACTTCCTCTTCCTCAAAAATTCTCTCTAACCAATCTGAACTAAATTGATCAATGGACTCAAAAGTCAGCCCATCTAACTTGGGTCTCCACGAAAATTCTTCACGGAAAAGCTTCTCATAATAATTCACAAAATGATCTCCAATCTCCCCATTATCAGTTAAAACATTTTCTCCTACATGAAGAACCTCAATAGCATTGAATCTATGGTGTGAATTAGACATTTTGTGAAAGCATTTCGTACATTTGTCCCCTTCCTTCAACAAAAGAATTCGTGATTTCTGTGCTTTTACAAAATCATTAATAATTTGTGATAATGCTTTTATCGACTAGGTCTAAGACATGTAATAGTATGTTTAAATAAAAAGGAGTGATGCTTGGAGTTCATTATATAAATGGGACTGGTGGAAGTAAATGTATATATTCAAAGTGGGCAGCATCAGTTGATTATATTATCCTGATTGACTGCTTGAGGAACCAATTACTGGTTACTATAATCTATTCCTAGTCATTTACAACCAGTTGGATAAAATGCAACGAAACTTTCCTCCAGGTAGATTAGGTGATGAATATAATTTCATCTAGTGGATTAGGGAATCAGCTGTGGTCTTGTAATGGGATCATAGTTTTGGAAATGGTTGATTGGAGTAAACAATGGAAAGTCTGGGCCAATGGACTTCTGAGATCTCAGATAGGCTTTCAGTTTTTATTAGTTTGAGAATGGAAGATGGTAGGCCAGGTTTTCTGATTTAAAATTGCTGTGACGTTGCTAGAAACAAATATGGTCTTGGTGCCAAATATTGAGTGCATGTAGACATCATTTTTTGTAAACTACTATCCATTTGATTTCTTCCTCCAAAAAAGGGGAAGAGCGCAAAAAATGAAGGAACGAGTGCTTTGTTATTATTCATGTTAATAGTCTGTCACGTTGCTGGTATAATGTTTGTGATGTGATCACTTCTGTGATAGTATTGATGTTTTGGTAATTGATTCTCAGACAAGTGCAATATTTAGTTTTTGTTTGTTATAGTTTTTTTCTTCTTTGCTGCTTAGCTGATCAAATAAATTATTCTAAAAAATGATACTTTTTTCAGGACCCCCGATGAGGATTTTGGCCTTCTATTGGAAGCAGCAGTAATGTATGATAGGCGTGTTGCTGCAATATTAAATGAAGATGATTCAACCAATGAAGAGTTTGTGTGGAAGGAAATCTCTCAGGGAAAGCAATACTTGTACCCTAGATTATTGTTCATCATTACAGGTAATCTCATAATTTTGGGCATGAGTGTGCACACACGTGCACTTGTGTGTGTGTGTGTGTCATCAGCTATGATGCCAACATCTTCTGACTTGGGATCTATTTCTCTTCATGAAGGTAAAGGGCCCGAGAAGGAAAAATATGAAGAGAAAATAAGGAGGCTACACCTCAAACGTGTGGCATTTCGTACGATGTGGCTGTCAGCTGAGGATTACCCGTTGCTCCTGGGTATGTTCTTTATTCTTGGTTTCTTCTAATTTTCTTTGTTCTACTAAGCTATATAATTTCAATATACTTTCTATATTTGCAGGATCGGCAGACCTAGGGGTTTGTCTGCACACTTCCTCATCGGGGTTAGACCTTCCAATGAAGGTAATTCTTTGTCAAATTTTCTATAACTGAAAGGTTGCTTAGGTCCCTTAAAAATTATTCTCCTTATATTTTTTGCTACTCTTGTATTTAAATGTTAACAGTGTTGGCTATCAGGTTGTGGATATGTTTGGTTGTGGTTTGCCTGTTTGTGCTGTTTCCTACTCTTGGTAAGCTTTTATTCTGCATTTCTTAGTACATTTCCTTTGATCTGTGCTTGACTGATGTGATATATTGTTTTAAGAATATGTTCTAATTAGTAATTTTATTATTGCTTTGATGTTTTTTTGAAGCATTAAAGAACTTGTAAAAGTTGAGAAGAATGGTGTCCTCTTTTCATCATCTTCAGAGCTAGCTGATGAACTCTTGGTGAGTTTAATTGATTGACTAAGGCCTTGTACTACTGTCAATAATTGTCAGATAATGAACAATCTCTGCTGTTAAATGTCATCCATATAATTTGAGGTAAATATAAATGCCTACTAAACTTATAGAATCAATTTTGTGACTTCCTTGTGAACATTTGAAAATATTCCATTGAATATGAGAAATACGTGAATGTCCATATATTTGTAGTGTCATAAGAGAGGAGATCCTAGACAATTTTCTCATAAATAACTTTTCATGATCCCTAACCCACCTGTCAGGGCATAGCTTTGTGGTGAAAGGGTAGCTTTTTAAAGCTCTTTAGAATCGCTCACAATCTGGAGACTTATGTGGCATATCATTATCATATTACCAACGGCTCTACCTAATGGAATCTTTGTTAGGGAGGCTTATGATTGGGAGGTGGACCTCTTCTTATCATTCTTTGACCGGTTATATTCATGTAGGATGATATGGTGAAGATAAACGGGTTTGGGGCCCATCTAGGAAATGATTGTTTGAAGTAAAGTCATTCTATAATGTGTTGTGCATTAAAGAAGGGACCTTGTGGAAGCTCAGCAGGAAAAATATACGCCGCTAGAGTTGCTTTCTCTTGGACAATGGCATTAGGAAAAAAGACAATGTGAGGAAGAGAGGAATAATGGTGGTTTATTGTTGTTACATGTGCAAAAAAGTGGGGAATCAGTGGATCACCTTCTACATTGTGATGTTGCTATCCTTCTATGGTGCATGCTTTCTGTCCTCTTTGGGATGGATTGGATTATGCCCGCGTGTGTGGTGGATCTTTGAATATGTTGGATAGGGAAGTTTAGTAGTGATCAAGATGCACCATTATGAAAATTGATCCTATTATGTTTATTGTGGTGTAATTGAAAAGCATGATTTTTGTGGATTGGTTGTGGAACAAGATGTATGTCTTTGGTTTTTCAAACTAAAACCCCATGGTACCTTTATCACATAAAACTAGTTTGGGTTCATCTGGAGAGTTTCTATCATTGCTGCCATTTCTCTCACTCTTCATATGATTGTAGATACCAAGTGTAATATAGGATTTCAGCATAACATGTACTGTGAGAAATTCAATCAATGCTCTAATGTATGTGATTGCTTAGGGCAGGAATGCTATTGTATTATGTATAATTGGCTGTCTGGTTTCTGCAACAGTAGAGGACATCAACAAATTTTGCATAATTTAGGTAGCACCTTCTGGCTACTGAGGATGGAAGATTTAGGTTATTCTATGGCCCATAATGGGGATCGGGGGAACCTTTGTGTTGTGACCCTCTAGCTGTGGCCTTTTTCAGAGGGAGAGAAAATGGGAACTTTTGATTGGGTATATGTGGCCATTGAAGCAAACAGAGCTGGGAACTTGAATTGTGGCTATAAATCTACCTTGAAGCATGAAAGAGAGTTAAACAAAATTTTTTGTGCTATTAATTATGATGTAAGGAGTGGAAGTGCAAGCTGAAGTCTTGCTAAGGAGAAGGGCTCTCACATCCATTTATGAAAACTGAAGATCTTATCATGGACTGTTGGGGGTTTGAATGCTGAGCTGAATTGTCTTCGGTTTGGGAACTTGATTGGAAGTTGGAAGGCAAATGTTTTTTGCCTTCAAGAAACAAAGGTGAAGTATATGTCTCGTTGTATGGTGCATAAATTGTGGAATGGCCAACATGTAGATTGGTACTGTTTACGGTAGGGGCATTGGAAGGTATTCTTTTGATGTGGGATAGAAGGATGGTGGAGAAAGTCGATATTTGTGTGTGTGATTACACTATTGCATGTTCATTTTGAAATGTGGAAAATAAGTTTAAATGGGCATTTGCAGATGTCTACGGACCAAATTATGATAAGATGAGAATACTTTTTGGGATGAATTGGTTGGAATAATGAGTTGTTGGAACATTCCTTGGTGCATTGGGGGGACTTCAATTTCACTAGATTCCCTAGTGAAAGGTCGGCCTAAGTCCTCCTGAAGACATAAGCTTTCTTCCTCTCATGCTCTAGGAGGGGGAGGCTCCTAGCACTCCAGTTCATAAATAGGTTTATGGCCCCACTGGAACATCGTTCATCCCCGTAGCAGAAGCTGAATTCTCTCCCAATGCCTGCCCATACTAGACACCCCCCCCGCGCGTGCCCTCCCTCCCTTCCCCACTGCTTGAAAGTCTAGAAGACCTCCCACATATGACCTTTCGACACTTTCTGAGCACAATAGGTGGTTATCAAGCCAAAAATCTGCAACTGAGGTGATTCAGAGGCTCAGTCCCCTGTTCACTTCGGGTGCGTTTTTCCCCTCTAAGTGACTAATAACAATCATTGTCAGCACCACTGCTACGTCTGACATCGATGTATGGTCCTCACCGCCCAGACTGTGTTGCCTTTTTTCTCCATTGCCCGACTCAAGTATTGGGTCCTTGGAGGAAGACAAAGCCCCTATATCCCTGACACCTACTTTGACCCACCATTGAAGCTTGGGTCAGGCTATCTCCTTCATCAAGCCCATCAGTTCTTTTCCTTTAAGTGAACCTGAGCTCAGCCCATTCCCTTTCTCAACCCTCCTTTTTTCCTTTATAGCCTGGCCCACCAGCCTACTTGATAGTAGATGCGATTTGGTCCAAGCATTCTTGCAGCCCACTCCACGCCCAATTCTCTTTAACATACCATCCAGAGCCTTCAAGAATATTGAGACTTCTCCTCTCTTCCATAGCAGGTGCATCCAGAAAAAAGCCAATGTGCCAACATGTGCATACCCTGCCCATCCTCCAACATTTCACTACCTAGGGTGTTCATATTATTAATAACAGTCCCAACTATTTTCTAATTTGGACACATGGTTGTCACTTTCGCCATGACAATTGGGTCTTCCATTCCCATTTTGCCACTAGGTTCTCTGTTGATTGCTGGGCTATTCCACCTGCTTGCCACCACCTCGGCATATGTCGAACTTCCTCTATACCAAAATACAGCTTTACATGCCTCTGCCAATCAATGAACCTTTTTTTTCTGTGTGCATCTCATCACCGTTACCCCATTGGTGAAGCTTAGCTTTGTTCCCTTTGTCATTGGATGACTGATACAATCGAACACCTTACTGAGTTCCCCATGAAAGGCTCTCCACACATTGCCTTCTTTTTCCTCCAGGACCACCAATAGACCTCTTTGACCACCCACTTCATAAACAGAGTTCCAAAAAGCAATCTTGGTTGTTCAAACAACACTGCAATAAGAGTGCTCTGCTTCCTTCTTTAGAATGATCCATGAATTCCTTACCGGTCATCAACTGTAACATGTCCTTCACACTGGATAATAGTTACTTCACGCCCAGTTTTCCCAAAGACATTGATTGACGTCCTCCCATGATCGATGCCAAGGAACCTTTCCTGTTGAAGCTTGTTGGGAAGAATAGGGTTCCTCCAAGGGTGGCTTTCTTCAAGTGGACAGCAGCTCTAAAGAAAATCCTTACCCTGGATAACGTCAAGAGGAGGGGCATGATAGTGGTCAACTGGTGTTGCATGTGTAGAAGAAATGTGGAGACCAGGGATCTCGTACTTCGACATGGTGAGGTTGCTAGCATTTTATGGAGTATGTTCTTCGTCTCTTGGGGACTAAGTGGGTGATGCCTTCAAAGATGGTGGAGGTTTTAACATGATGGAATGGACAGTTTAGCCACTATCAGTATGTTTCATTGTGCAAGATGGTCCCATTGTGTGTGCTATGATGCACATTTAGAGAGAGAAACTGGCGTAGCCTTGATGATAGCAAAAGCTCAGTGTTAACCCCCTTGTGCATTTTTTTTTTTTTTTTTTTGATAGGTAAGAGAAAATATTATTGATATGAATGAAAAAGGCATGAGCCATGTACACCGGAAGTACCCCCTTGTGCATTATGGTGCTTCCTTTTCTATTTCTAATTTTCAGGACTTTATAGCTCTTTTCCCCTTCGTCGGCTTGAGTGAATTTAACTGGAAAATTTAGTCTTTTCTCATGGTTACATTGGTTATCTAGTCCTGTGCTATTTTGAAAGAAATCAGTCATCTTTAACTTGAGCACATCACTATGAGGGAGAAATTTGTAAAATCTTGTTAGCCTCTTCTGGCTCCTAACAATTCTGAGAACAAGAAGGGAAAATTTTAAAAGCAGAATGTTCAAACTTTTCAATGTTTGTTACTGTGAAATGTTTAGGGAAAAAAGCATATATCAGAAGCCAAATACAGACAAAGAAAACGAATGAGAAAAATCAATTTATTGTAGTCTTTTCTTTCTTTCTGATTGTTAAGAAAAATGAGTTTGTTTATTCTTCACATTATCTCACAAGATTTTCATGTCACCTAGTTTATTTATTTTACACGAGAGCTAACTAGCACAGGTGACCTCTGTCAATATTTCAAGTGCATAGCTAATTATTATCATAACATGAATACTTACCAACCACACATGGATCATAATCTGAAAAAACTAGCTTCCACTGTCCAAATATGATGAGGTCAGTTTCTCTGAACACAGGTTTGCTAACTATCTGTGTCATGAGATGAAACACTCTGCTTATTGTCCAAAATTTAACATTCATATTCTTGATTTTGTGATTTTCTTTTTGTTTTATTTCTTTGGCTAAAAAAATGTAGAACACATAAATTTTACTTTTGTGTTTTCAGCCTCTGATATGTCAGCCTTTCTAATTGTATTTTTTTCACCTACTCATTATATTTGAGCCCTTAAATATTTTTTTTATCAGAATTTTTTTTTTACCTATTAAGAGAGAGAGAGAGAGAGAGAAATGCTAGATCTACAAAGAGATCCTTTTTTATAGGTAAAAATAACTTTATTAATAAGAATGAAATACACGTTGCCCAGGACGCAGGAAATATACAAAAGAAAACACCTACTACATTCTATAAGAAACGAGAAAATTATGAGCACTAGTTCCATCAAGTACAATAGCAGAAAACCAGAGCAGTAAAGTGTGCACAAAGAGCCTTTGAAGTTCCTCCAAAGTGCACTCCCTATCTTCAGAGCATCCATCATTCCTTTCCAGCCAAATACACCACAAAAGAGCATCCGTCATTCCTTACCATTAAATAAAAAATAGTATTTTAATAATACATATGAAAGAATGGATCATCCAGTGTAGGTTGTATTTTATATAGATTAGGCAAAGTAGTAAACGTGACTTATTTCAGCTAAATTTGACTATAACTTGGCGCAATCCAATACTAAGGCTCTAAAGAAACAAAGGAATCATTCTCCAAACCGCAGCCACCAGGGGGCATAACCTTGAAGACCATTCCAGTATGCTAGGAGATCGCCACCCTCCCCGGCATCACCTATGCAATACCTGATCTACTTAAAATCTCATACCAAAGTGCCCTAACCACCTCACAATGCAATGATAAATGATTGCCAGATTCACCATTCTTCCTACACGTAAGTTTACGAACTGGTTTTGACTAATATGATACGTCAAATCTATTTTATATGAAAAAGTGTTTTACAATCCAGCATATCGAATCAAGTCACATCAGTTTGTAAGCTTACTTTTTGTAAGATCCATTTATAAATCAAGCATTATTGTATTTATCAGACAGTTTTAGTTTCCTACCTTTGCACCCTTCACTAAAATGTATCACTATTGCATTTCTATGCGTTTTTTCTGTTTCCATATCTCGCTGCATTATCTAAAACATCTTTAGGAGGCCAAGAAACCTGGAACCTTCCTAATGCAGTTATTCAACTCAATAGATGCGTAGTTTCAGTATATTATTGACCTGTATGTCAATGAAAACTGGAAGATTTTTAATGCACTTCTCTGTGAATCTTCAGATGCTCTTCAAAGGTTTTCCAGATGGATGTGATGCGTTGAAGTTGCTGAGAAATGGTACCTTGGAAATGGGTTCATCTGCAAGGTGGGCTACTGAGTGGGAAGAGCATGCCAAACCATTAATATCTGAGGCAAGTTAATCCTTTCATAGCCATATCTATAATGGTCGGTGACTTTACCACCGTATGATTCCACCAGAATTGAGGAATTATTAATAGAGACCTGCTACTGGTACGGGTACCAATAGCAGGACCAATAAGTACATGTTTTTTTTATCTATTTTTTAAACATCTTTAAATATTTAAAAAAAAAAAAAGAATACACAAATTCATTAATAATTACTTCCTTAATCATTAAGATTTCAAAAAAAAAAAAAAAAAAAAAAACACAATCGGTCAAACCATCGGTCAAACTATTGGTTCACTTAGCATTTCTCTTGTTAATAACATCATAGAATGCCGTCCTTTTTAAATAATAATAATAGTAGTAGTAGTAGTAGCAGCAGATGATATGAAAGATAAGCATTATGTTCATGCATAAAAAATAGTTAAGGATTATAAGTATTATGTTCATATTTATAAATAGATATTCATATAAATGTATGTATGTGTGTATATACTAATAAAAGAATGTAAAGATGTGTATATATATATTCTATCTCTTAATAATTCAGGTAGCTTGTGAACCTGATAAGAGAATTTTGACTTGTAGGTTATCTCGCAGAATATCTGATTTCTGATATCCAGCTAAAATATACAAAGGTTTTAAGATTAGCAACTCCAGTTCATCGACTCAGTTATTTGGATTATAGCATGAGGCCGGCTACTTTTTTTTTAGTTTGATACTTCTCCAGAAAACTGTGCTCGGAGTTGGTATTTTCATCTGTTGATCCTCTCTGTTTTGATTTAATGAAAACCCGCCTTTCTTTTGTTTCTTTATGGTGTAAGGGTGATTCTACTGTTTTCTTTTATTATATATGTTTAATTTTTGTGTCTCGTGGCTTGAGAGAGCTCACCATTGCGGTGCTAAACTGCTGAAGGACCCACCGAATTGGTATGCGGTGGATCTTACACAGATAACTCGCATTAATAATGGCATGTAAATCTTCTGTCATGTAGCTTTTAGACCGCTCAATTGTATCCAAATACTCCCAACTTTCTGTGTTATTTGTCACTTAAAGATTTTTTAACTGTGCCAAGAGCTTGATGCTCTATGGCATATCACCCAACTCTCCATATGAAAAATCAGGATTGAAACCCCCCATCCCCTTTGTCCAAAAAAAAAAAAAAAAGGGTTTTTAACTGCACCATACGACTGGCCTGTAATATACGTTGACATCAATCAAAAACCCAAAAGTAAATGTCTTAAAAAATAACAAGAGTAAAAATAAAAATAGGACCCAGTATAACAAGAAGACGCTAGGATTGAAAATCTTTTACGGTTTTGACATTTAAGCTAAAATTCCAATTGATAGATAATATGATGGCTCATTTTCTTTTAAATCTTCACCTCTTATGTATGAATCGACAATTACGTCGAGCTTCTCATAACTATGAGAGATGTAGAGGAATATAATAGAATTAATGTGATACTCTTCATTTCCTTGTGTTTTTAATTAGTTATTTTACTAATTATTTTATTGGTTCTTTTATTTTATTATTTTATTTTTTTATAGGAAATAAGCAACCTCATTCATAAAACAACATTACAATGATGAATCAATCCAAACAGCTTGAGATATACAACCTGGAATAGAATCCCACCATAGAGCTATATCATCAAGATGTCATGCAAATTTAGCTAAAGAATATGCTACACCATTAGATTCACGGCCTCTGTATTGAATAGACCAATTAGAAATCGTGGATAGAAGGGCTTTGATTTCTTGAATAAGTGTACTCCACTAGGTTGATGACCTTCCTTCCTTTTTGAGTTCTTCAATTACAAGAAGTGCATCACTTTCAATTTGAAGCTCAGCAATACCTAGAGGAATACGAATACACAACTGTACCCCTCTCAAAATAGCAATCGAATCTATTTCCAGTGGATCAGCAAGGACATTTTCTGGTTTACTAGCAGCAAAAGTCATTTGTCCATTGTCATCTCTTAATACCACACCAATACTAGATCAACATTGATCACTAAAAGTTGCTCCATCCATATTAAGTTTTAAGATTCCTGCAGGAGCTGGCTGCCATCTGCAACTGTATTTCTATTTTTTCTATTATGCTTCCTTTGCTACATTATGCTCTTGATATAAGGTCAGAGCATGTTGAATGACTTGGTTTGGTGTCAAGATGTTGTTCTCAAACAACTTTTGGTTTCGCCTATACCATAAGCCCCAAGCCATTAAAAAAAAAAAAAAAAAAAAGACTTCTCTAACTCCCCTGCCTTTTTTCTTCTCATAACTAAATGAGCTAAATGTAAGCAGTCCACTCTAGGAGATAAATTAATTATAATTGGAAGGAACTGAATCCAATTGTCTCTAATAAGAGGACAATAAAATAATGCATGATTTTAATCCTCCTCTTCTGTATGGCACCACTGGCACTTGGCATTGTCAATCACTTTTCGTGTTTTAAGATTCTGCAATGTAGGCAAAATATTTTTACATGTCCTCCATGCAAAAACTCTAACTCGATGAGGTATATTTAGCTTCCATAACTTCTTCCATAAAAGATTTTGGTCTGTAGCACTAGAACACTCAACGCTTTGTCTATCTGTATCCATAGAGAGAAAAAACTGATAAGCACTTTTGATAGAATACATCCCACTTTTCTCATGTTCCCATACCAGTGTGTCAGGTACATTCTCAGATGGTAGTATGATACAAAGCACCTCATTGGCCTCCCTTGTTGGTATCAAGCTTCTTACCTTCTCCATATCCCATCTTCTAGGATTCTGCATCATCAAAGAAGCCATAGTATTGTCCATCTCAAAAACTGAACTTGTTGTAGTTATAGTAGTAATAATAACCAACTTGTGGTTTGCAGCCTTTGAGTATATTTGTTTTAGCTTCCCAAATTCCTCTCCAAACAAAAGGTGCACCACCTAACTTTGAATCTTTAAAACTAGAAGTAGGGAAATATCTAGCTTTAAAAATTCTACGAAGTAGAGATGATTCCTATGTCATTATCCTCCAACCTTGGTTTGCTAAAAGGGCCATATTAAACATCTGCAAATTCTTGAACCCCAAACCACCACTGAGCTTTGATTCACACATTTTCTTCCAGCTTATCCAACATATTTTTCTTTCATTTGATTTCTGTCCCCACCAAAACCTTGACATCATCCCTTCCAATTCAAAACATAATGATCTTGGTAGCTTAAAATAACTCATAGTGTATGTTGGTATTGACAATGCCACAGCTTTTAATAAAATTTTCTTGCCCCCTTGTGATAATAGCTTCTCTTTCCACCCTTGCATTTTGGCCCAAACTCTATGCTTTAAAGCTGAGAAGGCTTGATATTTACCTCTTGCAACCATTGGTGGTAATCCAACATATTTATCATATTGTTGAAACTGATGTACTCCCCAGAACTGCATAATCTCCTCCTTTTGAGACTGGTTTACATTCTGACCGAAGACCATTGAAGTTTTCTCACGATTAACCTTTTGATCAAAAGCTTTCTCATAAAAATCCAGCTTATGTTGGAGAGTTAAGCAAGTTTGCATATTTACTCTACAGAACAGAACCACATCATTTGCAAATAACAGATGATTTAGCTTAGGGGCTCCTCTACGAACTCGAATCCCCTCTAGCTAATTATGTGAATTTGCCTGATCCAACAATAGAATTAGACCCTCAGTGCAAAGTAGAAAAAAATAGGGAGAAATAGGGTCTCCTTGTCTCAAACCACGTGTTGGAAATATGGGTCCCTTTGGCTCTCCATTCACAAGAATAGAGAAAGAAACTGTCTGAACACAAAACATAATCAATTTCACCCATTTTTCACTAAACCTCATTTGTTCCATCACTTTCTAAAGAAAACTCCACTCTACCCTGTCATAAGCCTTACTCATATCCAATTTTAGTGACATGAAGCCATCCTTCCCTTTTCTCTTCCTTCTAAGAAAATGGACCATCTCATAAGCAACTAACACATTGTCAATTATAAGTTTCCCAGGAACAAAAGCTGTTTGAGATGGTGAAATGATAGCAGGCAAACACAGCTTCAGTCTATTAACTATAATCTTTGAAATCAACTTGTATATCACATTACACAGGCTTATTGGTCTATAATCAGACACTAGCTCAGGGTTTTTTCTCTTTGGAATCAAGGTGATATAAGTGTGGTTAATAGCAACTGGAAATTGACCATTATTCAAGGCATGAAGAACTGATTCAGTACCATCCTTGCCAACCACAGACTAGAATTTTTTATAAAAGAGAGGACTCATACCATCTGGACTAGTTGCCTTTTGGGTGCATCTCATTTAAAGCATTCTTAACCTCTTCTTCTGTAAAAGGCATATCCATTTGTTCTACCATATCAAATGTTATTCTGCCTGCCAAACTTTGTAAAAAGTCCATACTTCCCACATCATCAGCAGCTTTAAAAAGGGAGTTAAAATAATCAAGAATAGATGCATCTCTGCCTTCATTATTCTACCAAACTCCATTCGAATCCTTCACCTCTTTTATCCAGTTTTTCTTCTTTCTCTATGTTGCCTTATGATGGAAATACCTTGAATTCTTATCCCCTTCAGCTAACCACAATGCCTTTGACCTCTGCCTCCACATTACTTCATTTCTTGCTAACCACTTTTGGACCTCATTTCTAGCCCTCTTGTATCTTCTGCCTTTCATCAGATAGAGGGTTTGCTTGATGTACCTTAAAAAGTTGTTCCTTGGCCTTTCTTAAATGCCTTTGCACATGTCCAAAGCTATTTTTATTCCACACTGTAAGCTTCTCACCATAATGTTCAATTTTCCTCATCACAGTTCTCAATTCTTTCCTTCCTTCAATGCCCCTCCAAGCCTCTTGAATAACCTGATTACAGTCAGCAGCATCAACCCACATTGCCTCAAATCTAAATAATTTCTTTCTTGGAACTTGTGCAATCCCTGCTGTAAGCTTCAAGATTATAGGCACATGGTTAGAGTAAGCTATGACCCCATGAGTGACAGAAGCCATTGGATAATAAGAATGCCACTTCAGATTTGATAAGAACCTGTCCAATCTTTCACCAATGCAATGATCCATTTCTCTTCTATTACACCAAGTGAAAGGGTTACCATTAAATCCCAAATCATGTAAATGACATTCATCAATAACATCTCTAAATGCCTTCATTTGTCTATCAGGTTTGTCACTACCTCCATTCTTTTCAGCATTGCTTAGAATCTCATTAAAATCACCCAAGATCAACCATCCTTTTTCACTAGGTACCTGTAATGATCTCAATAAATTCCATGACACATGTCTCTTACTCACATCTGGATTACCATAAAAACCAGTTAACCACCATGGATCAACATTCTCCTCCTCCTCAATTACTTTTGCATGAATGTGAAACTTAGAAAAAGACTGAATCTCCACTTTGAACTGCTTCTTCCAATAAAGAGCAATCCCTCCACTCTTACCTTCACAGCTAACAGCAAGGCAACTTTGAAATCCCAACTTATACTTCAACCTTTCCATTACACGTGCATTTAGTTTTGTCTATCGGAGAAACAAAATTTCAGGAACTTCATTTCTAACCAAGTCAAAAAGGGCCTGAATTCCCAGTGGGTTCCCAAGCCCACGGGAGTTCCAACTTATGAAACTCATTGTTCCCGACAGGGCTGTTGAACAACCACTGCCGATCCCAAAATAATGCTACCCCTTTTATCAGTTCCACCCTCCCGTCTTAATACAACAGTCATGATCAGTAAGAAAAGTATTAAACTCACCTTTCTTAGATGCTAAGAGATGTGATGGATCCAGAGACAAGTCTTCCCCTGATCTTTTTCTATTTGTAGGCCTCTCCAATGATTCAGCAGGTATAGAGCTCCCTCTTGCCTTCTTCTTCCAAGAACTTCGGGTGTACCTTCCTTGCTGCTGTAAAGGAAGTTGATGGGATGCATTTTGTTCCTTCTCTGTCACCACCTCAAGGCCTTTCTGAGCCAGATCAGTCTCATTAAGCCCAACTTGTGAATCAGCAGGCCCACTAGCAAGCCCAAATGATACCTCAGAAACAGTTATTTCTTTCCCTCCTATATTGCCTTCAGATGATAACATATCAATGTTTTCCGTTACAACTTGATTTATAACTTGCACCTCGTAACAATCAGTAACAATTTTGCCATTCATATTGTCATTATCAGCTCCTAGACCGTAATCATTAATGCCATCATCACTATGCATTGATGATGATAACACATTACAGGTCTTCTTCATTGCACCACCATGATCAGCTGCTCCACCATCAGCCACCATGTTCTGCTCCATTTCAGCTTCTGAACTACTACCTCTATCAGTTGAGTTTTCCTTTTTTATTTCCGACCTCTTCTTTAGAGATGATTTTGCACGTAGCCAGGGCCCAAATTATGTTGATGAATCTTTTTCTAATTGGCACCTTACATTCTCATGTATAATTCTGCCACACGTGAAGCAAAAACTAGGAATTTTCTCATACTTTACAGGAATCCATACTTTGATTCCATGCAAGAAAATGGTTCTTCCTCTAGCAAGAGGTTTCTTCAAATCTAACGGAATTTTGACTCTCAAACTCCTACCCCAACCCACATCATCTTCATCCACCTCTACCTCCTCCACTTCTTCGATTGTACTACCCAACTTTTCTCCACATTCTTTATTCATCCCCAACAACGGTAGGTTATGGAACTGCACCCAAAAGGATGCACGATCAAACTTCAACTCTGAAACTAGTATGGATCCATCGAAAGTATTGATAACAAACAGTTGGCCATCAAAAAACCATGGCCTTCCACCTTCAACCCTGTATTTATCAGCATAAGTAGCAAAGATCAAAATAAAAGTGTTACGACCAACCTCCCTCAACACTATAGGTTTACTACGGAGCCAAATCTTTGCAAGCATAGATTCCACCACATTCTTTCCCACCTGTCTATCAGTCCATATTTTGCCAATCAAATTGCGATCTCCTTTACGTAGTACCTCAGAACATGCATTATCATTGATGACAATAGCATCCTCTTCCTCTTCATTCAAGTGGAGATTACCCCACATGGAATGTAGACTATCCATAGAATAGACTGTATCACGCCAACCTCCAAAAAAATGAACACAGAACAATAGGAAACAAAAAAACTCACCACCACCTCAATTCGCTCATAGCAAAGCTTGAGAGAAAATGAGAGGAGACTCCTATGTCCCTTTATTTTAAATTGATCATCATCATCATCATCATTATTATTATTATTACTTTAGTATTTTATTCCTTTTACTATTTAAGTTGTGTAATTTATTTTAATGTGTTTTTTCTTGTTATTAATTACTGTCTATATTTATTAACTCTTAATTTCAAATTATTTTTATTGTTAGATTTTAGTATTTTATTTTACTTAGTTACTGTGGTTTTAAGTTAAACAATTGTTTTAATCATTTCCATTGGATCAAATTTGAGCCCCCAAGATAAAAGGTCTGGATTTAATTTCCACTCTCTCTCTCTCTCTCTCTCTCTCTCTCTCTCTCTCTCTCTCTCTCTCTCTCTCTCTCTCTCTCTCTCCAACCCGTGTCCAGCCCCTCCTCCACTGAAGCCAACCTCTTCTCTCTTGCCTCAACCATCGACCACCACCGAGTTTCCCTTCCCTGGCAACCTTCCCCATGCCAGCCTCCACCCTCATGGCCTCTCTCTCTCTCTCTCTCTCTCTCTCTCTCTCTCTCTCTCTCTCTCTCTCTCTCTCTCTCTCTCTCTCTCTCGTAGCTCACATGTAACCCACACGGGTTCTCCTCCATGTGCCATTGTGGTGCAGCCAACGCCATCACTCCACCACCAGCAACTCCCACTCCCCCCGGTGAATACTCCCTTGGACCCCAGCCACCCCTAGCTCCTCCACCTTCCCTGATGCACAAACCAATCTCTCATGGGTTTCCTTCCCTCTCATAATCCAGATCTGCCATCCACAACCTCCAACTGCTCACGACCACCCTTTAGCTCCCCCTCCATTTTCCATGCTTTGAAACCTATGGCCAACCACTTGAAAAACACTGCTCCATCGCTGCTCTGCCACTTTTGGCATCACCCATAGTCTTGCACACCTTTGATCTTCCAAAGTTTTCTTTTCTATTGTTGTAATTAATTTTTCAAAGAATTTTATTGAGATTTAGATATTTTTTTACACAAGTTTTCTGCAGTTTGATTGGTGGTGACAGGTCTTGGGTCCGAGAAATGTTAGTTTTATGGATTGTGGTTGTTGTCTGATGAGTGATGTGCCATGACATCCATGATATTGTTGCATGCATTTTCATATCTCATAATTGAAAACCGGATTTTTGTGTTGGGAAAGGATTTTTGAGTGCGTGCGTATCACAACCCCAAGTCGAGATAGGGCATTATCTCGGTAAAACTCCTCTGGTCACTTGAGAGCATATAAAACTTGGTGATGTACCCTGAGTTGTTGTTGGGCAATAAAGGGATCGGACGAGATATTAACGTTCTTGTACCGACTCCCTGGCTCCTCTGCTGGCGAGGGCTGGGCATTGTTTGTTACAAAATCACACACACGGTCATTATCTATGGTGCAACAACGGGAGCCAAGATGTGCAGATGGTCCTTAAGGAAGATCATGGTACATGCGAAATAGGATACGTTAGATCATTTTCTGAAAAAATAGTAGATTTTAATGAATGGATATATGTAAGCCATTTTCTAGGAATTGGTGAATTTATAATTGGGCTATTTTCTAGGAAAATGGTAGTTGGTTTTTGAAATGGATGTATTTTGGGCAAATGGGATGTTTGGAGTGCGTTGGAAAAATGGTCATTATCGGGAAAAATGATGGCTTTGGTCTCATGAATATTTCATCATGTGTATGCATACATGTTGGTTGTTTTAATATGTTTGTATCTCTTAGATTGTTTGATTGATCACTTACTGAGATTCAGAATCTTATGTGGTATTCTTACCTTATGGTTCCATTTTATAGAATCGTTGATTTTGATGTAGAGGATAATGTTGAGCCTAAGGGATCAGCTTTGCCGGAAGAGTGACTTGTGGTCGCTTGTTAATCTTGAGATTTGTTTCCCCTTTTTGGCTATGTATTCTTTGGCTTTTCACATTATTTTGCTGGATAACTGTGTAACCTCTTTGAGGATTTTTTACTATCGTGGTTATGTTTTTAAGGTTCTGGTATTTAGTTAATTATTTTATGTCTCTGCTGCAATTATTACTGCACACTTAATTGCATGTTCACACATTAAGCACTTATTGATTAGGATGCGTGACTCGTATTGTCATCATTCCGGTATCATGATTCCCACCTTTTCGCATGTGGGAGCAGTAACGGACCTATCAAAGGCTCTTGGGGGGGCCATGAATTAGTTTGAAAAAAAAAATTAATATATATTAATATTTTATGATTTAATAAGATGATATTAATTTTATCTTGTATTGGCCTCTCTCTAAAACATTAATTTGGCCCTTCTTTACAAAATTATTTGGATCTTATAGATTATTTATTTATATTTATTTGTTATTTCAATGATATATTGTCCTTAACACATGATATATTTTTTTAATAAATAGGTTGTATTAAAAGTATTTGAATTTTATTTTAGATCTTACTATTGATAGTTTTATACTGCAAAAAAAAAAAAAAGTGAAGAAATAGTATAAAAAACATCTTTTTATACTTTTAGCTTCACTTGGCCCCCCCTAAAACAAATTTCTGATTCCTCTACTGCGTAGGAGTCGAGGGTTTCCCAATTAAAAACTTAATGGAAGCCATGTATTCTAATTTCATTGAATTAACAACATATTTAATCTAATTGTTTATAAACGCCTTGAAATCTAAATTATGGGCATTAGATAGCATCTAAGCTCGTGAAAATGATGGTCATCAAGGTACAGGCATATATCAGATTGAATTACTAATAGAAAAAGAATAATATTAGTATGTCCCTCCATTTAGTCCTTCATGCATTAATTTTTTTTTTCAATATTTTTTTTCTTTTACTTATTTATTAATGAAGTGATTATAAGTGTATTGGTATTGTTTTATATTTTTTAAAAAATGTTTAAAAATATTAAAACACATATGAATAATAAAAATGAAAAAAAAAATTAAAAAGTAAATTTTGACTAGGGACATGCACAACGAGCATTGCTAGGCGGCACCCTAGCAGCACTCATAAGAAAATAAGAAAGGAAAATATTACTTAGACTGAGAGAATTGATTGATTGTGATTTTTATTTTTTTACCTAATAATTAAAGAAGTTACTATTAATGAATTGATTTTTTTAAATGTTTAAAAATTATTTGAGAAAAAAAAAAGAAAGAAACATTTGCACTTATCAAGTACAATACATGGGCACCATTCTCGGTCCATAGCATTGTCCAATAAGAAAAGGTACTTCAGTTAGCCTTGCATAGGGACGTAGTACCATTCTAAACCTCTCTCTCTAAAAAGTTATCTCCAAACTAGAAGACTCGATCCTTCTTTCTGCCCCTTCTCTTCCCACAAGACCCTTGTCCAAAGTATTTTTTTTCCCCACATTTTTCTCACCTAGATTGGAAAATATTTTCTCTATTGCTTTCATACCATCAAATCTAAAAATACAATATATCACCATACTCCCCCATCACCGATCTACAAAATGAGCTAAGAAATGCAACCGACTAGGGCATGTCGCTCATAAAATACCCAAGCTGCACATGAGCACCACGCACCGCCACGACTTTCACTACAATACGCGTGGCACAGGTAGATTCTTTGGCCCCAAATCTAGTGCATGGGTTCCACATGCCCTTGCTCATTGTGTGCTACCGATGATCGATTTTTTCCATCTCTATCTCATTATATTCTCACTTTCCCTAAATAAGAAGATGGGGGCAAAAGAAGTAAAGTTCTCCTATGAAAAGCACTAGAATAATCTATTACAGTGTCTTTCCTCTTCCATTTTTATTTGAAAATTCTATGAATTTTGGAGACAAGTAGGCAAGCATTTGAATCTTAAAACATTTAATGCTGCAAATGAATATTGTGGACCAAAACATTAAATTTTGTATGACCCACTAGTCATGTCCATCTCTCTTCACATTACAGGTAACTATTTAGACAGAGAATCGTAAGTAAAGCTATAAATGAACAAGTCTACTTGACAGATAGCTCGAATTTAGTTTAAGTAAACTCAAATTCGATTATTAAATAGGTTCTCCTTGAACACAAAATTAACTCAATTATTAAATGATATGAAATCATATAAATCTTGCCTGAATTAGTTGAAATTCATAATTACATCATATATATATATATATTAATATATAAGCATACATCATATTATGTGTGTATAGTTCACTATATATATGGTTAATGTAGTAATTACAATGAATACATAAGTAATACATGGAAGATATAATTATGTTACAAATAATTACACACACAAATTAACTATAATCAAGTTGTGAGGAGGTCATGAGATAGTTCCTCTCTAGGGTTCCCTGAGTAGAAGCAAAAGTCAAGTCTGCTAGAAGATGTGATTTCAAAAGGAAGTGACTGTTTGATAATGAAGTTGTTTACAGACAAATATTACAACAAAGAGGTGTTTAAACAGACCATGACGAAAATATGGAGACTAGTGAAATCTGTGAAGTTATTTGGACTCAATTCTCATTTTGGTTGAGGATATAAGGGATAAGGATCGAGTGCAGTGTGAAGAACCTTGGTCTTTTGACAAACAACATGTGTTGCTGCAGGAGTTTGATGGTAGACAACAAGTCCATTGTATCCACCTTACACAAGTCTCGTTCTAGGTTAGAGTCTATGATCTCCCACTAATGGCACACAATGAATATATTGGCAATCTGATTGGGAATTCTCTGGGCATAGTAGTGGAAGTTGATCAAGAGCAAGGAGAAATGGCATGGGGAGAGTTTATGCGAGTTCGGGTCAATATAGATGTCTCTAAACCTCTGTTGAGGAGGACGAAGATTATGATCAGATCAGATTATCCATGTTGGGTTCATTCTACTTATGAGTGATTACCAGATTTCTGCTACTATTGTTGATGCCTGGGTCAAGGAAACTGAGAGTATGAGAAGTAGCAGTCTTCAAAGGAAGTTTTTGAGACTCACGGATTCCCATATGGTCAGTGGCTCCACATAGGGTTTACAGGTCATGGGGTGGAGAAATGATTCTCTAAGAAGACGCCATATTTCGACAACCACCACAACGCCAACGAGCAATAAAGCGAAAAATTTGAATGGAGCAGGAAGTAAGGATGAAGCAAAAAATCCTAAAGAAACTGATATGGAATGGCGGGGAGATATTGCTAGGATGGAAACTATAAGCATGAATTGCTGGTCGATGGTTGTGGAAGTTGATACTCAAAATCAACAATTAACGTGGGACCCAAATATGGAAATAAAACGGCGAATTTGAAGAAGGAAGGGGGAAAATAGTGTAAATGTGGGCCATGAATTTTCTAGCCCACAGAGGGTTACATGTCTAGTGGAAGAGAGCCCATTAGTAGATTTGCTTAGTAAAAAAAAGCCCATATGAAGGGAGACGTTGGAGGAGGAAAATTCGATAGGAAAATCAAAAACATGTTCAGGGAGTAGCACTATGGAGGTCAAACTTTGTTGTAAGAAAATAAAAATGCTAGAGGCAGAAAATGAGCATGAAGGGTAGCAGAAGAGGAAAACTAAGAGTTCTATTGAGAATTCGGTGGCGGAGCAAGTTGAGAGATTGGTAGTGGTTGGTTCCTAGCCCCGACGAGCACCATGAAAACTCTAAGTTGGAATTTTTATGGGCTTGGGAACCCACGTGGAGTCATGTCCTTCAGAATCTGATTATAAAGAAAGGTCCCAATGTCTTTTTCTTACAAGAAACGAAACTGAAAACTCGAGCTTTGGAATATCGATTAGGCTTTACAAATTGCCTAGTAGTGGATTGTGTGGGTAAAAGTGGTGGGCTTGCCTTAATGTGGAAGGATGGTATTAAGTAGTCTGTGCTAAGCTATTCAAAACACCACGTTGATGCATTAATTGTAAGCAATAACTCTGATAATGCTGAGTGGCATATTATGGGTGTCTACGAACACCCTGGTACTACTTACAAAATTGAGACATAGAACTTGATCAGGTCCTTATGTAAAGTCGATAGCAAAGCATGGCTTATCTTTGGAGATTTTAATGAAATTCTGGAAATAAGTGAAAAATGGGATGGAAGGGGTAGAACTGAGAGACAAATGGGGGAATTTCAGGCAGTCCTTAATGATTGTGATCTAAGGGACTTGGGGTATTATGGAATCCCATATACCTAATGTAACAAAAGAGAAGGCTCATCAAGTATAAGTGAAGAGGCTAGATAGATTTTTGGCTAACTCTCAATGGTGTCACCACTTTCCTTGTGCCACTATTACTCATGGCAATGTGGCCTATTCTGATCATATACCTCTGTGGGTGGATACTAATGGAGGATGTGAAGTTAGGCGAGGGAGAAAACCTTTTAGGTTTAAAGCTATGTGGGTTGGGGAGGAAGAATGCAAACAGATCATTGAAGAAGCTTGGAAAGGAGACTTGGGTAGTGGGAATACGGTGGAGGTTATGAGAAAGATTAAGGGGTGTGGTATGAAATTGACCAGTTGGAACAAATAGAAATTTGGTTTGGTTCATACAAAGTAGATGAAGCCAGAAATAGACTTCCCAAAGTGCAGGAAATAGATTCCACCTGTTCTGATATGGCTGCTCACATCAATGCAAGAGAAGAAGTTTAGAAATGGTTATAAAGGAAGGAAATTATGTTGCATCAGAGATCAAAGGCTATGTGGTTACAAGCAGGGGACCAGATTTCTAAATATTTTCATACTGAGGCATCCCACAGGAGGAAGAAGAATTATATCAAGAAGCTACAAGATGATTCAAGGAGATGGAAGCAAGGAGAGCAAAGATACCAACTGATTGTAGAGTACTTTAAAACTCTATTTTCATCTTCAAATCAAAGACTTTCGATGGATATTGTGTCTAATGTTGGTAAAAGAGTCTCTGGCCAAATGAATGGGAAGCTGTCTTGCAAGTTTATAGAGGATGAGGTGATCCTAGCTTTGAAACAAATGCATCCTACAAAGGCCCCTGGACTTGATGAAATATCACAAGGAGCTGGTGCCTAAGTAAAACTTAGGTCTCAAAACCGAATGTAGTTGGAAACCTCCCACTCCTGGTTTCTTTA
Source organism: Carya illinoinensis (assembly GCF_018687715.1). NCBI lineage: Eukaryota > Viridiplantae > Streptophyta > Magnoliopsida > Fagales > Juglandaceae > Carya > Carya illinoinensis. The sequence continues at coordinate 29,525,669 of NC_056752.1, read as the reverse complement.
AATTGAATGCTGACGGAGTCATGTTTTTTAATAACATAAGGCAGGGGTGGGGGTGATCCTAAGAGATGAGAAAGGTGAGGTTATCTTGGCTATCAGTAAAGCTAAGCATGATGTTGCTAAAACTAGAAGAAGCCAAACTGTTAACCATGTTCAGAGGTCTCCAATTTCGCATACATAGGGGTATATCTCAAATTATTCTTGAAAGTGATTGTTTGATGATGATAAAGGAGCTACAACAAGAGGCAATAGGTTCCTTCTCAATTCTACATAATTTGGTGAAGGAAACACAAAATTTAATGAAGATATTTTGGGCAGGTTTGACAAATGTGATGAGATGAGAATTTTGTGAATAGTAGTTAGATAATTTGTGAATAATAGTGAGAGAGTTTGAGTTGAGTATTTATCTAGTTTTAATAAAGGAGAGAGAAAAAGTTGAATAAAAATATTATAAAGTTAAAATATTAACTAAGAATATAGTTTTATAATATTATTTTTCTTCGGGAATTTGAAAAAATTGCAATTATTTTTTATTTTTTATTTGAAAATTTGAAAAAGTTGTAATGATTAGTTTGAAAAAATTGTCATGAATTATGTTTGAAAATTTTGTATTTAAATTATATTTAGGAATAAGATTTGATGAGATGAAATGGGATCATATAAGAATTCTGTATCTTATCTGAGACCCCAAACCTGCCCTTTGTATTTGCAAAATTTAACATCTTTACAGATGAGGTAATGAGGTAGCTCATAGACTGGCCCGCTATGCTTGGAATGTGGATGATGTTGTTATGTGGGGGGCAGTTGTTCCTATACCAATTTCCCAAGCTATTTGGGTAGATAAGAACTTGATGTAATCCCTCTGTTATTAATGAAGTGTTTTTCCAATAATATATATATGGACGATATATATGTGTCTATATATATATATATGGTTCAATAATTTGAGTATAATTGTATATATGCCATAAATGTACTAATATCTTATACAAGTATAATTGAGTAGAGTTGGATAAGTGTTAAACAGCCATATAGCCTTCTAGCCATTAAGTTGGATTTGTAAATAATTGTGATTGTAATAACTAATTTGTATCCAATTGTATATTGGGAGTAAGAATATTCTATTATTTAATTTTTTAATTTTTAATTTTAGTTTTTATAAATTTAGTTTTTTAATAAAATGATACATGAGTTTTGCTTGAGCTCAATCTTTTAATAATCGAACCAAGTTTGACCAGACACTCCTCAAAAAAATGACTTGATAGAGAGATAAGATCATGGTATTTTCCTCTTCCCACTTTGCATGAGTCCTCAATCCAGGTCTAGTACTAATACCCAAGATCTAGAACTATCCTGGTTTTCACAAACCTATAATACAAAAATAAAACCAGATGTAAGTTATTTGTATACCTACAAGATCTCTCTTAGTGTGAAGGCATTTTAAAACCTAGTTTCCACTATGTGATATCAGAACATGTGGCATATTATTTCAAAATGTCTCCCTGTAGGATACAGTGACTAAAGTTTTATTTAGGTAACACCAATTTAAGTAATTTCTGCTGGGGTGCCATGGCCCCTTTACAATTACTCAAAATAAAATATCATCTCATGTTCCATGACCACTACTTTTTTTCTTTTTTCTTTTTTTGCTGGGTTGCCATACCCCTTTTACACCTAGCACTCCGAAACTTGTAAAAGTCATACAACATGAGTGGTCAACCTCCTTGAGTAGCATTGGGGCACTCTCAAGCATAGCATAGTTGTTCGCCTGACCACACTTGAAACATTAGGTCTCACCCTAACGATAGTCACCCTCATGAGATCTATTGCATCTACCACATATTGAGGCTTACTCCCCCCTCCCCCCCCCCCCCCCCCCCAAATACGCACATTAGTAGATGCCTATAGTCTTGCCCATATCCTTGACACAAATTTATGAAGTGACCCCGAATTGCTTCCCTCTCTTGTACAATTCCTCCTCTTTTGGCCCGTCAAAGAGCCTACAACACTATCATACTCCTACTCTACTATGGAGGTCACCTCAACCAATCTTTGAAAATTTTGAATTTGTAGAGTCTGTGGATCTACTAATGCAACTCCTCCTGAAATCGCTCGGCCCGCATCTCTTCAGAGGTAATGAGATGAGTTGCAAACCTACCGATCTCCATGAATCTCTGAGCATACTGCTCCACTGTCATATCTTCTTGCATGAGACCATTGAACTCCCTAGCCTTCTAATGCCTCACTGTGCTAGGGAAAAAGCAATCATCAAACTCCTGCTTAAAGAATTGCCAGGTCACTGCAGCAAGAGATTCCAGTTCCATCTCAAGGAGTTCTAGGTTAGTCTCCCACCAAGCGGTAGCTTCTCCTTGCAGCATGTAGCTTGCATAAAGCACCTTCTGGGATTCGATGTACCCACAAATCTCGAACTTCCACCCCAGATCCTTAAGTGGGTTTTCCTCACCTGTAAAACCAAGGGTCCTACGGGCAAAGAAATGCTCATAGAAGTACTCTCTCTACTCCTCTTGAGGTTGGGGCTGGAAGTTCTACTGGAGGAATTTCATCATACGATTCAACGCCCTAGCCATGGCGTAATTTCCATCAGCACGTGATAGTTCATCCTCGAGAGCTTGACCAAAAGCATCGTCATGTGTAAACCTGGTTCGCACTATCTCTACCTACCAAAATGCAACCCATTACTCTATCCCTGAACTTAAACAAAGAATTCTCAGAGATTAAAGCCTAAATTGCTAGTACTGCACCTAGGTGACTTGTGGTTTTACCTAGAGCTAAACTGATCTGATAAACTTTGGCACCCTCAACCTCCATGTGTGATTTGGTAGAAGTGACGACATCGGAGTGATGGCCACTCAGGTCACACACCCCATCACCAAGTGCAAGCGTGTGCAAACATGCAATATGTGTACAATCTAATATATGTAGTGAAAAAATAATAAGGCAGTCTAAAAACTAAGTACCAGCAAATTTAAAGTTTACAACCCAACAAGAAATCCTCCATAAAGTTATTATAGTCATTCAGCTAACCAAAATAAGAATAAAAAATAAGTCTCTCAACTACAATGGAAAATAAACCCCTAAGTCATCACTCCTCAGGCGAGGTCGGTCCATCAATTCTCCATGAGACAGAACCATAGGTGGGAACACCACAATAAGATCTCGCAATCTCAGTAAGTAAAACCACATATCAATAATCAAGAATTCCAAACATGGGTGCATACAACAAGCAGGGACAACTATAATAAGAAAAAAAACCAAATTACCCTTTTTTGTAACGTTTACCAAAAAAATTCTTCAATTAAAGCCACTCATGCCAAAAATCGCATTTCCACACAGAAGTGACATTTATTTAATTACAGTGTACACCATGGTCTCTTCTAGAGACCATCCACACACTCTTCTATCTTCCTTCGTCATACCACTGGTAACGACCGTGTGTGTGACTTCGTAATGAGTGATTTCCAGCTCTGCACCCAGCACATATATAACTAGACATAATCTAGCCCCGACCAACAAAGGGGCCACATAGTCATACCAAGAGTGTCACCATCTTGGCTGAGCCTACTATCATCCAACGACAACCAGGAGACGTCACTCAATTGTATATGCTCTCAAGTGACTAGATGATCTCTACCAAGATAATACCCTATCTCGGTTTTCACACACCCACAAAATATGCTTTTAATCATTTGACACAATAACAATTTTATCGGTTTCACAACACCACCATTGAACAGTGTACAGTTAACAAAACCATGGCAATCCATAACAGTTTAAAAATGTAGATGCATGCTGATTACGCCCAAAGAATAACGCAGTAGTTATAGCACAGCTTTGGGGTGTCGATTCTACAGGGAGACAAATTAAAAGAATAGCAGAAAGAATAAAAAAACTAAAGAAAAGTATTAAATAAGTGATGGAAAACAAACATTAATTTTAACTGTAAATTAAAGTGAAACAAAATGATTAATGAAAAAAGTACTCAAATTTGACGAACAGTAGAGTATCGAAAATACTTTACACAAATCTGGTATTTTAATTATTCTTAATTCATTGTATAACTTAATTGGGAACTCAATTCCCCAAATTCCCAATCAGAAGGTATAGATTTATAAACCAAAATTAACCCAAATGTAACCTTTCAAAAAATCATTTACCACTTTTAAAATATGTAAATTATTATCCCTATTGAGAAAATCCAGCAACAACAATATACTCAGGGAGCAATATTGCAGCAAAGAACTAAATCAAAATAGATAAATAATTGATCCAAAGATAATCAAAGAACTAATCCATTCAATAGAAAAAGCATGACTTAATCTATAAACAGAATAAATTCTATGATTATTTAGAGAAGAAAATATCAACGATGAATTGAGAATGATGAAACAAAAGAGTTTTAGTAATTGAAAATCAAATACATAAATTAAAAATACCATCTAATGTGCAAGTTCATCTCTAGCCCTACTTGAGAATTTGGTTACCCATAAATATAATGGATAACAAAAATCTCCAGGAAAAACTAAAGTGAACAGCAGCCATGAAGTAATTTTCTCCTCTCTTCAAATCTGCCTCTTGTGTCTCTCCTCCTCTTCTATCTCATGCTAATGATATGCTTATATAAAATAGGAAAGAAATCATAATGTTTTTATAATTTCTGCATAAAAAAAATTATCTAAATTTTAGTACTCATATTGGCAATCATGTACGTGCTTCAGAAGTTTGAATTTGTAAATCCTGATTAGAGACAAATTTATAGCCCTTTAAGATAAATTTTTAATGCATCAAGAATAGAATCAATCCAATATTTGAGTAAAAAGTTACGGTCAAAATACTAAAGTATGTCCAGACTATCTCCTAGCAAATTTCGGATTTGGATTTTTTGTAGTTTCCTTCCGTGATTTTGTCTTTTTTTTTTTTTTTTCTTGAACCAAATTGCTCTCAAATCCCATGAAGATCCTCCTTTGAATTTGACTGGGTTTTGACTTGTTCTTTTATAAACTATGAAATTAAATATTGCTTAGAAGTATTCCAATGTAAATAGAAACTCAATTCAAGAATACACATTAATTCCTATGATTTCTATTCACATTTTAGCATTTTAATCCAATAATAGAGTATTTAGAATGCACTTTCACACACTCATCACACCCTTCAACTTACTCATTGCTAGTTCCTAACAATTTTCATGTCAAAACAATGAAAAAGATCAAAGAAAATCACACTCAAAGGTCACCAAATTCACACTTTCTAGATTCACATATCAAAGCAATCTAAGAAATCCAATAACTCTACCACAAGCAATCCACCTATAGCCGTTCATAGAGTGTGTGTGTTCCAAACTATATCCATCTAATCAGAAACCCTGACACATGCAGCATCAAGAACATCTCAAGTAAAAGGTTCAAGTCCATAACTCACGAGTATAAAAGTATTTTGTGTGAGGATTCTCTCTATGGAGTTGACAAGGGGTGCATACACACTCTCATGGAGAATTAGGTAATTGCGTACAAGCAATAAGTAAACATTGATCATATGATAGGAACACTAACAAATGAGACTTCCACCAGTCTTTCCAATAGTGTACCTAGGATTAGAACGGTCAACACAAAAGATTGTAATGTGGCTTGGGTTTGGGGCTATATGAAAAAAAAAGATGAAAGGGATTAAAAAATTTTCAAGTACATACAAAGGGAATTTTATTAAATGTCTCAATAGACCACACTTCTCACTTGATGTACTCTCCAGCTTTTCAGACCATTAAATAATAATGCTTTTCCTTCTTCTTCCTCTTCTCTCTCTCTCTCTTTTTTCCAACAATTTGATGGACAAACACATGCCACTTTGGTATTCTTGCCATTTCTACCAACGTTTTTTTTTTTTTTATTCGAAGCTCACTCAATTGAACAATTTGCAACTTGTACTCTTCTCTCTTTTTTTCTTCTTTTTTTTTAATTGAAAATGATAAAATAAAAGAAAGAAAATGCAAATTCCACACCTAGTATACACTTGGAAGTAAAAAGGGTAGAAAAATTAGTATATAGGCTATACTCCAATGTGCAGAGGTATGGATGATATGGGTATATGAAAAGAAAAATCTACATGTATTTATTGGCTCAAAGTTGGCAACTAGTGGTCTATGATAGAAAGGGTTAGTTTGAAATGTTCAAACGTTGATCCTAAGTTGACATTCGTTATATCCCAAGTATATCCACCATCTTACTACAAATCATGTAATGATATTCTCAGAAGAAGTGCCAAATTCAATAGATCAATAAACGCTTATCACAATTTACTGCATTTTTATGGTTTCAATCCTCTCCAAACTCACATGAATACTTAAGCAAAAGAGTTCTCTAGCTATACGTGTCAAACCACCATATTACCACAAAGTTTGGATAAGTGCATTAAGGGTTCTGTGAATGCTTTAGTAGAAAATGATTATGGTGGGTTTGGTGAATTCACGAAGATGGCTATGAATGAGAATGAGTACAGATGTGAAAATGGTGCACATGTGATGCAAAAAATTGATACATAAAAATATATCACAGAGTTCCAACAAGCATTGTAAATACTGAATTTGCACCACCACCTCCAACTTAGATAAAATATTGTCCTGAATGTTTAAGAATCAAAATTGAATGGAGAGTAACTAAAATGGTAGAATACACCTAATGATCAATGACAATGGTAGCTCACTAAACACCAAAGATGGTAACATGAAATGACAAAATGAAACTATCTTGCAATCAAAAGCAAAGAAAACAACATCAAATAAAAAGGAAAAGAAAGAAAATAAGAGAAAGTGAAAATAAAATAAAACAAACAAAACAAATAAAGAAAAACATACCTGCTTGGTGTGGTTAAGGTTGATAAACCGGATCCATAAGTGAAATGTCTTCCATTTCGAGAACTTGCCTATCAATTAATACTTTAAGGTGTCGACTATTTATTTTAAAGATCCATCCATCCTTAGGATCCTCTATTTCTACCGCCCCGTTTTCAAAAATATTTTTCACTACAAAGGGGTTAGTCCATCTAAACCGAAGTTTTCCTTGGTGCTTGTGAAGTCCAAAATCATATAAGAACACTCGATCATTAGGTTTAAACATTTTCCTAAGAATATTTTTACCATGAAACGTTTTTATTTTAATCTTATAGATTTTAGACTTAGGCAAATGTTTCAATTTAACTCTTGGTGCTTTCATACTTACACGAATCTGTCTTTCACCTTTCTTAGGCAACTCATCAAATTTCAGTTGTCATGCTCGTGTTCCATAATCTCGAGTTTTATAAAAAAACAACACAAATATCAACAATATTAGATGAATCACTAATAGTATCAAACTTAAAATTAACAAGAAAATATTCAAGTGGATCAAAATCATAAGTTGTGTGAACTCCTTTATCTATGAGTGTGTCAATCATGTAAGTTTGGTGGCACTTATCATCCTCTGTTAGTTGTTTTTCAATATAGAAAATATTCAACTTGAGAGTCATATTCCCAAAAGAGAGCTTCATTATACCATTCCTGCAATTAATAAAAGCGTTAGCAGTAGCGAGAAAAGGTCTACCTAAAAGTAAGGGAATTTTAGAATTAGAGTCAACAACAGAACTAGTGTCAAGGATTAATTTGTCAATTTGAATCAAGGATTAATTTTAATTTGTCAATTTGTCAATTGGAAGAATGTTTATAACATTCTTCCAACAAAGTCTAGGCTAAAATCTCCCTTGTCACTCTCAAAGAATGACACAATTTGCCCTATGTCACAAGGAAGGGACCACATTTGGGACAGCCTCGACGGGCAGTCCAATACTGCACCACCTATCTCCGTTCACTGCCTAGCCACAAGCTAGCCACCTTGTTGCTTCTCTCACTAATACAAGATAAGCCCTTATTTTTCCACATCTGAAATAGAGCAACCCATCATCTCACCCCTCCCCATCTCCTAGCTCTTGATCCCGCTCAATACCACCAACCATGGCCAAGCCACATGAAAACCATCAAGTTGCACAAGCCATCATGCCTCCTCCCTATGACATGGCTATATAGAGTCCCACCTTAAACCTATCCTACACCCAGACCAAACCAAGCAGCATAACAATATATGTTAAGGTATTTCTCTATCTCTCTCTTGCTTGCCATAGACCTAACCTATATGGTTATAAAGAGTGAATGTAGGTCATGGGTTAAAGGTGGATTGAATATTACGGGTTGCATGACTACTATGGGTTGCAACTTTGGCAATACGGGTCACATAAAGTTTGCATGAATTGTTTAGGGTTGATAATATTTTATGAGGAGACCTAGATAAAATCATTTTTCAAATGAAGAAATATTTTAGGGTGAATAGTGTTATTATTTGTAGAAATTCTCAGGATACCAATTACTTGGGGAGAGATGAGATTTTTAGTGTTACGAGGATTTTAGGTTTTGAGAAAGTTAAAATAGGTTATTTAAGTATTTCATGTTTAATTACAAAGTACATGTGCAATTGGAAATTTACGTAAGTTACATGCCTATTTCTCTAGGTGACAATTGATATTATCTGATCGTGGTTGTGAGGAAATTCAAAGAAGTTATAAAGTTTAGGTAAGCGGTGTTCCCATGCAACCTCAGTTATTTTACAAAAAACTAAATGAGGTTGATTTTACGAAAAACTTGCATGCTCTATTATGAAAGCAACCTCGGTTATTTTTCAACACTAATCTCTTTTCTGAACTTCGCAAATTTGACATTGTATCATGACTAGGGTAGATATGAGCAATTTTTCTACTATGTTTTCTCTACTGCATGAATTGTGAATGTGGAATCTAAAATAGTTATTCGATTAGTATACTATTCCTATTATTGCATTGCATAAGAAAAATCTTTAGGTGAATGATTTTGTTCCATTTTGTTTACAGGCTCAGTTTATAAATTTGGCTTCTAATGTCTAACCTTGCCATAGGTGTAAAAGGGTGGCCTCTTATATTTGACCCCACCACGAGTGTAAAAATTGTGGCCTCTGATTTTTTAGTGTAAATCACTTTGCTAACTTAGTGATTTAATTTCTACTTGGCTATTCATAGATTGCACAACCTTGCCATGGCATAAACATGGCTTCTATTTTGAGTGCATCACTATGGTCACAAAATAGTGATTTACATTCTGTTTTGTTATCTGCAGACATGAGCAACCCTACCACGAGGGTAAACATAGCCTCTATTTCTATTTCTGATGTTATTCAGTTACACTTGTGCCTAAGGTTTTTGTGTAAATATTTTACTATGGATAAAGGAATGTTTAGGAAATTATTATTGCTATTTTGTGAATTGTCTAGTTCTACATTCTGTAACTGGCTCATTTTACACATTATTATATGTTTGTTTCTTATTGAATTGTTGATAAACTCACCATTTATCTCTAAAATTTTTCATATGATTTTGAGGTGCCAATTGAAGATCAGGAATAAAAAGCATGGGTGGGACTAGTTGAGCGCAGAGAATAAGTTCTTGAGAGGACATATGAGTTACTGGTTTTGAATAACTGCAAAAGGGTACAAGAGACCATTGGAATATTTATTAAAGAATTAAATTCTTTAGTATGATAGTAGTTTGAGATTATAGTGCATTAGTTGAGACTAGTGGAGTTTCTTTTCTTGTTTATGTTTATGCTTAGAGCTTGGTTACGAAGGAACCTCTATTTTGAAATAAATGAGTTTTACATGCTATAGAGTAGCTATCCTTGTCATCTAGAGTATATTTTTGGATCTTTGAGTTGTGATTTTTGAGAGGCATGAACTAACTCCCTGACACTTTGGTTACGGGATGTTACAACTACGGGTGCCAAATTGTGTTTTTGGATCATGTCAAGTTATGAACATTTGATTATATAGGTCAACCTAAATCCAATTTATTTAGTTAAATATGTCAAACTTTCAAACCCTAACCCAACTCATTTAGATAATGGGTCGTATCGTGTCACTCATTTTGACTCATTTAATAATTAATTATAAATTTGTTAACACGACTCAATTGATTTAAACCCGTTCATTTCTTGTAAATGGATTGAACTAAAATGCGTACGTCATTTGACCCGATTAATATAATTTCACATAAAATTTAACATATATATTTATTAATAACCACAATATGTTAAAAAAGATATATCAATATTTTTTAGGTTTTAACTTAAAATAAAACCAATTATACAAATCATACAATAACAAATATGAGCATAAGTCTAAAGATAAAATCCCAATAATAAAAACATAAGCATACTGAGAAATACCAATATTACAACTTAACAATAATAAAATTTTAATTTTGAAATAAATTGTAAACATGTTGATTTCATGTTAAGAAGGTTGACCTATTATTGATCTCTTTATAAATCATCTTAATAGGTCAACTATTATTGATCTCTTTATAAATCATCTTAATAGGTCAACTAGTTTTGACCAAACTCGTTAAGATCAAACTCAAACCTGCTAATTTCATGTTGGATTCACGGGTCGTGTCTAATATTGTCACCTCTAGTTATAGCACACCTGTTCATGCTTCCCGTTAACACCGCCGATCATAAAATTGCCCTCGCTAGAATTCATTGGATGACGATAAGTTCTTGTTGTCTCTATCCCTCTGTGTGTGTGTGTGTGTGTGTCTCTCTCTCTCTCTCTCTCTCTCGACTCTAGGTTTCCTCCCACCCTAGCATGCTCTAAGTTGTAAGCTAACTAAATTAGGCCACCTGAGTCTATAGATGCCTCTCACCCCCACCAAGGTATGCTTTGGTCGATTATACCTATCATTTGATTTTTGTTTCTTCCACCGTGCGATTATCTCCCCAATTTTGAAAATTAATTTCTTATATGGATGTTGAATGATGATCACAAAGTAGTAATTTCATCCCTAGGTAGTGCCCCTCATTCTCGAGTGCTATAGGTCACCACAACTCAATTTGGGTAAGTTACAATCTCATAGCCACACTATTAATGTGTGAGTTGTATGTTGGTGTCTGTTGGAAGGTTGTACTAATCTATTTGTGTGTTTGAAATTGTGAAAATTGAGAATGTATAGTGGGTTGATGAGTGTGGTTGTTTGGGATTTTAGTTGTAGCGGTTGATTTGGTATTGATTGGATTGACCGAGCATGAGAAGGGTGGGGGTATTTGATTTGTGAAGTTCTTAAAATGAGTTGTGGTGGTGGTGTTTGTTTAAAACAGGCAATTTTTAGGACTATGGAACTGCCAAGGCCTCGAAACACGACATCAACAGAGTAGACGAAGACAGGCATGAGGCCTTGAGCATCTAGATGAAGGAGACAGAGAGGTAGATATAAGCGGAATTGGAGAAGCAAAGGGAGAGGGAGTAGAGGGCGCCGATGGGGACGACAGACCTAATGTAGAGATCTTGGATCATGGAGGCGGGCTTCTCCACTACCTTGAAGATGCAGACGAGGAGGTAGGCGATGGAGGAGCAGAAGGCCATGTGAATCATGGTGAGCGAGATCGGGAAAGGCCAATTGTAGAGTTTGCGATCCAAGATGAACTTGTTGTAGACGATGACTGAGAAGCTAAGGGCAATCCAAATCATCACATACAGGTATGAGAGAATAGCTTTTCTCATGATGCCATCGGAGAGTATGGTTTTAGACTTTGGGCGACTAGGGTTGCAGAAGTGAAAGATAAGTATGGTTATATACGGATAGGTTGAAACCAAAATGCAAACCTGCTAACTAGTTGGGTTGGAGACCTAATCGGATAATAACCTGATAAAATTCAGGTCATGTCGGGCCATTTTAATTAGGCCCATCGGATTTACAGGTCATATGCACAGCCCTATCTCTAGGCATATCAGTCGTATTTTTACTATAGTACAGATCCCATTTTTTTTTCCTAAGCAAGCGCAATATAGTATAAAGGGTAGGGGGACCCCAACAAACACCATTTCTTAACTAGTGTAGCACTGTAAAGAAAAAGGAAATAGACATAGGAACCAAATAAGTGTTTCCTACCCTTCCCTACTAAGGGGAAGCAGCTCAAAGTGGCAGTTTTTGTACAATCTGAGATGGGGATTGTATAGTCCCATGACAGAAGGCCATGGTAGTTGTAGTGAGTATTGCATTTTGTCATGAAGTGATTGTTGGGGAAGTCCACTACCTCGTCTTCACGATCTTGTAATAAAATAGAACAATACTTGTAATAAAAGCAAGATAAAAAAATCTCCACTTCATCATGTTATACGTTGTCCCAAGACTCAACACACACACAAAGGAATACATGTGATTCTTGTGCTAGGGAAGAAGTAAAAAAAGTGGGGCTCATGGGTTGTGGCAGAAAGAGACTGCCAAGAGACTAAAGACTGGGTGGTGATCGTCGGTTCGAAATTTTTACTAAACTATTTAGATATAAAAGTATTAGATGATTATCTGGTGCAAAATAGGACAACACTTATAATAAAAGAAATATAAAATGATTCTAACTCTATCGCATGCATTATACATCATCGCTAGACTCCATAATCTCCCAAAGGAATATATGTGATTCATGTGCTAGGGGTAGAAGTTAAAAAAGTGAGGTTCGCGGATTGTGGCAGAAAGAGACCGCTAAGGGACTAAAGGGTGGGTGGTGATCGTCAAGCATTAGCAATTCAAGTTTTTTACTAAACTCTTTGGATATATGAGTATTACACCAAATTTTAGGAAAAGCAATAAGTAGCAACATAGAGGCGAAGATGGACATTTCATAATTTGGACCAACTCCGGTAGACACCGGAATCTGCGACGACGCATGGTACCCATGCTCTTGTCTCCGTGCAGTCACACTAGTCAGATTTGGAGGGTTAGATGGTGCTAAGTCTGTTAGTCCAGCGTATGTGGCAAGAAAAGTTTCCAGAAGAGAAGGCGCATAGACCCACATGCAGCTGTGAGAGGCGCGGGAGCATCATGCGTGATTGTAATCATAAAATCGCCTGGGAGCTTTCTCATATGGTGTCTCTCGAAGGTTGTAGGAAAACTGCAAATCTATCTTTTTGGACCTTGGAGGGAACAAAACAACTAAAAAAGTGGAAATAACATTTTTAAGGACAAGACACAACAATTAATATGAACATGGAAGAGTAAATATTTCTGTCGTCCAAAAAATTTTCCTTCAAATTTCAATGCTAGTACCCTTTTAAAATACAATGGGTGATGCTACACCCACATAAAACTCTCCACCGTTAAGGCTAATTTTTTTTTTCAAACATTTTTTTAAACTCTTTTAAACATTTTTTTTTTTAAAAAAAAAACACAAAATCATTAAAAAAAAAAAACTTCCTTAACCATTAAAAAAAAAAACTAATTGGTGACTTTTCAGTGTGGCTTTTGTTTGTGGGAATATCATTTCCCATATACAATTTAGACAGTGAGGGGGATGTACACATAGTTGTGTAATCCAATCTATTTTTGAACATAAGTATTGATGTTCAAGTTCATAATGTTTATAAAATATGAATCACGGTCAGGTTTATTATAAGCAAGTTAAGTTTTTTTAATGATCGGTTTATATATTTTTTGAAAGAGGTGGAATTTGTTAATAAGTCATTTGTTCGATTTACTATTTTATTTTTTAAAATTACATTATTGAAACCTTTTGCATTTTTATAAATTTTTTTTATATTAGTTACTTAATTATGTTTATATTATAACATTCAACTTTAAGTTAATATATATCAACTTGAAAAAAATTAGATTGACAAGTCTTATATTTATAATAAACCATGGTATATTTTTATTACTTATCTTACATTTTACCACTTTATCTACAAACCGAAACAAATCAATTTAAGTTTATATGAATTATATTTTCATTTGACAAATTTATATCAAACTAGCTCTTGCAACCAATTATTAATTTGTTTGATTATACTCATGAAGCTAGTCGACATTCACCATTTTTGTACACACCACTAATTCTTGCTAGCCATATGTCTCACAAAAGAAGAATGGAAACTAAAGCTGCAATGTTACGAATTTGATAATTCATTCTAGAAATATGTAGGTAACAATGCATTAGTCTACCTTTCCGACCCCGAGTTTGACAAGATTGATATAAGTAGCAAGATTAATATAAGTAAAAAGATGTTTGATCCATAGGTTCCATGTGAGGCCCAAGACTGATTTGGAAATGGGTTTTTCTTTTTTTTAGAGTGTGTGTAGGAAATGCGCCTAGTCCATGCAGAAGCCCAAACTAGGACCTAAAACCTAGCCCCTTACCCGTACGACATTGTTTTGTCTAAAGGATTAAAACCCCAAGTTTTTTCTTCTTCCTCTTTTCTTTCCTTCCTCCTTCACTTCCAGTGCCAAACACCTGCTCTTCACCCTTCCCAACCGTTGCCTTCTACTCCACTTCATTGGCACCACCATGTCACCACCCACGCTCACCAAGAACTCGCCGCCATGCATCGAAGCTAGGCCACCTTTGCTAGTTCGTTGCGACCGCTTGCCATTGTCGACCGCTAGTCATCATTGCCAACAACTACAGGCCACAACCCACCGAAACCTCCCTCCCTCCCTCCCTCCCTCCCTCCATGGCAGAGCACCATTGCGATCGCTTGTCATTGTCGACCGCTAGTCATCATTGCCAACAACTACAGGCCACAACCCACCGAAACCTCCCTCCCTCCCTCCCTCCCTCCATGGCAGAGCACCATTGCCACCGCTTGCCATTGTCGACCGCTAGTCATCATTGCCAACAACAACTACAGGCCACAACCTCCCTCCCTCCCTCCCTCCCTCCATGGCAGAGCACCATTGCGACCGCTTGCCATTGTCAACCGCTAGTCATCATTGCCAACAACAACTACAGGCCACAACCCACCGAAACCTCCCTCCCTCCCTCCCTCCCTCTCTCCATGGCAGAGCACCATTGCGACCGCTTGCCATTGTCGACCGCTAGTCATCATTGCCAACAACAACTACAGGCCACAACCTCCCTCCCTCCCTCCCTCCATGGCAGAGCACCATTGCCGGCCTCTCTAGTCATAGCACGTCTGCCACAGCATCGAGCATAACCCCAAGCTTCGCAATTTCCATTGGTCGATAGCCCTTCATCCACAAGGTGTGTTGTGCATGTCCATAGCCTCTCCGTGATCCAAATCATTGTCCAGGGAAGCCTAGCCCAACCACCCGAAAGTGAAGTAGTGTCAAGCTACCCCGCTCCGATTCACCACTGTGATCTGCCACTAAGAGGCACACCAAAGTTATACAACCACCCTCTCACCTTTTTACCCTCTTCCCTATTTCCTCCTCCCCCAAATTTCACCCCAACCCGTGGACTAAAACCCAATCTCGGGTTCTACTCCTCTATGCTCCACCACCCTTCGCCGCTCAATGAAGGTCGTCAGAGCATCCCCATCCCCTTCCAATTCCCACTTGGCTTGTCCCCTCTCAAATCAATCCAACCTAAGCCTTAATCTCTATTTGTGAGAGTTCAGCGCTGCCGCCTACCACCACCATCCACCTTGAGCTTCCCCTCCTCAACCCTCTATCTGCATCAATTTTTCCATCCATTATTTTTCCCCAGTCATAGAATCCCTTGTTTGCCTAGATATGTCCCTGTCACCATGCCCTGCTACTACTGTAGATGCACTCCGCCCCTCCAGACACCACCACAAAAAGCATGTTTGCCTCTCACCTCGTACTTTATTTTTGGTCGTGTTCAAATTTCACTAACCACTTTTTCCATCTACACAATGACATGTGCACGTGCACACTTAACTGTTTTCTCTCTATTCGAGAGGGACACTTTAAGTCAACACACTTTATCATCTAGTATTGCCCCTTCAAGCAGTAAGTCAATTCCTAGATTGAACATTGAAAATACTAACATGGAATAAGTTAATACTTGAATGTGGTTGCAGTCTAGTTGTGATTGGTAAAGTCACCTAGAGCTCCATAGAGCATTGGGATAATAATTGTAGTTGGTGGGGTACTGTTGGCCAAGGGCCAGGTGAAGTATTGGAAATTTGGTGTAGTTGTGAAATTGTGCAACTGTGAACCGTGCTACATTGTGTTGTATGCCGAACTATGTTGTGCCATGTCATCCAATATATGCATGTTACATATTTGCGTTGTATTTATTACATGTCATTAAATCATATTAATTGTGTTGTGTTCTTTGTTTTTGTTGTAAACTTGGAAAACTGGGTTTTTGGTGTCAAAAGTCTAAAAACGTGTTTTGTGGGTGGGCGCATATCATGACCCCAAACCGAGATGGGAAATTATCTTGGTGGAGCTCTTCTGGTCACTCGGGAGTGGGTAAAACTGAGTGATGTCTCCTGGATTATCACCAGGTGACAACAGACTCGGACGAGATAGTAATGCTCTCATGCCAACTCCATAGCCTCTCTGCTAGCAGAGGCTGGAGGATGCTTGGTAACGACGAAGTTGGGTCTTGCTGGTTACGAAGTCAAATGTACGGTTGTTACCCGTAGTGTGATTAAAGGAGCCAAAGTATGTGAATAATCTATAAGAGAGACCATGGTGCATACCATAACAAAATGATTATTTTTCTACTTATAAAATGAGATTTTGGTGTGAGTGGATTGTCTATTTTCAAAGGAAAAGGAAAAGTAAATTTTGGAATATCTTTTATGCCTGTCATGTGTTTGCAATTTTCTATTTTCCATTGCTTCTTGTTCTTGGTGGTTGATATGTAGATTTATTTGTTGAGATTGCATAATCTCATTGTGGTGTTTCCACCACTGTAGATTTTGATACAAATGACAAATTTGAGCATGAGGGACTGACACCACCTGAAGAGTGATGACTTGGGGTTTATCCCCTTTGTAACTGATTGGTTACTTATTTCATTGTTTCAGCTGTATGACTATAATAATCTTTTTAAAAACTTCTTTGTCGGATTGTATTAGAATTTCTAGTACTATTAATAGTTCATACTGGCCATTTTATTTTTTCTCTACATTTATAACCGCACACTTATTTATTACATGCTTGCATACTCTTGCTTTCACAATACATTTGGGGTGTGTGACTAGAGCGGTCAGCACTCCAGTGTCGCGACTCCCTCCAAATCACAAATGGAGGCCGAGGGTGACACAGGTAATGTAAGAGCTTTTACACCTCTGGGTAAATCTATAAGTCACTTAAGTTCAGTATCAGAATTCTAGGTACATTAGTCACTTAGGTAGCAAATATGAGCCACATTGTGCCAACATCTCAAGCGAGTGAATCATGCCTTATAAATCTAAGAAAGCTCGAATCTAATTTGTAAAAGGACTATTTACTTGAATCAAACTGGTAATTCGAATTAATCTTATCAATCTTCCTAACCAAAAAAAAAAAAAAAAGACCTAATACCCATGAAATTGTGTTTAACCAGATAAAATCTCAAATCCAAATTAATCTACTACAAAATTAATTGTTTTAAGATGCTTTGCAAAATGTTTCTTTGGGTCATATTCAGTATCATACAATCGTCAAGCTAGAGAGCTTTTAATATAGTAGCTGAAAGCATAAAAGAACAGATTCAAGCAATGGGAAATATTGAATGCTAAAGGTGTAAATATATCCACAACTTGAAATCCCAAAAAACTATGCTCCTCTAATATTATTGAATTTAATCATGAGTTAAAGAGCATGCCTGCAATGGCCTAGGTCATGGATTTTAGTGGCACAACTCCATAAATGATGCCCAGAGCATATCCATATCATTAAAAGTCAACAAAACTAGCTTGGAAAATGAAGGTACGCGAAAGACCATTTATATTAGATTAATACTGAAGACAGCCATTGTGACAATTATTATGATTGCTGTTCGGCGCTTTTCAGTAGCTGAGTATCAAGTCAGGACAGGAGACTCATTTTTTATTCTTAGCTGGAGTTCCCCGTATCTAGGTTTCAAACATGCGACACAATCCAGAAACAGCAGAAGGAAAATAAAGAAATGTAAGGTGTGAACTATCATAGACTAGAATTGACATAAATGCATCTCACTCACACTGAATAAGATTCATTACGTATACCTTGGGCACTTCGAGCTTCCAATACATTTTTCATTGCATAACGACATCTGAAAAATGTAAATCTAGTCAAGTACATAGAATCATAGCAACTTTTCATATATTTTGGAAAACATAAGAGATTAAACATCAAGAAAGATCAGAGTTCTCAATTGTAATACCTCCATGGAAGATGATCAAGAAACATAGATGGTGATACAATGATATCTTTGAAGCTTTCTCTGTTCGCAATGTAAGCCTTATAATTTTGTGGACTAAGGTGAACAGTGCAGGCTTTCCACATAGACATAGGCAAGCTTCTTTGCTGTGGTACAATATGAATTACAAGGCCTGGTGGATACATTTCTGGGGGATCCCGAGCTGACCTACTTTCAGATCTTGGAACGGTTTCCATAAACTGAGATATGGGATTGTCAAATGTGTCTACATTGCTTGAAAAAGGATGGGTGAATTCGCTATGATCCATTGTAATAACACCATCCTTGTCAGCCTCATTCCAGAGGGGAAAGACTCTGCACTGTCCCTCACTCCCTGTAATAAAGAGGAACTTGGTAAAAAATCCATCTGCTCCAAAGTTACAAAAGGAAAACAACTTTTAGTGCACGATTCACCATGAAAGTGGCATTGAGTTTTTCACATGAAAGATACCATATGAGAAACCAAGCAGAGCTACCTTGAGAATCATTCAGGTACTCACTTTCATAGACTTGGTGGTTGAGATCTTCACCTGTGATGGCCCCATGATAAACATCTGAAGCAGGATTGTTTACCTCAGTCCCACTTCTCTGACACACACTCAAATTCAAAAATCGGCGTGCGAGTCGGAAAATTGTGGCTTTATCAGTTTTGGTATCTTGTGACAGTGCAGTAATTGCAGCTGCACGAAGACGCAGTATAGATCCAAATGAAAGTCGGGCTGAAAATTCATTGTCGTATACAATGCTGTGGAAAGTCCAAAGGCTCAATATGTACAGAAAAAAATCTACACCAAAGAGACAACCACTTGACTTGGAACTCTGAGTAGCATGACTAGCAACAACATTACCTTGTAACAAATTCAGAACAAGCATCTGCTACAACTGCATCCACACATGGGAGGGGCCCATATGCAAAGACATGTAAATTTCTGTACCGACGGTAAAGCTGTGAACAAAAGATCAAGAAGAACAGTAAAAATTCAGAAAATAAGGGAAGAAACAAGACACTGATACTGAAACCTCAAATTTTTTCATCCGTCTGGTTTAACATCCGAGTGAGTGAGACCTTTTACTTGTTCTTATAAAGCAAAAGGCTTGCAACTTGAAGCAATATAGGACTTTGAACAATCCAATCAAAATATATGATCTTGAACAAGCAATCTCCAGACTGTGGCTTGGCAAGTTTAGTTCGGTAGCAGAAGTAACTTTTTGTTGCAGGGGACAATGTCAAATCTTTAGTTTTTGTGCATAAAGTGATGCTGGGTAACCATCTTTTCTGGCATTGTACATGGTATTATGCAATTGATAGTGGTAGAGATTGTGTTATTGACTCAAAACACTCCGAATAAGCACTTTCGCATTAAGGTTTGATAAGCTGCATTACTTTCTTAGTATTGAGGTAACAAGGTCCAAGCATGGTGTTTCTCTTTCATTAAGAAAGCATGTGACCAGTATCCTTGTGGAGACAAACATGTTGGGTGTCAAACTCATCAACACCCCCATAGATCTTCATACTAACTATGGTGAAGATGAAGGTGAGGAATTTGACAAGCTTAGAATGAATATAATACTTGAAGGGAAGGTGATTTTCTTCACTATGACTTGATATAACATCCATTACACTGTTGAAATAGTAAATGAGTAGGGTGATATTGGTAAAGGTTAATGCTCAAATCCTTTAAGAATCTTGACATTTTTGCTTTTTAAGTGCAGGTTGGGCTGTTGATCATCTTGATAGAAGCCCCCATATTTGGCCTCTGGCTTTGCAGAAGATAAATCTTGTTGAGAGAAACAAGAGGCCAAATATTGTCACAAAGTTCAGTGCACAAGTCAAGTACAGGACTTGGCCCAAACAGCATGTGAGATGCTCAGGTGATACCTCTTCAACGAGACATGCTTTTTCAGTCCATAAAATTGAGTGGAAAAAAAAAAAAAAACACTGATAAAAATTGTACTGTTCAGCATCACCGTGCACGCCATTTCTTATGAGATGGCTATGAGAAAGAAAACTGTAACATTCTATTTTAAGTAGTGCCATCAATTAGCACATATTTCAGCAAGGCATTAAGGAAAAACCTTCTTTTAAATCTTTGTTATAAGCCAGGGATGATTAGAAATCTATACTACAGCCAGGAATACCAAGAAAGCTACCTGAACGAGGTCAACCTAGTACTCTACAAGTAATGACAATCAAAGAAATTAAACTTTATGAGGTATGTTGTCACATCTATCTTTTCCATCTTACAATGTCATAAAGAGCATGAAATACATTAAATGCCAAACTCAAGGTAAACAACTGTGTAGCTTTCAAGTAAGAAAGGTCGTACTTTGATTCCTAGCAATGCAGCAATTGCACCTCCAAGGGAGTGCCCCACTATGCGAACATCATACCCATCACACTCACATCCAGCTCCAAGCAATGAGGAAAGGAAGCCACTTGATTTACACTCTGCATCTGAATATAGCAATTGGCACAAAATAATTTGTGTAAGCCCCCCCTCACTATATCATCATTGTAAAAAAATTCCAGCACCAGTTGAGACAACAATTTGAAATCTTGAACTTCTTTAAATTAAAACATTAGAATCTGCAACCCAGTATTCTCTCTTCTCTCATATCTCTTTGAAGGCAGAATAAATACAATGAAAAGTAGATAAAAATAGTCTGACTTTTAAATATGGAATGACAACTGTGGACTACTAATTAATATGCAATGGGAGGGAGCATGTGGTATTACAGCTCTCCATAACTTTTTTAGGATTCATGTAGAGAAAATGCATGATCCAATGAGTCTTGACTACATAAAGAACCATTGAAAATTATCCAGTGTAAGCTTATGGTTTTATTTTAGATTATTTCCAGGTGTTAATTTACAAAAAAACAGAGGAAACAAAGACACTCGAAAAATTAGACAACATCATGTCTCTCTAAACATAACATGCCAAACCCCTAGGCGTTGGCTCAAGTGGTAAGGGCCTTGATCTTAAGAGTGCTCTCCCCAAGTCTAAGGTTTGAACCCTTGGGTGCAAATAATTTCTAAGGGCCACATCCCATCAATGAAAAGCTGATAATTTACTTGATCCGTGAATTGTAAGCACATTAAACGGGTCCAGAGTTTAACTGGGTAAAAGGCATGTTGCATTTGATGGTCTGGGTTTTATCATCATCAAAAAACACATATTGTACCAACGTTTTTCCAGCTTAGGTCAATATGTAGTTTAAGCGCATTCAGGTGCACATACATGCAAATATTGTTTTAAGGATATATGTTCATTGTATACTAAATATAAAGGAGTTGAAATCATATTCATCGTCTAAAACATAATTCATATAGATTGATTGGTTCACTAACCATTATGTGAGAGGATCAATGAATCAAATATCTTTTTGTATAATCTACTAATAAAACAGTGTACAATATGATAAAGCGATCACTTAAGCCATAATTCACCATATGACTACCTTTGTTTGTGATTATAGAAGATATTATGTTTTACAGCCTCCCTCCCTCCCTCCCTCCCTCCCTCCCTCCCTTCCAGGGGGCATGTGGACACTTCCCATTTTCATATAATCCTTAAAGCCACTATGCGACAAAGTGTGTACCAACCATTTTCATATAATCCTTAAAGCCACTATGCGACAAAGTGTGTACCAACCATTTTGCAATGTAAAAGTTAATGTGTGGACATAAACTTGACGAAGCTAAATCGCATTGTCTTTCCATTCTCCTCCCCCCCCCCCCCCCCCCCCCCAACCCAAAACAAATAATTGAATTCCATCCAATACAAACTAACAGTTCTATTTTGCAAATCTGTACAACTAATTGTAGCGAAAATAGATCTACATAGAAGTATAGGATGTAAATAGGCCATTTTATTACAACAATGAAATAACCAACAGTAATGGGACAAAAAATGATTCAGAGGATTGTCAAAAGTTTTCTATTGGACAAAATAGAAAAAAGAAAAAAACCAAGTAATGCTCAAATGGGGAAAAAGTGATGTCTTTACCATAGTCACCAGGATTCCCATCAATTTGCCTGAATAGATCTTGTGCAGCCCCAAGTATACCTGAGTGCCCGTAGTGTGGGAAAGATGATTCCACACTGAGTTTCACATCAGGGTGAACATGACTGCTGCTGAAAACAAGAGAGAAATTTTTAGATCAAATGCCACTATAAGGCACCAAAAAAGAGAAAAAAAAAAAGAAAAAAAAAAAAAGAAATAGAAATCGAAAAACCCATATTTCCAGAGAATGGGAAACCTAGTTTGAAACAATTATGCAATAAATCCAGTTAGAAAAATATTGAAAAGACTTCATTGATTTCTATCCACCGCCTCGAATTTAAAGTCCAAAGCATGCAGAGAAGAAGCTGCTTTGGAAGCAGAAGCTAGCCCCATCCTATATCTCCCACTTCATTTTGCAATTCAATCGCCTGCTCTAATCTTCTCTCACATTAGATGAGACAAACAAGAATATAAGTATATTGGACCTGCATATTCCTGAATCTTTAAAGATTGAATTAACAGAACCCCTTGGCATTGGCAAAAGTGGTATGCCGTCTCAGGTATAAGGTTCAAACCCTTGGAGGTAAACAATTTCTAAAGGCCACATTCCAGTGGTAAAAGGTTGATGATTTACCTAATATGTGATGTCGACACGTTACTCAAGTTCAAAATTTAACTGGATAAAAGACATGTTGCATTTGTACAATCTTTAGGATTCCACGTCATCAAATAGAATTAACATGCCGTTTGGTTGAGACTAGAATATACCCTCTGACACTGAAATTCCTACGAATGTGATGTCTAGAAATTTTAATTTCTTGAAATGTATAGATAATCATATCTAGTTTGAGTCTTGCAAGATTCACATAATTGAATTATTCCAACGAGTCCTACAGAAAATACTTTTTTTTTTTTCAAAAATAACCCTACTCGAGTCATTTGACAAACACACACACACACACACACACATTATAATAGTGAACCACAAATTATTTTTCCACTTCTTGTGTAAATAAATCGTGTATAAAATTTTTTAGAAATGTAATGGTAGATGCCACCAATAAGTATCCATCTGTAACTAAAATATGGTTATCATTTGTGATGATTACTTGTTACAAAATAATTTTACAATACTCCTGTCACCTGTTGAGGTTTAAAATAAAAAAAAAAAAAAAAAAAAAAAAAAAAAAAATCTCCTTGTTAACTCAAACAATTTCACTATTATTCACAAACCATTTCACTAATATTTACAAAATTCCCCTCTCATATCATTCCTCAAACATCCCTATGTAACTTGGAAAAAACTGAGACTACAGGCTTGTTTGGAAAAAGTTTTCATCCCAAAATTTTCATCTCGCCTCATCACATCTTCTCAAACATCACTCAAACACAAATACTTTCAAACTAATCATTACAACTTTCCCAAAATTTCAAAAAAATAAAAAAAAAAAATCAACTTTTTTAAATCCCAAAAAAATAATATTAAAAAAACTATATTATAACAATATTTTAACTTTATAATATTTTTTATTCAACTTTTTCTCTCATTTCCCAAAATCCCATGAAACATTAATTCAAACTATCTCACTATTATTCACAAACTATCTTAATACTATTCACTAAATTCTCATCTCACTCCTCAGCATGCCCATGATGTTCCAAGGCAGGTTATCACATATATGCACACACACACACACACATATATATATATAGAGAGAGAGAGAGAGAGAGAGATACTTCATCAGTCCATGCAAGTCTTCTGCAGAAAGAATGCATTCCTTACATAAACCATCTGTTATGAGGTCTTCAGGGGTTTCAGTTCCTCTTACAGCAACCACGACTGATCTTAAATGATGCAGAACCACAATGAAGTATGCGGCTTCACACTTGGCCTGGATCAGGAAGTTAATAGATATTTAAATTAGGCTGATTAGGCAGCACAACTCTGATTAAATGCTTAAGAACAAAGGGAATACATAATTGTAACAAGCTAAAACTAGGGACTTTCAGGATTTCAATACCCACAAGCTTCAAAGAGATTATCCGCCATTTAAGACTACAAAGTCAAGAAACACTCAACCATATATTTGTGGATGTGCATTCTGTGCGCGAACCAATTACATTACACTGTCCAAAAGAATGTAAAACCAGTTGACCAGTCAGGCCAAGTTCTAGTCTGCATGAATGAGTTGTTGCTTGATTTGAGATTGTTTGGAGTGAATATGGTGATTCAAAGCATCATCAAGTTGCTTGCGTGCCCTTAACCATGGAAACTTCAAGGATACAAGTAGATAGACTTAAAACTGTGACTAAACATGGAAGGAGAGGATAACTATACTTTCAAGGAATCAGCAACAACTAACGAACTAAACCATGTTTCTGATAAGACACTGTGTAGACTAAAATAAAGATTCAAAGGATGGCCCAGCCATTCACTATAGAAGAAACCAAACTTTTGGACCTGATGTCAGTGGGAACATAAAGATAAAGTGTCATTTTCATTTTATATCCACATTTGTTGAATGTTTAATTGCAAGTATGCCTTGAGCCATTTAGGGGTTCCAACCATATGAATCCTCCCCATTTATAGTGATTAGCCCTATCATTCACCTTGAAGTATGTCTCCTAGCATGATAATTATCTCATCATGCCTCGTCAATACTACCAATGTTCGAAGCATACAAAAAAATGATAAATTCGGAAATAACTCCAATTTCCCAATCATGGACAGCTCTAAGAAAACGAACATTCCACTAGAGCTGTCTAAAAGATCTGAGACCGATGCCTCCTGATCAAGATCTATCGGGAAAAGAGAAGGAAACACAATCTTGAGGGCAGAATTACCGCACCAAGTACCATCCCAGAATCAGACCCTGGACCCCTCTCCAATCACGAAGCTAATAAAATAAGTACTTCCCATTCATTACTAATATTCTTCCACAAACCGACAACATGTGCAGCCCTCACTTCATTGGAACACCAAACCCACCATGAGCTCCCATACTTCAACTCAATAATATAGCCCTCCACAAAGACCCCCCTTCCTAGTGGTACCGCCATAGTCATTTCCCATGAAGTGCCTTATTAAAGATCCTCATATTTCTATCTCCCAACCCTCCACTTGAATTGGAGAGCAGACCTTATTCCACTTAACCTATTGGAACTTAGACTCCTATCCAATTCCTCTCCACACAAAAAAAAAAAAAAAAAAAAAATCCTTCTCAATTTGATTACCCATACTAGCCAGAAACAAAGACAGAAACTACGTGGGAAGATTAGAAATGGTACTCTTGATTAGTGTGGTTCTTCCCCCTTTAGACAAGTACATCATTTTCCATCATGCCAACCTTGTCTCGATCTTTTCCACTACCCCATCCCAAATAGTCTTTGCCTTGAAAGTGGCCCCAAGTATAAGGGCCCAGATATTTCATAGGCAACCAAGGCTACCTAACAACTCGAAATACATACCAAGCCTCTAATGTTACACACATTCGACCACAAGGCACCATCTTGGACTTCCCTAAATTCACGTTTAGGCCAAAGGCAGCTTCAAAATAAAGCAACAGAGCCTTCATCGTCTGAATATAGCCCGGGTCCGAATCACAAAAAAGTATTGTATCATCTGCAAAAAGAATATGGTAAACATGATAAAACCATTGTTAGTACTTCCCACCAAGAAGCCAAAAAGGAAACCTACACCAACCGCAGCCTCCAACATTCGACCATGCGGTCCCATAATAATCACAAAGAGAAATGGGGAGAATGGGTCCCATTTCTCAGACCACACGAGTAGTTGAAGAACCCAACAAGGGTACCATCATTTACCAAATAGAGAACCGAACAATGGTAACAGAAGGCTTGATCCATGTATGCCACCTCTCCCCAAACCACACCTCTCAAGAAAGTAAAATAGGAAATCCCAACTTGCATGGTGATAAGCCTTCTCCATGTCCACTTTGCATATAATGAGGACATGGTCATAATTAGTGTAACTTATGAGGGTATGTATATACTGTAGAACATCAATGAATAATAAGTACAATTCTCTCTATGTTCAACTACATAGTATCAAAGCATTGAGTAGTAGGTTGGTGGTGGTTGTACAATGGAGCTAGAGGTGGTTAGTGGCGCATAGTGGTTAGTGGTGGTTAGTGTGGTATCACCGTTGTTGTTTTTGCACTCCAGTGGTTTTTCCTCTTCATCGTTGGCGGCCAGTAGATTTTTTCAAGGTGTTTCCGGTGCTCTTCAAGTGTTGTCTCCTGTACTAGGGACCAAAATTGAGCTTGTCATCATTCTCTGTGCACCCCAGCAAGTCTCTCATTGCCATCGGCTGTTGGAAGGCATGTTTGTCACCGGCAAGTTCGAAGTCTCAGGGTGTTTGGTTGCAGGTCTCAACTATCCAATCCTTGAATGCGTATGCCTCCAACCTGGAGTAAGAGCTTATTCCTATCTGGAATAACACCCATTTAGTAACAAGAATATGGTAAACCCAACTTCACTTATCCTCGTTTAGGATAACTTAATCCTTGTTTAAGGTAAGTTTCAAGCCGGTACTGCTAATACCAAAAACATACCCGATACAGGCCGATACAATCCTGTTCAGACCCAATACATGCTGGTTCAGGCTCGATACATCCCGGTTCAGACCCAAAACAGCCTGGTTCAGACCCAATACAGGCTGATTCTGAGCCGATACGTGCCTGTTTCGGCCGGTACAGGCTGATTCCACCCGATTGTGGTCCTATATAGCTGTAACTACTTTTTTTTTTTTTTATTGGCACCGGTGTCCGGGAACAGCGTCCCAACTAATCCCATTGGTGCAAAGGTCCTTGGCAAGGAGTTTCCCGCAAGTGCACATCAAGTAATCCAAGAGGAAAATTCCCCAATCCAATGGCCCCTAGAGATAGTTTGCACCTAAGGGGATTTAAACCTTAGACCTTGGGGGAGCATACCCCCAAGCCCAAGGTCTTTACCACTTGAGCCAAGAATCCTTCTGAACCAAGAAGAATCCTTAGAAACTCTAAACTAATCCATCATATCTTTTGAAGCATGTACGCACCAAAGCCCTTCAGGAAACTACTCTAAAATTTCTTTGCTGCTGCTGTCTTATGATGTCAGATTTGGCATCAGCACAAGCAAGTGAATTAATCAGAATAGGGAAAAGCCACTCCTCCCAATGAACATACAACAATGCTTAAAATAAAATAAAATACTATTTGACAGATGCACAGGCCACTTGTAATAATGCAACACCCCATTCCGATAAAGAACAGTTAAAGAGAATTTAGAATACTAAAATAATGTGAATATAAATGAGAGAAGTATAAACATCAAACTCCGCACTTCTCTCCTTTCACCTGTTACTATGTACTAAAAGGAATCACCCTCCCCATTCAAACTACACCTTAGCCATAAAGGTGCAAAAAATTATCAACTGATTGAATGACTTGGTATCAGATTTCTTTCCCTTTATATCATGTAATAAAATCCTCATCAGAGCCCTGCCAAGCACTAATTTCTATCATCGTTAAGGTTGACAAAGTTTTCACATTATCACTAAAATAAAGTACTACTTGTGCTATTTTTTCAATTATTTCTTGAGGAACAGGTTAGAATGATGGTGGCAACCTGCAAGAAAGATTTAGAAAGTATGCACAAACAAAAGATAGGCATAATCAAAGTTGCATGCAGTTTTAGATTTGTATAGCATCAGAATAAGTAATGCTTGATCAACAAACCAAATCTCCTAATTACAACATAAGGTGAAAAAAAAAAAACAATGTCCATATAAACAACACGATTAACTAATCAACAATTTAAGCTTCTTTTTTTTCTTTTTTCTTTTTTCTTCTTCTTCTTCTTTTTTTTTTTTTTCTTTTTTTTTTTTATATGTCTGGGAACCTCCCCAAGGCAGGGGCCCTTCGGACCCACCCCTGCAAAGTAAACCCCGGTCCCGTGCACCGCACCCTCGGAAATTTCCCTACATGGAACTAGTTAAATTGCTGGCTTTTCACCAGGAGGTGTGGCCCCAAAGGATTGTTTGCACCTATGAGGTGTTGAACCTTGAACTTTGAAGGGAGTGATACCCAAGACCAAGACCTTCACCACTTGGGCCAACCCCTTGGGGTTAAATAAGATAAAGTAAAAGTATGTTCAAAAAATTAAGATTAAGCTTTTATATGAGCTATTTGATAATATGCTCAAAAAATGGCAGATTGTCATCCGCAAAAAGTTAAAAGTTTTGACCCATTACATAAAATTAACAAACGTGCTCCTCACCTAAAATCAAAGAAAGCCGACAAACATGTACACAAATAATGACATTAATGGCCCCAGACATGTGAAATGTCTTGTCTGAACATTGCGACTAAATCAATGAGCATTAACACAGATAAATAAATATGACATAAAGATGGATTCTGCCCAGGGAGTTCAATCAGAACGATTATACTTTTGAAATTCAAAGAAGGAAGAGAGAGGCCTGCCCCGACACGAAACCATATCTGATATAGTTCTAGCTGTAGTACATGAAAACTTAAGACCCTTAAATCACCTGGTTAACCCGCCCTCGTCTAAGTACTTCTGGGGTTAAATTAACATGTTTTAGAAAGGCAGCTGCATGGCCTCGCCACCAGTTATCACCATCGAGAATGGGCCACCTAAGAAGACGACAATAAAATCATAAGAACTATAAGTTGCAAGCAGTAGATTTCTGAAAGACCGAGGTCTCTAAGAATGCCTTTATTTAGAAAAAAATTGATGTTCTGAATGAAAAAAGAAAACCGAACTAATTAACTCATGGTCCTAACATTTCTCATGTCTAAGCTATCATATAAATCAAGCAGGGTACCCAATGGATTAACAACCTGTTACGAGCCCAGGGAGCCAAAAGCCCCTGCCTGTAAAGCCATGCACAAGGAAATAAGAAAGGATTTCTTCCAAAATCTAGTAGTGGTCCCTGCACCATCTAGCACGTGTGAAAATGATTCTCAAAATAGCTGATTTAAGAAAATATTTTAATGCAGTACCGTGTAGGCGGCTTCAGCAAATTTATGAAGAGCTGCAGCCTCCTGAATCAGTCCATCAGGTGCCTCCATGGAGTCTTCAAATGATCTTGGGGATTGACCATGCCTCTGCAGTAAGGCTAGACCTGGACAGCGATGCTCTCTGATGTCATGGAAAGTAATGCCAGTGAAATGAAACTCTGAACAAGCAGCTTTTCGTATAAGATGGAAGGAAAAGACAATGATGGCGTTGATGATTGTGTGTGTGTGTAATAACTCCTATGAATCATTGCCACTTCTTGGAACCAGGAAATGAATTCAACTCTCTTTCTTTCATTGGCCTAATCGCTTTAATTGGAAAAAAGGAGAGGGGAATCCACATGTTTAGATCCATGGGGATTATTCTCATCTCAAAATGGGTCAGAGATGCCCCAGAAGGAAGGAAGGAAAAAGAGGGGGGGGGGGGGGGGGGGGGGGGAAGGAAAAATAAAAAAGGACCAACTATATGGGAACAGCAGCCCAAAAGTCCAAAAGAATAGGGCAGATTTGGCAAGTGGGATGAGACATAAAATTCTCATCTCATCTTTACAATTTTTTCAAATTCACACACAAAATATAATAAACAATTCAACTTTTTCAAATCCCAAAATAATAATAATATTAAAAAATAATATTTTAAACTTTCGTCTAAAACTAAAAATTCTCATCCCACCATCCAAACCTACCCTAAAAGTTTATCTTCAATCTCTAAGCTACTGTCTCTGGTGTACCTAATCATACAAGAAGCAGTGCCACACCCAAGTCCTAGGTTCTACCTTTGGGTTGAACTTGAACTAGGGCCCATGGGCCAGATTTGTCCCATTTGAAGGTGTTTCCGGTGCTCTTTAGCATCGAACACCACCCTTCTCTCTCTTGCACATCAACAGCCATCATGCTTGCATAAAAGCCACCGACCAACCCTTCTCTACTATTGGATGCCACACTGGAGCCGGCCACCTCTGCATGCCACTGCAAAAACCAACTTCTCCCTCTCCACTGATTTTGGCAGCTCCGACTTATGGTAACCATCTATGTCATTTATGACCATCTCTGTTAGTAACCATCACTCATGGTGCAGCTTTCTAACAATGTTGAAACGAACACAGGGAAAGTCGCCGGCCACCTTTAATTCTACACTGTCATGGAAACCAGAGACATCAATCTCCCCTGTTTTTGGTTGTTTTGGTGCAAGTCAATGTAAATATGGCAGCTCAAGTGTAAATTTTAGGAAACCTTGAAAATAATAAAAATAATAATTTAGCCAACCTCATACCTAATTCAATGTGGAATGAAATTGATTGAAGTTAGCTAAAATCACTTGAATGTCTTTTTTAGATCAAATTTGGCTACAATTATGCACAATTCAATGCTTATGCTCTTAGGAAACCTTCAAACCAAATTACGAAAATTTCTGCTATATGAGAAATTACAATCGAAAGCTGCTGGGCCAATTTCTAGCCAGCCTTTCTACCTAAAATCAGCCAATATCTCTGCCATGTGCCCCTCCAGCTTGAATTCCTATTGACATTTTCCAGATTTCCCTTCTAAAAATCAAGGTTGCCAATTGTGCCCAAGAAACCCTATTGTACTTCTAATAAAAATTATGAGATTAGGTGTTGCCAGGATTGTACCAACAGCCACTATGCCCATATCTCACTCCTTGGGTCCAGAAACTCTAAAATTAGTTTCTACCCAAGTCAAACCCTAGTTCCTAATTCTACCA
Organism: Carya illinoinensis; assembly: GCF_018687715.1. Classification (NCBI taxonomy): domain Eukaryota; kingdom Viridiplantae; phylum Streptophyta; class Magnoliopsida; order Fagales; family Juglandaceae; genus Carya; species Carya illinoinensis. Next base: position 29,494,682 of record NC_056752.1, on the reverse strand, counting down.
CCAGACTATAGGGACTTCTTGTTCCTCTATTTTTAATCTACCGCCACAGAAGCCACAACGACCTGCATACAAACCCTGTGCTGCTCGCCCCTCTTCCAGCCTCTAACTCAACTTTCTTGTTTCAAAGGAAAGCCTGCAGCCACCATCTATTCAGTGTGCCCCAAACCCTCTTTTTAAAGTTCTCTCCACACAAACCCCTAGAAGGAATCTCCCAAACTCTGCTGCAATACAGGTGGGGATTTCTCTTCCATACATCAAAATTTCCCTGCCCTATGCATTAGAAAATTTCATATGTTATTGAATGGAAGTTTAACATAGAACTTACATCTTAGTGACTTTACAGGGCATGGCTGCCGTTGAAGCAGCCAAGGATTTCTTCCAACATCACCTTGGGTTGGAAAAAGGTGAGAAATACCCAACTTCTGGAAGCACTATGAATCTAGGTTGCTGCCAGCAATCCAGACAGCCCTTAGAACCCAACCCCTACCCAGTATGACATGTATAGAGGCTAAGAAACATGCATGAGCAATTCCTATACACCATATGACATCGTAGGCATGGCATGGCACACACAAAACACATGCTGTCAGGAGCTTGACGGCATCACAGCAGCTTCGAGCAGCCAGTAAGACCATGATTTCTCATGTTTGACATGTCTAGAATTAAGGGACACACTTAAAGCCATGCATGACGCCCACTGACAGCATGTAAAATGTTTTAAGTATGGTCGAGTAACTCAAAACAAGATTTTTTTTATTAAAGGTGAAAATTTCAGCATATAAAGCATAAGCATGAACAATCATTCATTAAGCCATGATTTCTTGCATATTGGCATGTCAAGTTTGAATAGTTCACTGTTGTATGAAACATACACAGCAGCTAGTATCTTAGGAAGGAAAAACGTTTTGAAACCATATGCATACCCAAAACATGGTATGAATAGTTATTTATAAATTTATCAAAATCCCTAAAGTTTTGAAAAGGAATTGCCATTAACAACCCCAAATGACTCTGGAATTCACATTCAAGCATGTTAGCATCTGTTTTTACCTAAAGCTCATGAATTACTTGAAATGCATAAATAACGTGTTGCTGTCAGCAACCCCAAGTGGACCAAACAGCCGCTGTTTTGAGATTTACATGCATTCTAAATTACCAAAAATCATACGGGCATGTCTACACATACATACCCAGCATGTAGTGAAATTGAAGAGTAGGCATACATAATTTAAGGTCAGTTTGCAAACCGTCACCAGGTAGACAGCAAGCAACACTATGGAGTATAGGCTCATACCTTAGTCAAATATTAAGAGAGTGAGTTGAGATTGATATAAAATATGTATGTAACTTAATAGGTGCTTGATTGATGTGCTTATTTGATTCTTGAAGTTAAGGAAATAGGCTAATAGGTGCTTGATTGATGTGCTTATTTGATTCTCGAAGTTAAGGAAATAGGCTAAGTGGCATGATCATAACCTTTATGTGTGCTGTAATTACTCTATTTTGCATGAAAGTGTTGTTTACCAATGCTATGTATAGCAATGTTCAATATTAGCCATTTTTATGAATCCTTGATGAATTATGACAATGTGCTTGTGGATGCAATTATGTATGGTATGCTGATTTGGTTCTTTCTTCTGAATGGATGCCCTATCACGAAATTCACTCTTATGTATATTATGCTAATTGATTGTCATAAATGGACGCCATGTCACGACAACCATGATTATGTTAATATCCCATGTCTAGTGCTATGCCATGTGTATGAATATGACACACCATTAACATCATGAAGTCAACGTGTTCACATGTATCGAAATAGATAAGAACCCCAAGGGGTTGGTTCAAGTGGTAAAGGCCTCGGTTTTGGTGATATGCTAGCTCCAGCTCTAAGGTTCGAATTCTCTTGGGTGCAAACAATTTCTTGGGGCCATCAGACTAGGGGAACTTCCCTTGATATACCCGATATACACTTGTGGGAAACTCCTTGCCAAGGGCCTCTACACCCCCAAGATTAGTTGGGACTTTGTTTTCAAACACCCAATGCCAATCAAAAAAATAAGATAAGAAAGAAGTCACGTGAACGACAAATAAGCTTTTTAACGCCTAGCCTTATGTTATGGGTGGATTTGCAAGCCACAAACCTAAGTGTAGTCCACCATATGTTATGTTATGATTTATTCGGTCAATGACAATTGGAGCAATGCACATATGCTATAATGGCCACTATGCAAGTGAAAGACAAGATTAACAAATCATACAAAGAGTCGATCATTCACTCATTCATGTTACATCAATTGATATGATCACATCTTAAATTCCGCATATGTTAAGGTTGAATGCCCTGCATGTTGTATCTAAGTATGATTATGCATGAACGTTTTCAAAATAAAGCCTTAGGTCAAGTTATGTTTATAGTATGATGTGTTGCTTACTAAGTCTTTGACTCACTTTTTTTTTGTTTTTATGTTTTAATGTCCCAGGTGATCATGATGTGGACACCAAGCAGGCAGGATTATGTTTACGCCAATATGTTCCTATTTTCAGTTTTATAAAACATTTTCATGTCTAGCTATTTTTATGATTTAATATGTGAGATTTTTATGATGTCGAGTCTCTTTACCTTGCATAAAGTTACATCTGCACGCAACATTCCTGGCCCATGGGAAGGGCTGTTACAAGCAGCCACTTGGCAGCACTTGCAAGCCACCGAAAGTTCAAGGAAGGCAGAATTTTTACTCACAAATTGGCCAACTTAGATGATAAAAAAGCAATAAGTTGATGGGATATAGATAGCCACCTTAAAAATCTAGGAAACATGACATGCAGCAATCATGAAACACAAGCACAGAACAATATGCAATGGCAAAACTTCAAAACAAACCTGCCAAGAGTTCCAGATGCCCAGTTCCTGATGCACGATAAGCAACAAGATCACCCAATAATCTTGCCACAGAATAAACTTCATCTTCCTCCAGCACACTCCTGAACAAATGAGATCAAATAATGGAAGACTAGAGAGCTAATATACATTAAAATCAAAATTCACATAGGTCAACAAAAATGCAGGTGTGCCTACAAGTATCTGACACGTCCCAGGCAGCACAATGCCTCACGCATTCCATTATCAAATACTTCCAGGTAGTGAGCTTTCCATGCATTATCTTTGGTTGCATAGTAAGACCTCCAGTTGACAACATCAGATCCTGCGAAACACTGAACTAGTGCAACAAGGCATGCCATGATCATAAATAAAGCCAGTAATCTTGGCTTCCACCAGCTACCATTTGAAAAAATGCCTGCATCACAAAAATTGCAAGATATTCATAAAATGCCACAAGAAATCAGGAAAGAGAAGTCCTTGACAATAAAAAATCAGAAATCTAAAAATCTCCAACCCGATGACCCCTTCTAGGCCTTTCAGTGGCTACAAGATGGCAAATTGCCAACCACCCGAGGCACCAACAAGAAGGGTTTCTATTTCGCAAAGCTCCTACCTTGGTGAACAATTTCAAGTTTTTACAATCTATATTCTCAACTTTAACCAAATTCAACTGCAAAACAACCAGTAATAGACAATATAATTTTCAAGCAAATCCAATCAACATTCAACCCCTAGTTTTTTCATATAAGTAATGTAAGTTTTCTTTGAACTGCAAAGGGACACAACCCAAGTATAATATAAGTATACAATAAAAAATAAAAATAAAAATAAATAAAAAATAAAAAACTCTAGGGATGAAGATAAAGATCACAATTCCATGAAATCTAGATAGTTATTGGAAAGGAAACCATTGCACACATCATCCGCATATAAAGAGAATGAACACAATGGCTTGAGTCTAACACTATCATCTCAGAATATTTAGAAGTCCTAGTAATGCATTCCCCTACCAAATACACCACATCAAACACAAGGGGGCCATTCTCCAAATCTCTAAATTGCCATGGCTATAAACAAGACTATGCCAACAAGCTCATGTGCTACCATCCAAATGAAAAGCAATGTGTTGTCCCTGTCTGTGCATCACTTTCTCGTTTCAGTGTTGCCAAAAAGCTTCAGACCTCTGCCCTCTGCCTGCTCATTTCAGTCCCGCAGCAGCTGCAGCTTTCTTCTATCTTTCTTTGTGCAAGTCTATCTGAAAACTCTCAAAAGTGCCTTGCCTTTATCTTTGCTGGTGTCTTCCTTATGGTCTGATTTAATGAGGCAAACCAAGGCTGTGAAGCTTTCCGTAAGTGTGCTTTGAAGCAGGCATGGAGCATGTTTCATTTAATTTCCGTGCATCCATTTTCATGAAAAGCAAAAAAACTTGAAGTGGTGTGGGCTCCATGTCCTATGAAGAAAAGAAAAGTCATTGCTTGGTCTCATGCTCAATTAGTGGTCCCATATGTCCATCCAAAGCAAAGAAAAGGTTGTCAAGACATGTTCTTTTCATTTCACTTGGTCTCATGGTCAATTGGTGGTCCCATTGAAAAGTCAAAGACCAAAAAGTTTAAAAACAACACTTGTCTTCTTTAACCAAGAGAGTATAAGTGATCACAAATTTTGCTAGCTAGCAAAAGCGATTCCCATAGTAGCGGCGAGCGAAATGGGAGCAACCTAAACCGTGAAAACAGGTTTGCAGGAGAGCAATACAAACGTCATGCTACCAGGCGAAGAGGTGACGTGTTTCACCCTAGATGGCGATAGTCCAGTAGCCGAAAGCATCACTAGCTTATGCTCCGACCCGAGTAGCATGGGGCACGTGGAATCCCGTGTGAATCAGCAAGGACAACCTTGCAATGTTAAATACTCCTGGGTGACCGATAGTGAAGTAATACCGTGAGGGAAGGGTGAAAAGAACCCCATCAGGGAGTGAAATAGAACATGAAACCATAAGCTCCCAAGCAGTGGGAGGAGCCCAGCCCGGTGCTCTGACTGTGTGCCTGTTGAAGAATGAGCCGGTGACTCATAGGCAGTGGCTTGGTTAAGGGAACCCACCGGAGCCGTAGTGAAAGCGAGTCTTCATAGGGCAATTGATTTTTTGAAAGATCCTGACTTTCGTGCTTTGGTGGGTCTCTGAGATCCTTTCGATGACCTATGTTGTGTTGAAAGGATATCTCTATGATCCAATTGATTGCATAAAGCCTGTGGTAGCAACAAAGCAGGGGAAAGTATATAGAAAAGATAGTTCTTTTCTATTATATTAGTATTAGTTAGCGATCCCGGCTCAATGAGTCCTTTCTTGCGTGATGAACTGTTGGCACCAGTCCTACATTTTGTCTCTGTGGACCGAAAAGAAAGGGGGCTTAGCGAGAAGAAGATTGTAACATGACAAAAGCAAGGAGGTCAACCTCTTTCAAATATACAACATGGATTCCAGCAATGCAATGTAGTTGGACTCTTATGTCGATTCAAATTAATCATCTTTTATGCGGAGGTAAATTTTTGCCTGCTAGGCAAGAGGATAGCAAGTTACAAATTCTGTCTTGGTAGGACATGTATTTCTATTACTATGAAATTCTTGAATATAAATGAAGTAGTTAATGGTGGGATTACCATTATTCTTTTTGTAGTAACAAATCTTGTATGTGTTCCTATAAGAAAAGAAAAGGAATTTGTCCATTTTTCGGGGTCTCTAGCTAGCAAGATTTGTAATCACTTATACTCTCTCGGTTAAATAAGACAAGTGTTGTTTTTAAACTTTTTGGTCTTTGACTTTTCAATGGGACCGCCAATTGACCATGAGACCAAATCAAATGAAAAGAACATGTCTTGACAACCTTTTCTTTACTTTGGACGGACATATGGGACCACCAATTGAGTATGAGACCAAGCAATAACTTTTCTTTTCTTCATAGGACATGGAGCCCACACCACTTCAAGTTTTCTAGCTTTTCATGAAAATGGACGCACGGAAATTAAATGAAACATGCTCCATGCTTGCGTCAAAGCACACTTACGGAAAGCTTCACAGCCTTGGTTTGCCTCATTAAATCAGACCATACGGAAGACACCAGCAAAGAAAAAGGCAAGGCACTTTTGAGAATTTTCAGACAGACTTGCACAAAGAAAGATAGAAGAAAGCTGCAGCTGCTGCGGGACTGAAATGAGCAGGCAGAGGCAAAGGTCTGGAGCTTTTTGGCAACACTGAAACGAGAAAGTGATGCACAGACAGGGACAGCACATTGCTTTTCATTTGGACGGTAGCACATGAGCTTTTTACTTGGTTCTTCAGCAGGATCCATGCAAATAAAGCAAATATTCATTGGTTAAAAACACCTGCAACGCATGGCTTGAAGCTGCAGACAAAAAATAAACTGAAGGAAGCACGCGAACGCTGGGGAACATGGAACGCTACAGCTTTTTGACATAGACGGAATGTAGCTGTTTTTTTTTCTTGGTTCATGTAAGATGTAGCAGTCCTCCATTCATGCACACTTCTCTTACTTTTAGACGGACACATACGGCTAGGAGATTTATTTTGTTTCCCTTCCTTCTTTTGGACACACGAAATGACTAGAAAAGAGAGAGAAGGAGGAGTTGTTGGGAGGCTCTGATCAGTGTAATTTAGTTTTCTCTTAGTTTTCTTTTGTTTTTGAGAGGGAGAGGATGCTGTCAAAACATCTGCATAGAGGTCATAGCTAGAAGTATTATTTAAAAGCAATAAAAACAAGAAAAAGAAATAATATAGATAGAAAATTAAAAAATAAATTAAAAAGTAAAAATAAAATATCAAAAATATATTGTACATGTGAGAAAATATTATTCAATTAAATTACAGGTTGTAAAATTAGGCAAAAATTATGATATTAATCAATTTAAATCACAACTCATATTTATGCCCATTAACCATTTTTTTATCTAAAACCAATAATAATGTCATGAAACAATTAAAATACATTAGTTTTAGATATATAAAATATGCAATATTTCAATTCAAACAGTTGTCTCAAAAGTCTTCTAGCTAAAGAATTTGAAATCAAGGACCTAGAGAATCTCAAATACTTCCTAGGCATGGAAGTGGCACAATCAAGAAAGGGAATCCTTGTCTTCCAAAGGAAATATGTTCTGGATCTCTTAAAAGAGACTGGGATGCTCGAATGCAAGACAGCAGATACTCCTATAGATTCAACAACCAAACTAGGAGCCAAGGAAGACAGTGCACCAGTGGATAAAGGCAGATATCAAAGACTAGTTGGGAAACTAATATACTTGTCTCACAACCGACCGGATATTGGCTTCTCTATCAATATGGTGAGTCAATTCATGAACAATCCTAATGAAGAACATATGGAGGCAGTTTATAGAATCCTACGATACCTAAAGCTAACACTAGGTAAAGGATTATTTTTCGAGAAGACTCATAGAAGAGACATTGAGGCATTCAGTGATGCAAATTGGGCAGGATCAATACATGATCGAAGGTCAACTTCTGGGTACTGCAAATATGTATGGGGAAACCAAGTTACATGGCGAAGTAAGAAGCAATTAGTTGTGTCGAGAAGCAGTGCAGAATAAGAATTCAGGCAATGGCACATGGCATCTGTGAAGGAATATGGCTAAGAAGGCTTCTTAAGGAATTAAAGATTTCATGTGAAAAACCTATGAAGATGTTCTGTGACAATCAGTCAGCCATCAGCATTGCAAAGAACCCAATGCATCATGATAGAATAAAACATATGGAGATTGATCGACATTTCATAAAGGAAAAAATAAAGGAAGGGATAATCAAGATGTTGTACATGCCTTCATGTCTCCAAATAGCCGATATCCTTACCAAGGCTCTGCCAAGAAAGAATCTTGATGATCTGAGCTCCAAGCTAGGCCTAGTCAATATTTACCGCCCAGCTTGAGGGGGAGTGTAGAATTATTGAACATCTGACAGTCTTTATTAGGGGCTGATCTTTAGGAGATTTACAGCTAACAAATCAGTTGTTAGCCATTTTGGTTCCACGATTTTAGGGGATTCTTTAGATAGTACTTTCCTATTTTACAGTTTTCTGTCTTAAATAGGATTGATTCTATTTTCAGTAAGTTGTAAATATCCCTAGTAATTAGATTATAATTATCATCTATTTAAAGGGAATGTAATGTAATCTGTTTCAAATGCAAGAGGAATATTCAGTTTTTTCCTTCCACATTTCCACACATATCAAATCTGATTATAGATCCATCCCCCACCTCAACCTGAACACAACAAAAGAAAAGTTGAAAGCCTAACAACGCATAAAGGTTCTGATTTACACACCCCCAGCCCACTAACCTTTCCCACATACTACCATACTTGCCTTCCACCTCCAATCCTTACAATGCATCTCTCTCTGTGGCATAAGGCCATAACCATTCAACCAACAAATCTTTGTTGAGTAATAAAAAATTTCTGACCCCTAAACCACCTGGAAAAAGTGAAGTTCAAATCTTTGATCACTTAACAAGGTGGTATTTAAATTAATCACCAACTCCTCATCACAAGAAATCTTCCTCAAGTTTTTCAAGATAATTGGTGGTATGGAGAAGAGAGACAAAAAGTAAGCTGGCAAATTGGTGAGAGTACTCTCAATTAGAGTGATCTGCTGACCCTTGCATAGATAAAGTCATTTCCAGCCAGCCAATTCATGTTTTCATCATCTCAATAATGCCATCCTAGATAGGTTTTTCCTTGAAGGGAGCCCCCAACAAGAGACCTAGGAACTCCCATAGGCAAAGAAGACATCCTACAACCCAAGATATGGGCAATTCCACCTATATCATCCACTCCTCCACTAGGACTAACTCTGGCTTGTCTAGATTAACTCTCAACTTCAAAACAACTTTAAAGCACAAGAACAAATGACACAAGTGATGGAGATGATCAAAGTAGGCCTCACAGAAAATCAAGGCATCATTTGCAAAGAGTAGATGAGATGAAAAAAAATCCCTATACTATGGAAATGATATTTGTAGACCTAGGATGTGCAAGCTTCACGCACTCCCTTTGAAAAAAGTGAGTAAATTTGGATCCTGTATGAAAAAAAATCATTTTTTTAATGGTGAACCTCATTTTTTTTAAAAGGAAGTATACGAGGCTTGCCCACACTAAGAATGTATCTAGCATTACTCTACTATTGAATCCTGCTAAGAAGCCTAAGAAAAATCTCCCATTCACCACAGTTACATCATTTGATTCAATGCCTCAATTACCACTACAAAGAGTAGGGGGATAGAGGATGTAACGCCCCTATCCCGGAGGTCCGAAGAGTTAGCTCTTGTAACCTAAAACTATATCCCATAACATAATTACATACTCCAAATTCCAAATAAATTAGACACTCATTTATTCCAACCAAATATATATGTTCATCCACAAGGACACCAAATAAATACCTCAATAAAAATAAATTAGAATCTCCATAAAGACTCGGAAATTTCCATGACTCAAAACACCAAATAAATTATAAACTCATTTATTCCAACCAAATATATATGTTCCTCCACCAGGACACCAAAAAAATACCTCAATAAAAATAAATTAGAATCTCCATAAAGACTCGGAAATATCCTTGACTCAAAATACCAAAATAACATAAAATAATAAATCTATTAAATAAGACTCTCCAATAAATACTTGTACCATTACTTATTCATCTACGATCATCAAACCTTATTAACACTTCCTACTCTTGACTTCCAGCTGAAGCATCAAAATTATCTGAAAAATATTGTGAAGATAAAGGGGTGAGTTATTAACAATTCAATAAGCAGAGAATATATACTAGTATGTAAAAATGAGCATTTACTTAATTCAAAATGCATAAAAAAAAAATTTACTTTTAGAATGCAAAATCAGAACATGTTATCAAAATATTAGAGCGAAACTTCAAAAATAATCTTATTAAAAGATCCTTTGGCATATCAAAATCTAAGACATAATCTTCATATCATATCAGAGCATCACATCAGGACACAGACCATGTTTAACCCCCGTGGTAGGGTTATAAATCACCATTATACCCATGGCAGGGCTGTATGCCACTATTATCACCCGTGGCTAGATCGTATGCCATGTTTAACCCCCATGGTAGGATTATAAACCATCATTATACCCATGGCGTATGCCACTATTATCACCCGTGGCTGGGCCGTATGTCACTATTATCACTCGTAACTAGGCCTTATACCACTATTATCACCCATGGCGGGGCCTTAATAGAATAAAACAGAATCAGATACAAATACAGAATCAGAAAATCATGCCAAAGGTTTTCAGATGCCACATCATATCAAAACAAATTCATATCATTCATATATTCAAAAATAGCTTCAGAATATTTTTACATCACATGAACAAATTTTCAATTTTAATATTCGCTCCTTTTTTTCACAGTTCAGAAACATAATGCCAAAAATAAGCTCATGTCTACACCAGTTATGACAGAAGATACTTCCTTGTTATACAGAGTTTCATGAGTAATGCAGAATACATGACTGAGGTTGTTTTCACTTTTCACATTTCTTTTCAAAACATATCATGCACATTTTCATAAAATCAACCTCAACCATTTCTTTTATGCAAAGTCTAGTATAGGAACCCCACTTACTTGGATTTTTTAGCTTTTTCAAAAGTTTCCCACAACAGTGCTGAACAAAAATTAATCATCACCTATAAAATAGTCACGTAACTTCCGTAAATTTTCAATCAAACACGTATCTCGACACTTAAAACTTGAAATGCTAAACTAACCTAATCTCCTAAAACTCTAAAATTCTCGTAATCTTAAAATATCGTCACTCCCCAAATTCAATGATATCTACTTAATACTTTACTTAACCTAATTCCAACACAATCACAAATCTATTAAAAAATAAAACCCAAACCCACACAAGATACTATTGGTGTTTGTAATACAAACCGAATCAATAACCGACCGAAACCCACTTGACATAATTAAAACAATCTATCATGACTTCCAACAAAAGGGCACAGATGTAATTAATATAAAAAAAATGAAAAAAAAAACTTAATCTTTCATTGGGAGTTATACACGATGCTGAGGGCATTTAGGTAATTATGTAATATAAATAGTAGAACCTAATGGCTAAAACTTGGACAACAAAAACTTCAGGATCTCAAATCAGAAACTACATCTTGGTGAGGGAGGGACCATGCAAGATACTCACCGAGAGAGCAGCTACGAAGTAGCAGCGAGATGGCTAAGGCGACGGTAGTGAACTATGGAAGTGCCAAAAGTGATGAGGGAAAGAGAGAACGGAGAGAGAGAGATAGAGCCCGAGAGATGAGTGAGTTTCGAGTTGCAACCGAGCTTACCACAAGGGCGATGGCTGTGGCTATTTCCAGTTGTGTAGAAACGGAGGAGGATGCAGTGGCTCTGTGGCTTATGGTGGGTGAACAAAAAAACTCTGTTTTGGGTGTGTAAAAACAAAGGTTGGGTCTAAGACACAATTTGCCATGATGTGCAACTTTGATTGATGAAACGTGAATCGATGGTGGCTTAGGGCAATTCCTACAACAGCATGGCTCTCAATCCTCTCATGGCACTATTGGGCAGCGGGTGCTTTGGTGAAGCAATGCCGGCACGGGACGTGACAGAGTTGTATCTCAGGCTGGGCTTGTTCGTGGTGGTGGCGGTGGCTAGGGGTGCTGCACGGCTATTCCACAGTGGTACCATGGTTGACGCTAGAATGTGAAAAAAAGAAAAATAAAAACAAACACACCGAGTGGTGATGGTGTGAAGAGCTGCAGCTTCGTTGTGGTGTTTGATGGCTAAGGTCATCAAACTGAAATTGGGCGGTGGTTTGGTGTAGGGGCAGCAACAGGGAGAGGCTTGGCTTTGGAACATGGCTGGCAGCAGTAAGAATGGCCTGGCAGTTTTTCCATACATGAGATAATATATATGTGTGTGTGTGTGTGTGTGATTGGAAAAACCCTAGAGATGAGGGAAGGAGAAACGTGCATGTGCATGGGAGTGGAGTCGTGCATAGTGGGAAGTTTCTAAAAAAATAACTGGACAATGGTCTCCCGGTTTAGAGCAAACAGTGTGGGCCGTGGGGGTGATCGGGTAGGGTTCATTTCAAATATTTGGACCCAAGTTTTAGTGTAGCGTATGGACTTAATAATTTATTTGGTTTGTCCGTATTTTCTCATGGGCCGACTATTTTATCGATAATAATGGGCCTCGACTCAATAATACAACCTATGCCATAAATATTTCAGCCCATAACTAAATAAAAAGATTCCACCTGATCCATAAAAATATCAAATGATTTTAACCTAATTATCAAGTCTAATCAAAATCCACATCCCACAAAAATAAAATTTTAAAACTCATATCCTATTCCAAAAATTACTCGTTAATCTCAAGTGAACTTTTTGTACATATAAACCCAAAAAAAATAAATAAATAAAAAGCGGGCTTGGTGCTAGCCTTGGGTGTTACAAAAGATCTCCGTGTCTCAAACCCTAGAGGAGTACCATTTATCAAAAAAAAACACACTGTAAAAAACATATTGAGCTATCCACTCACACAACTTCTCAGCATTTACATCAAAAAGTCCGATTAACATGATCATACACTCTAATAGGTGACACCCAAATGCACAATTAGTATGTAAATGCGCATGAAAATAGGGGTAAAAAAAGGACATCAGAAAAGAAAAAAGAAAGAGTACCAAGTCAAATTTAAAGCTCAACTCATGAACAAACTCTAAATGGAAATCTGCAAGGGAACAATAACTTGAGAAGAAGCCAAAACATCAAGTAATGAGCAAGGCCTATCCCAATCTATACTAAATACCAGAAAAGACCAACATCTAAAGCTCTGTCACCAGACAATAAAGAATCAAACAGTTTATTTGTTTCCCCATCCCCTCACCACATGTGACACCAAACTTTTTTCATGATGGTGTATACAATAGATATACCTAATTAGAATTAGCACGTGACACCAACTGAAAAAGGAAATATAATAAAGTAAATGTGCATGCTTTCGCAAATCTTTATTCTTAAACCATCAAATAGGGCTCGAGATTGCCACCCACACAAAGAATGACACTTTAGTTGGAGCCTTTATACACCACACACGTCCAAGGGAACCATATCTCTTCTAATACCACAAAGCCTCACTTCAATGTGAGGGTTTTGAGGACCAATTCACAACATTACTTAGAGCCATTGAAGCGGGTCATTCCAATGCAACAAAATCCAAAGAAGAACAGGTAGTTAAAGCATCTTACATGTGCAATCAACTACAACACGAAAGGTGGGAGTCCAAGTCGTGGGAGGACTAGAGGGAGGGAAAAACCTGTTTTACTATGAAGCCCAAGATTAATGTAGAACGTTCGGGGACTAAACAAGTCTAATAAGCGTCTACAAATAAAAAACCTGCTTCATTCATGGAAAGTTGATATTGTGTTTACAAGAAACTAAAATGAAATATATTTCTCAAAGGACTATTTGGAGTTTGTGGAGTTACCAATATGTAGGATGGTCTTATTTAGCTTCTAAGGGAGCTTTGGGTGGAGTATTAGTTATGTGGGATATGAGGGCAGTGGAGAGAGTTGAGGAGTTTGTTGGGGAATTCACAGTGGCTTGCTCTTTTGAAAGTGGTAGATGATTTCGAATTGGCCTTTGCAGGAGTTTATGGTCTAAATGTGGATAATGATAAGACGCTTTCTTTGGGAAGAGCTTGCTGGTTTGCATGGCTGGTGGGACATGCCTTCGTGCATAGGTGGTGATTTCAACATCACCCGATTTCCAAAAGAGAGATCGGAGAAGGCACGACTTTGTCTAGCTATGATAGAGTTCTTAGGTTTCACTTTTGAGCTGGATCTCATGGAAATTCCTCTTGTGGGAGGATCTTTTACGTGGTCAAACAATTGGGCTTGATCCAAATTGAATAGATTTCTAGTCTTCCCCCTCTTGGGAGGCCCATTATTTTGAGCTAAGCCAAAAAAAGGCTATCTCAACTTTCTTTCGATCATATTCCCTCCTTCATGTTAGATTATGGAGCTATACTGGGGGTCAAAAGGTACTTCAAATTCGAAAACATGTTGATGAAGGTTGAAGGTATGGTGGACAAAATCAAATAATGGTGATCCTCCTATCAAATCAAAGGCACCCCAAGCTTCATAATAGCTAGTAAGTTGAAAGCCTTGAAGTAAGAATTGAAGACATGGAATGATCAAGTCTTTGGCAATGTGGAATATTGAAAGAAGTTTTTGCTTGAGGAATTATATGTCTTTGAGGTTGAGGAGGAGGGTAGTGCTCTTCCTAAAGAGGTAAAACTATGGCAAGGTCAACTAATTTTAGAACTCGAGAGGGTCACTATAACACCCCACCAAAAGCCTATCAAGAAAACCATGAAGATAGTGGTGAATGGACCATAGTAAAAGAACTACTATCTTTGTCGGATTTCTAGGAGATAAATTAGGAAGTCCTATTTTAGATAAAATCTGTTAGATTTCTAGGAGATAAATTAGGAAGTTCTATTTTTAGATCAAATCTGAAATTACTATTTCAGATTTTAGATATTTCTGTTTCCTGTTTTCTAGCCTAGATATTTGCTGATTTGATTTGCTGATTTTATGGCCTTCCTGATTTAGTGGCCCTCCTCTTCTATTTATCTTGTAATTGTTTCTCTTGGAGAATAATAATAATGATAATTCTTCTTCTCAAAAACTACATGGTATCAGAGCTTCGTGCTCTGTTTCTTTTTTCTTCTTTTTTTTTGATGATATCCTATAAGTCGGCGATGACCGGAGCCCAAAGAAATCCTACCGTCTCTTCTGACTCGTCTGATACTTCAGAAAATATTCCACCCAATCCCAGTCTCGATCCCACGACTGTATCTACTGATTCCTATTCCCAGAATTCAGCCCTTTATCTTACGGCTACAAAACTCAATGGGCACAACTATCTTGAGTTGGCTCAGTCTGTAAAATTGGGCATTTGACTAGCGAAATATCGAAACCTGCTGCTGGTGACCCTAATCAAAAAAGATGGCAGTCCAAAAATTCTCTTGTTATTGCTTGGCTCATCAATTCCATGGAACCTGCCATTGGAAAACCTCACCTATTTCTTCCCACTGCTCAAGATGTCTGGGAGGCTGTTCGAGATCTTTATTCGGACTTGGAGAATTCTTCTCAAATATTTGAGTTGAAAACTCGACTCTGGAAATCCAAGCAAAATGATCGCGAAGTTACCACTTATTATAACGAATTGGTAACGTTATGGCAGGAACTTGATCAGTGTTATGATGATGTTTGGGAAAATTTGAACGACTATGCTCGTCATAAGAAGAGAGAAGAAAACGACAGGGTTTACATGTTTTTAGCCGGCCTTAATCGAAGTTTGGATGAGGTTCGCGGCCGCATTCTAGGCAGGCAACCATTGCCCTCTATTCGGGAAGTTTTTTCTGAAGTTAGACGTGAGGAGTCAAGGAGAAAAATCATGTTGCGCAATACCGAAACTGGTTTAAACCTAGAACCTGAGAATTCTGCTCGTGTCAAGCAGTGTTGATTCTGAAAATGACGGGCATAATAAACCGTGGTGCGAGCACTGCAAAAAACCGTGGCATAAGAAGGAGACCTGTTGGAAACTTCATGGTAAGCCAGCAAATTGGAAGTCAAAATCCAAACGTGATGGTTGTGCCTACCAAACCACTGCTGAAGAGCTTCAAGAGCTTTCTACCAACTCGGATGCAGTACCTTTTACCAAGGAGCAATTAGAGCACCTGTACAAATTGTTTCAATCTCCAAAACTTTCCTTAACTCCACCTTGTTCTTTGGTACAGAAGGGTAATCCTCTTGCTAATGCGTTTTTAGGTGTTATTCCTAACTCTATTTATTCTTGGATAATTGCTCCAAATTGTTCTCATCCTATAATCCGTGTGCAGGCAATAAAAGGGTCAAAATTGCAGATGGTTCACTCTTGGTAATTTCCGGGACAGGAACTATCAAACTCACTTTGTTGTTAACCCTCCATGATGTGCTCCATGTTCCCAATTTGTCTTGCAATTTGTTGTCCATCAGTAAACTTACCTCTGATCATCAGTGTCAAGCTAATTTCTACTATTCTTATTGTGAATTTCAGGAATTGACCACGGGGAGGATGATTGGCAGTGCTAAGGAAAAAGATGGACTCTATTTTTTTGAGGATGGACCGAACTCGAGTAGACAATGTCAAAATACTTGCTTAAATTCAGTTTCTGTTTCCAAGGATAATGATATTATGTTATGGCATTATAGGTTAGGCCATCCTAGTTTTCAGTATTTAAAACACTTGTTTCCCAATTTATTTCGGAATAAAAATCTCACTTCCTTTCAATGTGAAGTTTGTCAGTTTGCTAAACATCATCGTGCATCCTTTTCCACCCAACCCTACAAACCAACTACTCCATTTACTGTGATTCATAGTGATATCTGGGGCCCTTGTAGAACATCTACGTATTCTGGAAAAAAATGGTTTGTGACCTTCATTGATGATCACAAGAGATTAAGTTGGGTTTACTTGATGATAGAAAAATTTGAAGTGGGAACAATTTTCAAAAATTTTTACACCATGGTACAAACACAATTTCAAAAAAATCTTTAAATATTACGAAGTGATAATGGCCGAGAATATGTCAAAAACATTTTGGGCGAATTTTTTCTTGAAAAAGGAATTGTTCATCAAAGCTCTTGTGTTGACACTCCAGAACAAAATGGTTTGGCTGAAAGAAAAAACAAATGCTTATTGGAAGTAGCTCGAGCATTGCTTTTTACCAATCAGGTCCCTAAATATCTTTGGGGTGAAGCCATTCTTACTGCTACATATCTCATAAACAGGATGCCTAATAAGGTTTTAAGCTTTGAAACACCTTTTGATGTTTTTCGTAAGTTTTATCCAACAAATCGGCTTTCTTCATCTTTACCTCTAAAGATATTTGGTTGTGCCGCTTTTGTTCATGTTCATAGACATAATCAAGGAAAACTTGAACCCCGAGCCACAAAATGTGTGTTTGTTGGTTATGCTCCCACTCAAAAGGGGTATAAATGTTTTGAACCCATTTCCAAAAAAATGTTTGTTACCATGGACGTTACTTTTTTTGAAATACATTTCCATTTCACGCCTCATCTTTAGGGGGGACACAAACCAACGACTTGGCTGTTTTTCAAAATTTCTTCCAAACTGACAACTCCCAAAATGATCCTACTCCAATTATTCAACCTGAAAACCCAAGCTTTATTATACCAGGGGAAGCTGAGTCGAGTTGTTTAGATACTGAAAATGCAGGTCTTCCTACAGGGCCATCTCATGATGTTCACAAAGGAGAAACAGAAACGAAAAACACAGCGTTGGTACCATTTGATATTGTCTACTCGCGACAGAATACAACTCAAAAGAAAGGGTCTTCCAATCCTTCGCATTGCCCAGAATCCGTAAACCCTCCAGGTAATGTCCTTACCGAGTCCTTACCTCATGTTCAGCCCATTTCACCTTCGAGTTCTGAGTCCTCTAGCTTTGAACCCGAGTCTGAGTCTTATCTTGAGTTCGATGATTCTAAACTTCCTATTGCTGTCCGGAAGGGTGTGAAATCTTGCACCCAGCATCCGTTGTCCAATTATGTGTCATATGAAAATCTCTCACCTGTTTTTAGAGCTTTTACCTCACAATTGTCTTGCATGGAGATTCCTAATACTGTGCAAGATGCTCTGAAAGTTCCTGAGTGGAAGGAGGCTGTCTTCGAGGAGATGAAAGCTCTCGAAAAAAATGGCACGTGGGAGTTAGCTGATCTACCAAGAGGGAAGAAAACTGTAGGGAGCAAATGGGTGTTTACAGTCAGGTATAAATCTGATGGCTCTCTAGAATGGTATAAAGCTCGATTGGTTGCCAAGGCATTCACTCAAACCTATGGCATCGATTACTTAGAGACATTCACCCCAGTCACAAAGCTAAACACTGTAAGAGTTCATCTGTCACTTGCAGCTAATCGTGATTGGCCTTTGCAACAGTTGGACGTAAAAAATGCATTTCTCAATGGAGATCTGGAGGAAGAAGTTTACAGGACCCTAGCCAAGCACAATAAACAAGTAAGGTGGCATCTAGCCAAGTTCACCACGGTAGGATTGGAAGCAAGTGGTCGGGTAACCTATGGATTGAGCGGTTTCTTGAAGGATCATCCTCTCCTTATGAAGCCTATAAATAGAACCCTTCCTGCTTCACTTCACCTCACATCACTTGCAAAGAAATCAAGTGAGATAGAAAGAGAAAGTTCCAAAGAGAGTGCAAGAAAGCTCTAACCAAGTACTTTTAGGAGAGTTCAAAGTTGGTGAGTAATCTACCCTCATGTCTTGATGACTTCATGAGTAAGGATGTTGGGTATTGATTCTTGTTAATGTGAAGGATTAATTCAAAGAATGCAAGTTCGGGCTTAGGTCTTAAGGTTATCATGATATGCCAAGTGAAGTTTAGTTACAACATGCACTATCTTGGGTTGATCATCAATCCTACTTCAAAGTTACCAGTGGTTTTGATGCATTGATTTAGCTGCTTAATTTGAGGAGAATAGCATAAAGAGGTTAACATGGTTATTAATGTCGATTCCTTTGAGGTTTAGCATAAGCATATGCCAAGGCTTTGCCCAAGAAGCATCATGACATAGGGTATTTAGCATGAGAATAGGCCACGGCCTAGGCAAAGATATGTCACAAAATCAGCATATGTGGTAGTTAACGAATCACTTGGATTAATAAGATTTAAAGCATGGATGAGTCAAAGTACATAGTTCTTATTGATTATCAAGATTCTAACTTATAAAACATCTCTTGTTTCAGCCACCACCTTCGCATATTCAAAAAGTTTGTAAATTGGCCTCTAACTTACTCTTGGATAATATTTATATGACTTTGTGTGAACGCCTCATTCATGTTATAAATGTTATTTTGATCATGAAATGTCTTGCAATATTTATGAGCATTCGCTCACTGTATGACATTTTAGTTATTATGAAATTTTGCATAAACAAGTACTCTTTGGCATGAAGCATGAAAATATGACATTTTACATGAAGTGTGAAACTTGTTACAAAAGAACAACACATGTCACATAATATGTTTTGTCATGAGCATAACATGAAAAACATTTTATCACGACCCAATGCTAAGATGGGTGATTATCCTAATTGAACAATTTTGTCCACTTTGGAGTGATTAAAAATTGAGTAGTAACCCCTAAGTTAACGAAGAACATTCAATGAATTTTGACTGGTTCCTCTTTAAAGGATTTCAAGGCATTGTCATATAAATATAACACCTAATGCTAGTGGGGGCCCTTGTCATGAAAAGTATGTTAAATACATTAAATCAATCTACACAGCTCTGATAATGTTATCCCAAAAGTTGGGCTATGGTAATTAGCAAGTACTCACAGTGTAGAATGGCGAGCCTTGATATTAACATATGTTAAGAAAGAAAAGAAATAAAAAGGAAAAGAAAAAGTATGAAATGTTCTCTGTAAGAAAATGTGTATCTGAATTCTCTGAAAGATGTTGAGGAATCTAGATTAACAAGCAAATATTTTCTCTTCTATTCATGCATTCACTTCATGTTTATTATATGTCATGTCTATGTTATCTCTGTGTATGATGGTTGTTAACTTATTGAGATTTCAAGTAATCTCACTCTATTAGTTTCAACAACCATTCTATTTGGGATGATAGAAGTTGTAGTAGGACCAAATCATGGTGATGAATGCGAACCCTTGGCTAAGAATGATTGAAGCAGAGTTAGATCCCAACCACCAGCTGGAGTTGATTGTGATGTTTTTTGAGATGGTCCTGCCAGGCCATTCAGCCATTCAATGCATCAAAGAGATGCTCTAAATTATGTTCTATTTAAAACCCCGTTAACCAAGATTTGAATAAGGAGATGTAATCTCCATTTTTTAATATGCTATGTACACGCCCCATACTATGGACAATTAATGAGTCGTGAAGGATGGTTGTTTTTATGAAATGTTATGTTTTCAGTTATTCTGGTACAAATATTTTTATTACCCTTATGGAGAGGGAAGCCTTATGGAAAAGGGTGATTGACATGAAGTATGGAAGTAAACGAGGGGGTTGGCGTTCTAAAGAGGGTAGGGGGACATGGAGTGGGGCTATGGAAGTATATTAGGAAGGGGTGGGGCTTCTTTTTTAGTAATACCCGGTTGTGTTTTGGGGATGGTAGTAGGATCAGTTTTTGGAAGGATATGTGGGTGGAAGACACGGCTTTAAAAGATGCTTATCCTACAATTTTTAGTATTGCACGGGAAAAAGAAACTTCGGCGGCTGATTTAAGGGTAATCAATCAAGGCTCACAGGAGGTGGAATCTTAGCCTTATTAGGGATCCATGATTGGGAAGTAAATGCGCTGGTGAAATTTTTTAACTTGCTGTATAATATTCCTATTGTTGCCACAACTAAAGATGTGATGGTATAGAGTCCTTCTAGAAAAGGGAATTTCTCGGTATGCACTTTTTATGAAGTCATTACCATGCAACAAAGGCTCAATTTTCCTTGGAAGAATATTTGGAGAAGTAAAGCACCCACCAAGGCTGCATTCTTTGTATGGACAGCAACTTTGGGGAAGATTCTGACCATTGATAATATTAGAAGTCGTGGCCTAATAATTATGGATTGGTGCTGTTTGTGCAAAAACAATGGTGAAATAGTGGACCATTTGCTCCTACATTGTGAGTTTGCTAGGGAGATATGGAATTACTTTTTCAGCAGAATGGGTATGGCATGGATGATGCCGGGTAGGGTGGTTGATATGCTAGCAAGATGGAGAGGGATCACAGGGACACCCCTGATTGCAACGGTGTGAAAGATGGCTCTAATATGTATTTTTTGGAGTATTTGGAGTGAGAGAAATGAGAGACTGTTCGAGGATCATGAACGTTCCTCGGATGGGGTTCGGTGTTTTTCTAGA